>NW_027287316.1:46907473-47507473 GCF_022747635.1 Hetaerina americana
GAACCCCTGTTCGAGGGTCGCTTCACGAATTTACGATGCCACGTTCCATGGAGCATTGATACGCCATAAACATTTGTGTTCATCTCAGAAATTCGGGTCTGGGAGTTGAAGCAATGTCCCAAGGAATTGGTTTCCCCTGGCTCAAGATGTCCCGGGAGCCTAGAGAGGAAGTTGACAACGAGACGTCCATCCATTATACAGTGCAATGAAAATGGGCCAAAGGTGAGGTACATGCTCAATTCCGATCGACGCCTGAGTGTCAGAATGTTAATAGAAGAGCGCAATATTCCGAAAATCACAGTGTATCGTATTCTTACAAAATATTTAGCCATGAGAGGTTTGGGTCAAGATGGCACCCAAGATGCTGTTGAAAGATCAGAAGGCTTCTCGTGTCACAACCTCATGTGATCTTTTGGACCTCAGTAAAAGTGACCGGGATATTTTAAATAACATTACTGGTAAAATTTGATCCTAAAAATAAAAAACACATGAAAGGCAAAATTTTGGAATTCTGGTTAACGTCAAAGAGTCCGTGCCTGTCCACACATTCCAGGAAGCGCACCGGGACTGACAGCGGTCCTATTATCGGTATGACGATGCATAAGGGTGATATTTTGAAGGATTTTAGTAATTTGCACTTTGGTCGGCAATAATTTTTTCCCCTGATTTCTTTCGCTTATTTTTGGGACGGACTCTATAATGCTAAAGGTGCAAAATTGCCCTTGTATTTACGAGTTTTTAGTTTCTACAGGGAAAATCATTTTCCTGTGAGCTAGTCGAGTTTTTTTTGTTAACTACGGGATCCATATTTCTAGCGAATACGTAAATTGCTTCTATTTTAGTTTCCCTGACATCAACACGTTTTTCCCTGACGTCGGCTCCATGTTCAGAGCGTTCCACAATCAGTAGGTGTTAATTCCTATTTCCTTCAAGGTTATAAGTACATTAGAGTCTACGGTTTCGAAAGCTTTTTTCAAATTCTCTAAGGCAATAAAGGTTGGTAGTCCTTTCACATTCTCTTCCTATAATAATTCTGATATTAAGAATAGATTCTTTTCTCCCTCTGTTTCTTATAAATCGAAATCGATCTTCGCATGGACCAGTATCCTGAGATATTACTCCAAACTCGATTTACACACACCAAGTCATTTGCAGAGCATTTTGCCCACCATATGACATTCACGTTTAGCAGTGTGGGAGGGCTATATTTGGAATTCTTTTGGCATTTCAAGATCCTTTTATTTCCAAAATGATTGCATTCTTCTGAACGAACATATTTCTCTCCTCTGAGTCGCAAATAAATCTAAAAGTTCCGCCGGGGTTTTATTTTACTAATGTGTAATCGATTCCGAAAGTATTTATTTCTTGATGTCTCGCTTTTTCATCAGATTTTCAGTGCACCTGCAGCCAGGATTCTTCTTCGTCATATAAAAAGAGTCTTTAATGTTTGCCTCAATTCTCATTCCTTATAACGAAATTCCGATTACCCCATTCGTATATTCGACCCACCTTCTCCTAAAAAAAAAGCTCAAAGCTCACTGAACTTTGTTTCGCCTTGAAATAAATAGCTTTTTCTACATTCTTTAAGCTTCTCTATCATTAACTTGCCTAAGATTACGTTGGAATAATTTTAATCAACCTTGTCTAGCTTTCCCTGTCATTGGGTAATGTACTTATAATCCTTTTCCAATCACTTTGTCCATTTTTGGCATTTTGGGTCTCCGCTTTCATCTTCCATTGGAACCAGACCTTCATCTATGATTCCTTGTTTTCTTTTCAAAGGTTTAATCCGGCCAATGGCTTCCTTTGAGATTTTCAATACTCGATTCTTCATACTTCTTTTTTCTAAACTTATTCCAACGATCCAGTGTTGCTAGAATATAAAATTTGGAAGCAAACACAACAATCTAAACTTAATCTTTATCTCGCGAAGGCATCTATAACTTGTAATCACAGGTTTAAGCGTCGGACAATGCGTTCGAAACGATTTTAGAAAGAATTTAAAATCTTTAAAGGTTAAATCATCATTAAAGAATTTATTTTTGAGGAGGAATACATTAATGATGGCACGGTGGCTAACGTACTTACTTCCCACCGATAGGGACCGGGTTTAAATCCTGGAGATAAAAAATATTTTTTAGAGGTATCCTGATCTCGACTTGAGGTGCTCTTTGGAGAGCACTTTGAGCGACTACGACGCCCGCCGGATGGGCGCTGACCCCTTGGCGCCTTTCGACAAAAGGAGGCTAATGCCGAAGCCGGGTTATCTCCACCCTGCCTTTCCCATCCTTCCCTAATGGCGCAAATAATCTCAGCTGTCGACCGCCTCCCCTAAAACACTACACCCAAGGAATACATTTACAAATATATTCAATTATCTGCGTTAATATCTATTCCCGGGAATATGCGAGAAAAAAACCAGGGTTATAATGCACAGAAATATAAGCAAATGGTATAGGTTGAATAACTATACATTGTTGTACTAAATCTAAAAATACTATAAAGAGAGCGGTTACTCTAATCGACTATAACGAGTATAAAGAATGAAAATGAGTAAAGATACGGAAGTTACGAAGTAATTTACTTAAAGTGGTAGTAATTAGGAAGTGAAAAAACAAAATCATGGCCGAAACAACAAATCTCGTAAAAGGAATCCCAATAAAGATGGGGATTTCATACCAAGCATCGAAAATAATTCCACAGAAGCCTTCCTCATACGAAAGTAGAGGAAAGAACTCAGAGTCTCAGTATCTCACGTAGGCAACGAGGCCACCGCCGCCTTTTATATGTTAGTATAATGCCGATGGCACATAGGCAAGGGACCTCGGGATCACCTCACTCCTACGCAAGCGATAAGGGGTCCAGTCAGAGAGACGGAGGAATAAGCCGCTTCAGAAGAAAAAAGGCAGCGGAATAAGATTGGGTATAGGTAAAAGATGGGTATCGTGAGGAAACTTCGCACTAGTAGGATTGTGCGATATGACGATAAATCAATACATGCCAATATTTTTTTAATCCATCCGATCAATATGAACACCTTTTTTGTCGGAGTGGACCTATAGACGGTCAATATCTACAGTGTACATGGCCATACGTATGACAAAGTCGAATGAACGGAATAGACAAATTTCACTATATATATATATATATATATATATATATATATATATATTTATAATGGGACGGCACAATAGAACACAAATAGAATAGCAACATTTAAAAGGACACTCACACGGTAAATTGTTCGAGCTTTCGGCCTTCTCCGAGGCCTTCTTCAAGTAAGACTTTTGGAGTCTCACATGAAGAAGGCCTCGGAGAAGGCCGAAAGCTCGAACAATTTACCGTGTGAGTGTCCTTTTAAATGTTGCTATTCTATTTGTGTTCTATTGTGCCGTCCCACTATTGTGCTGCTCGTGTGAGTCTATATATATATATATATATATATATATATATATATATATATATATATATATATATATATATATATATATATATATAATATATATGTATGCATGTATATATGTGCACACACACATATATCAACGAGCATTTGAAAGAATAGGATGTCGGGTGAGGACTATCAGGCTCTTGGCATGTAGAAACTTCGTCATACTTAAGAAAACATCTTATGCTTCTTTTCCTCCACCCAATTGACGCAGTTAATAAAGTTTCTGGTAGGAACCCACTTTTCAATCTGTCATCCTTCCGGCACTCCTTCGACCTGTCTCTTCTTATACTTAGTGATGCTTCGCATATCTACCTATGATACTATTTAATGAGTGGTAGAAGTAGTCAGGTACTTTAAAGGTAGATTTTGAGTAGCTATATACGAATTTACCCACGAAAATTTCACTCTCATTTAAGATGTTCTCAGAGAATTCCTTTTTTCCACTCTTAGTTCACTAAACAGTTCGCTAAATGTCCAGCGTTCCCATGTCTTCTTGCATGTTATTAATGCTAAATATTGAGCCTTAACACTACAGGCTGCATAAGCATTAAGCAGCAACGATGATTTGATAATGAAAATGACAATATCTAACAACTTCGTCCAAATCGGCCACTTTAAACACTTTTCACCTTCCTGTACCAAGCTCTGATATACTGACAATGAGTCCGTTTTCTTTAGATCTCCCTTCGGCATGACCAGATCTGTTGCCAGAGGTCGAAGCTGATAAGCAAAGGGACAATAACGAACATTTCCAGAGTTTACACAAACAACTTTGGCCCACCTGAATAATTCCAGTTCCTATACACAATGGGCAATATTTTAGTATGAAAAGAATCGGTACAACCTTATCTACAAAATCTTTTCCATTTCTTAGATGGGCAAGTCAGTATTTTTTTTGCACATTGGTGACCTTGCTGATTAGTTCTTAAAGAGTTTTCATACAGCTGATTTTTTGAACCCCTTTGACTTTCCATTAATTTAATCTTCGTCAAATTTAATGCGCTAAAAGGCAAAATTCATAAAGTTAAATGAAAAGAGGTTTTCAACGATTTTTTGGACTTAAGGGAAGAATTTTGCTCTGATGGTTCAAACATTTAGAAAAAACTATTTTTTTCTACTGCGGTGGAGCCGTCGGGAAAGCAATTGAGCCTCCAGAAAACTTTACAGCTGATGCATCCAATAAATGTCACCAACATTCTGAGTTGTTGCCAACGAATATTTCGTTCACTTTCTGCCGACGAATGTTTCGTTTATAAACCGAAAAGCAGTATAGTTGCTTATAAAGTATGAGAAACCTAAAGATGATGTAGAACCAAACACCAAATGACAGCTTTCAAATTGGAGTTTAGCGTGATGGGTGAGGGAAAGATTCACGTCTTACTAAAACTTAGAGCGTTACCATTTCATTCGTTCAAGTAAGTTCCTTTCCCTGCGCTGACTGTTGATTTCCTGAAAGCTCCGGCAATCAGAAAATCACAACCTCCGAGTGTTACGTGATTTTCAAGAATATTAAACGCAAAATATATTGACAAGTAGCTGAAGGCTCTACTAATTAGGCTTATGCACCACCACATAAGTAGAAGACAAGTGCAAAGAAAACTAAAAATATCAATCTTCACAATATTTCTGAATAGGAAATAGATTTTTTCATAGATTGTTTTCAAAGTTTGCACTTTAATGTATCCATTAATTTACACATTGAACGATTTGGCATTAATTTTTACAATGTTCCCTGAAAGTTCTTTGATTACAAAATAGATTCAAGGAGGTACTTCTACCTAGTAATCTGCATTAATACATTGAGCATTCACTGAGTACGAAAATCGGTCATGAAAGTATTGAATTCTTGCCATAATTACGGGTAATATCAAAAACGGAATGTGTGACTTATATACACATTCAAACACGAAAAACCCGCCATATAGAGAACATTATTCATTCACATGATATAGATATAAGGAAAAGAATTTGGAACGCATTTCAAGGCAAACACAGGAAAGGTGGGGAAGGCGGAATCAAGCAGATCACGAGTGCCAAACTATTACATATATATGTGTGTATATATATATATATATATATATATATATATATATATATATATATATATTGAAATGTTAGCAGAATGCCGAGATACAATACATCTTCTGGCAAGACGAGTCACATTAACCCAAACTCCATTACAGAGGCAGCGAATAAGTAGGGAGCAAGCGTGGATTGAATGCCGAGGGACTAACGAACATATCGCTTAAGGTGAACCCATTGATCCAAATATCGACCAAAATCAAAATCAACGTCAATTCCCAGTTTTATGATTTCACTCACCACGTCCCGTCCTGATGGATTCTTTTTACACGCTGAGGCTGGGCGAACTGGAAAAAGGTTTACCCCTACCGCTTCATCCGATTGAAAATGCCTACGGAGTCAGAAGGGGTTCTTCTGCAAGAATAACCTCGACCTATGGGCATATTCCGAAAGAGTGGGCAGACCACGGTTCCCTGCTCCCCGCGAGCTCCCTCGACCTATCATCCCACTTTTTCCTTCCTTTAAAGGAACAGAAGTCGACGAAATTTCGAGTGAATCTCCTCAGAGCTTGGGCATTCAGGATACTTTACTTTTGCCAGTTTGTACAATAACGATACAAATGCAGTGATAGAAGCTATTATGCATGACGTCCCCTCAATTTCTACTATTTCATCCTAATTCCCTATCTATGTAATAATCGTTAAAAAATTACATACAGCTCACGGAAACGCTCGAGAGTTTTTGCATGTTTCGACATAAAAAAATGTGTAGTCGTAAACATAAAAGAATTACATAAAACTCACGGCAACGCTGTGCTGTGATGCATTAGCCGCATACGATTGATTGTGAATAGCCCCCTGTAACGGCGCATTGTGTAGAAATTATTAAAGCAAACAACAGTTAATAGATTCATAAATGAGAAATGGAAAATCTTGCGTAAATACCAAATTAAAATAAATATTAATAATCAGATATAGAGGGAAAAATATCTAAACCTGCCAGAATTTTTCTGATGCGTCAGGGATTGAACGCATGACAGCAATAAAGAAATCTAACACCCTAGAAGCTAAGAATTAAGGGGTGGCAAAAGATATGTCGTGACATTTCCTCCGTAATGTTTCACTTTTATGTAATTATTTAAATTAATATCATGGCTGAATTGGTTTGGTTTCGCTTATTAAGTGTTCGCCACCAAGCATACCCTGTATATTATGAATATGAACATAATAACTTGACGCTCTTCCAAATCAATATTATTTACGCGTCTGAAATGAAACATAGTACAAATGTATGCCCCACCTATCGAGAGGTACGCTAAGCAAAGATATGAATTATACGTAAGTAAAGATTTGAAGATGAATCGTGGCACTGCATGGGTCTCATCTTTGAGGCAGAAGGATTGGCGCATATTAGAGGCTACTTAAATGCAGAAATGTAGAAGAATTGAGAAGCTAAGTTAGACAGAAATGAATGCTAATCACGAAGTTTTAAATATGGTGAAAGAGGAGAGGATCCTGCCACATGAACTCTTAAAAGGGAACGGAGGAATTAAAGACTAGCGGGATGCTAAATAGAGTGATAGAAGGAAGAATATTTGGTAAGCGGGGAGAAGTAGCGAGAGAATAGGATATTAAACGGCAAGAGTGCAGGTAGTAAGTACGTAAGAGAAAACAAGAAAGGAAGGATGAAGGGAAAATATTCAAGTCCACATGATACGCAGTTAGATTTGCATACGTCAAATTGTTAGGAACCTTCCACGACCTATCTTCAATGCGTAGATTGCCTTTGATGATGACCTGCCAGTCTTAAGTCTACCCAATATTACCAATTCCCATTTAATAAATACGCCAAGATATATCTTCGACACGAATATTATAAAAATAATATTTTTTTACTATTTTCTCCCTCTCGTGACTTCCTTGAATTTTTAACTAAAATCATCTGTGGTGATATCACTTAAAATGGTCAAAGTTATCAATGGATTCCTGAAAATTTGCTATGACTTCAATGCCAAAACGTAGGACTTCCCATTGTATTTATTAACAAATGGAAGTATTTTGGTAAAGTTACGACAGCCGGCTCAGCGTCAAATTCTTCGATTTGATGTCAAAATGCTCCTTTCTTCTGAATTTGTATTAATATAATGCATTAAAATATATTTCATAGATATATGAACATCATTCTGTGAAAATACGACTCATTTGCTCACCTGCGCTAACTCAAGCCAACTCGCGAGACGGGAAACGCTTCAAATCAGCTTGGGAAGATCATAACCAATTAAGAAAACTGGAAATTCATAATATTTCCTGGAAAATTTATGAGAGAGATAACCCTCCGAAATTTCTCAAGAGTAGCTGAATTGAAAACCACCCAATAGCCCCCAAAACAGTTTTTTTCCGGCCGCGTTAACAATTTTCCCGAAAACCTTTCCCACCAGAAAAATCGATTACTCTTTCACATGTTTTTTTTCTCATCATTTCATATTAATTTGTTTTCCTTCTCCGTTCAAACTACACATTTCAACTTCCTTCTATCTCAAAATTTTCATAACATTTAAGTCTTCCTCCTTCATAAACATTCGAAACTATTTATTTCTTGAGATATCCATCAATTTCGCTAGCAAAAGCTCATTCTATATCTTTCTCAAACACCAGGAAATGGGATACTAATGGAAAATATATACATTATTTGTATTCTTAAACGTTTTTATATTTGAAAACTGCGCCTTAGGTATGATTGCGCGTCATGTATAATTCCATGCATTTATCGATGTTGTCCATCCTTGTTTACTTAAATTTGAAATAATCCACAAAATATGATTTTTAACAAAGTAGCATCTCTGGTCAAGAAACAAATGCCTCATTTTGTCGAAAATCATCATTCCCATCGAAGTGTCCCATCCCATCCATCATTCCCATCCATTCATCCCATTCAAGTGTCCTCGCGGAAATGCCTAATCGGTGTGGGAATACACATCCTCGTATGCCCTCGTGGCCATTGAAGGAACTTTTAATGATAACGCGGGAAACAATCAATACCCTTTCGCTGGCATTTATTATTTACTGCAACAATTTTCAATATCGCATAGTGGTTACATTTCGAAAAATGATATACTTTTGTCCAATTGCTAAAAGGTTTTGAATTAAAATAAAATTATGTTAATTAGGATATCAAACATTAAAATATCAAATTAAAGAAATCCCAGTTACCGATTTCCCTATTTCAAATTTTAAAAAAATGTCATTACCTATTTCGAAAAGTTCATTTTGACACAAACGTGCAAAATAAAAGCATTTTCTAAGGAGAAGAGTTGAAGCATTTATACTCAAAATTTGTGGGTAAGGTAGAAAAGAAGGATGCGTTTAAAAATTCGTTTTAGCATTGTTGGAGGTTTTACTGTCTCTCTCGCAACTACCGAGACAACCTGCGAATCACCGTAAATGTGCTGTAGAATATGTGAATATTTTTCTTCATACTATTCCCTCTGCTAATCAGCGATTCCCTTTCCCTCTTCAAGCCAACCAAATTTCTTTTCCCTCCCTCCTATCTCCCTAATATTATTCCTACTACCACAGCCTTTAGAATTCTGATATCGCTCAATATCTCCTCCACCCACTTATTCCGCTTTCACGGAATTCCCCCAACAAATTTCCTTCCCTGCCTCAGCTCATCTAATTCAAATTAATTTGCATTCCTCTATCCATATCATCTTTCCCATCATCCTCCGTTCCAACAAGCCGCCGATCTATGGCCATCCTCTTTCCTCAAGAGCCAAGTTCGGAACTAAACCATGAGAAGTTTCGTATTAATTTCATAACTACTTTTTTATTTACGTCAAATCTCGTGTATACCTGTAGAACACCCAAAGCAACTCATGCACCTAACATTGAGAGTATTATCAAAGGGCCGACGCACCCTTAACTCGATTTTCAATCTGTTAGTTCATTGATTACAATTTCTTTGCTATACTTTAAAATACAACTTATTTCTATTCTCTGGTACTTCTAAACAAGTCTTATCCCCAGGCATATAATCTACTGCTTACATTCCCCGAAAAGATAGAGTGGTATTTAATTTGTTCCTAATGATGTTCAGTCTTATTTATGCGTGGGAGAAGGGTGATAAAGTGCTCTCCTTCTCCATGAAAATTCATTTTGTAAAAAAAGGAAATCGTTTAAGATGATATGACCTGGTTAATTAATTAAGTTAAAAGACTCTGAAAGTCGTTAAGATTAATCTTATGGCTTACGATGACTTTCAAACATAATTAATTGGTTCATTTTGCGTCCAGGACATGCAGTCACGCCAGTGTATGAATGGAAATGTACTTACAACGGAAGAGTAAAGACTATGCCGGAGGAACTACATGAGATAGCAACCTAAGTAATGTCCGTGGTAACCCAAATTAGAGTGAGCTGATGCTATGTTATTATAAATGGCCAGCTAACAAGTAAGATAAGATTAACTGGTATAGTAAATCCTCAAATTTAATTTTGTCAGAAAGGCTAAATTCATCAGTGAAGGGTGAAAAATTCGTGGAACAGCTAAATATTTCTCGAGTAAAACACCTAGGTTATGCTTTATAATAAATAAATAGCATTGATTAAGTTTTCATTGGTTAATATCCATTCAATTACTTAACAGGGATTAATTAAGAAAAATGCATTACCAGGGAGCCTTAAACCGAAGAATCCTGTGATTAATTTAAATTTTAGAAGGAAACGAATTAATTAAAAAACACCCTACAGCCATTGGCCATTTTCGTATGAATATTAAGTGTTTTTAGAAGCACATTCTAGTTTTTTTTAAATTTATTTCGGCATAAAAACGAAAATTTTAGCACAAGAATATAAAGAATTAAAATACTATAGCAAAATAGGAAAATTTAATACGCAGACTCAAAATCTGACAATGGAAATTTTTGAAAAAAATTAAAACGCAAAAAAGGAAAAGGATACCAAACCTCAAAGTAGATTGTAGCTAGCTAGGGAATTTGTTGAAGAAATCCTGCATCTTTTCCCGAGGTTTCTACAATAATACTAAAAACATGAGTTAGGGCATAGGGAGATGGTGAACCATTACTCTAGTTTCAGTTCTACATTATCCAGCTCCAAAATCCACTCTTGGAGAACGATTTTGAGCAGGCATATAGCAGAGTCTCGGCTAATATTTCTAATGACGTGAGAGCTACAGAACTGTAAACGAGAAACCGGGAGCTATGGTCTGGTTAGCTGTTCTTGAAGTCTCCACAAAATCCTTGATCACAAATGCCTTTGGCGTTTTTTCACCAACTTTATCTAACTACTGTAGGTCGCAGTAGCCCAGTGGGTAGAGCGTGGGACTGCTGACCGGAGGGTCCCGGGTTCGATTCCCGGGCAAGGCACTCTAGGCACCTGCAGCTCCACCCAAGCTAAAGTGATTTTTCGGGTACCAGGTCTTCCTGGGAAACCATAACCGGCACAGGGAAAGGAACTGGCCCCCATACCCTGATGTGTGAATTTTCACACGCCGTATAGGGCTTAGTGCTGGGTGATCTCTACCATTACCTACTAAACCGACCTTCGGGTTGATTACAGTGTTCTATCTAACTACTGTTTTTTCCCTACACAATTCAACATCACAACAAAACTCTAACAAGTTCAGACAAATTTCTCTTTCCTGGCTTCTTTCTACATATTTTCATTCATGGTGGGGCTGTGTAGATGTACTCTTAGTAGAAGATTTAGGGGAGACGACCGTCAGATAAGGTCCTTTGCGCCATTAGGAATGAATGGGAAAGGAAGAATGGTGGCGAGAACCACGACGTCGGAATTAGGCTACTCTTAACGAAAGACGCCAAGAGGTCCACTGTTTAACGTCCCATCCGACGGACGGCGTACTAACTCAAACTGCTCTCCACAAAGCACCTCAAGTGGGGATCGAGATACCACAGATGTACTCTTACGCTCCTCCAACGCTCTCGAGCAATTGCGCCCAACCCAATGCTTCAGGAGTGGGGTGACACACCCTCTGGTGGTTATTTTAGATGGAAAGGAAACTACTGAGAAATTAATGATAGAAGAAGGAAGTGAAGAAGTAAAGAAAAAAGCAATCAAATGCGCGATGGCGAAGAAGACAGATATAACTATGGCCCACGCTTAGGAGGCGGTTGAAGAGTAGAAGTCCACAACTCACAATGAATCACAGAACGCAGTGATACTGTATTCAAGGCGATCGTTTCATGAATCGCCTGCAAGGAGCGTTGTCTCGAAAAACCTTTTGTCTCGAAATTTACCAAGGTGAATTCACGGAAATGGAATTGAAGAGAAGAAATTTCTTCGACAAAGACTCAGAAGCAGAAATCGAAGACAACATAAGATGAATACGAGGAAAATGTCGTTTTATCCCGCGTTTGACGTCGCACAAAAGGCGGGCTTTACACCATTCCATCTACGAGCAACTTTAAGGACACGTGACAAAGAAGGGAAAGTTGTCTCCCGCGGCATGCTTTACGCATCAAGCCATTAGGCATGCCAGAAGCGTCGACAATAAAGGCAGCACATGCTGTCTACTTTATTACCCAACTTTTTTTCAGTTCCACCTGCTGTTCAAGATCTCATCAAACATTCGCTGCTGCTACTGCTTTCTACGCCGCTACGAAGCGACATAGGAAAGAAATAAGCCCATTAAAAAGGCATGGCGCAAGAAATTATTCATCAATAGACACTAGTCACACTAAGTGTATCTAATCAAACTTCCAGCTGTTTTTTGAGTGGCTGAAGTGGAGTTTTATAGTATTTTCAACGATTTTAATCCTAACGCATCGATATAAAACACCAATTTTCGGGTTTAAAAAACTGCTATACGAGTAGTGAACGTAATAGGCAAATATGTTGGGTTTACTAATATAGGTAAATATTTTGTCGTTTAGATGAAATAAATTTCAAAGATCCGCATTTTTGTGATAATCTTAAATCTTCAATCGCGTTTTTCCATCTAAAGGTTCCAAAATAAAAGATGAGGTTTTCTAAGCAGGTCCACAGTCTGGTTAGAGTGGTAGCACATGGCAACTCGCAATATTGCTCTGACAATTTATTGTGACGTCGTAGACGCCAAATGTTTAATACATGCGGCGTCAGTATGCTTCGAATTTGAACACGGTTGTAACAGAAGCTAATCTTTTAAAGATAAAGCGGTAATATTTCCCCAAATTCAAATTTTCCCTTAAGAATTCGAATTGTCACTTGAGAATGGAACGCATTGTGATTGGGCAGTAAGATGAAACGACAAACATTCCCGCGGTAAATCGCTAAAATCTTTAAGTAGAGCAACACCTTTGTAATACATGAAAGATATCATAAAAGAAACATCAACTATTGATATTATAAAGAGAAGTCCACCGTCCAAGAACTTCAATGGCTAAGTAATACTACAACATAAGCCCCAACTAACACGAGACTAAATATTCTAAAACCTTTCTTTTACAGCATGAGAAATTTTAATTAATACCGGTCACAACTAGTCAAAATAACAGTAAACAATTTTTGATCATTGCCAATATTTCAGGGTTTTAATATCACATTATTAGCGCTACTGTATGTTTCCATATACGAATAGATAGTTTCAAAGATATTATGAAGACCTTAGAATAACGTATTGGTCATTACTAATATTTCAGATTTTAAATACGAGGGTCATCCGGAAAGTAGTACCCGTTCGTGCCGCATGAAGTGCTGACGACGCGAGTAGCCGCTGGACGAGGTCAGATAGCTTCAGTGGCTTGTCTGCCTTCTCTGAGCCAAGTTGCGTGACGCTAGCATTGCCTGTGTTGTTTCTGTGATTGTTTACAATGTTTAAAAAAATTGAGAACGCCGCCAGTTGTGAAGTGAGGGCAGTGATTAAATTCCTCAATGCAAGAAACGTTCGCCCATGTGATATTCATCGCCAATTAAAGGAGGTGTATGGAGACAATGTAATGGACGAGTCGTCTGTTCGGCGGTGGTGTCGCAACTTCAACATGGGGAGGGGGAACACACACGACGATGAGCGTTCGGGGAGACCGTCTGTCATTACAGACCAACTGGCGAGCTCAGTTGACGAATTCGTGAGGAACGATCGGCGCGTCACAATTGATGACATCTGTGAGCATTTTCCCAATGTTTCTCGAACAATTGTTCATGAAATTGTTAAACACCATCTGCATTATGCAAAAATTTGTGCAAGATGGGTCCCTCGCGTATCTCAATGAGCTGGCGGCGAAGGACTATGCAGCAGGAATACAGAAACTTGTCACACGTTATGACAAATGCCTTAATTTGCTTGGAGATTATGTTGAGAAGTAGTTGAAAGTATCCTCTTTCAAATAAAATTTTTTATGTTTGTTAATAGTTACTTTTGTGTCTTTATTTCACGAACGGGTACTACTTTCCGGATGACCCTCGTATTACTTTGTTTGACACAACTGTATTATTCCCATAAACAAATAGATAGTTTTAAAATTATTATGACGACCCTTAAACGTTAGAGTAGCTGGGCTTATTTACCCGCTAAAAACCAACGGAAATTTTTCTCGAAAAAAAATGTCTGTCAACATAGTACATTGGAATTGTTATACAAGCTTTCGTATCTCTATTGCTAAAGCAAAGAGTTGCATTTGTATGGGTTTCCTCAATCAGGATGAGTAGGGTGGAGGAAGTTGCCATCACTCGTCTGAGAAAAAGGCACACTTCTTAGACTCATTAGCTCTTTTTTATATGGGAAAAAACCCTACCCGCTGTTATGAATGTATCTCAATGAACAGAAGATTTTGAAACGAGTTTGGGAATTAATGGTTATAACTATCCTTTTGCGTCTTTTAAAACTGCCGACATACTCTACCGTTTCCTTTTTACCTCTGAGTATTTAAAGGAAATTGTTTTTTAAGCTTATTTATAACTCACCGAAAGTAGATCATGGTGATCTATTGATGGATTGCGTGCGGTGCAAAATGACCTCGATGCCGACGCACCCTAATAAATCAAATTCCACAACTACTCAACTACTAATTAACAACAATTTCTATGGGCTGTGAGATTACTTAGTTATTTCTTAAGAATGACAAAAAGGAAGAGAGAAAATGAGCGATGACTCCACCTGTTTCATCAACAATGCAACTAAGTGTAAACCACATGATTTCATGTATACACGGTAGAAATTGCACGTTTTCCTGAAATTATTTCGGCAGAAGATCGTATAAAATAAATTAGGTTTTTGCGCATCCAAATCCAAGATTTTACCTGTACCTAGGACACCTCTGCATTCCTGATGGGTAGCAGTTTTCTCGCGCATCTAGGACCTGATAGAAAGGGTCTTCGATGCACGAGACAAACTTAGCGGAACATTCGCCACATCTTAAGGTAATCAAAGTAAGCGAAATAATTTTCAGAAATTACCTAAGAGACGTGATTTTAAAATGGGATCTCAAGAAAACCCATTCGATCGCGTGTATTAGAAACAGCAAATACGTAATATTATCGCACTTTATTAATCAAACAAAACCTTCCGAAAACATGGAAAATGATTTTTCTAGCTTTTTTTCCGGAGCGCTCACGGCTTTACCATCGTCTCTATCAACTCTCGGAAGGCGTTAACACAATTCTATGGAAGAAATAATTTAATCAACTTACACCACCGCGGTACTCCTATTGGTGGACGTCAAGACAGGGATCTTATTCCAGAGGCACGTTTTACGGCAGGAAGTCCGTGAATGAATTAATTTTCTCCACGTTTCCCCTTACCTTTCCGCTGCCAGGGGACGTATCCTCGAACGCAACGTTGGTGGCACCGTAGTTGGTGTTTCCGTTTTCGACCACCAGGCGGCCGCGCATCTCCATGAGCTCGAGTCTGTCGAGGGATCGTTGTGGATTAAGGTCCCTGGAGCTCTGCCTCCGGACCAAGTGCGCCATGTTGGACATGGTGGCGGCTGTTGTTGTTGTCGAACTCCTCTTCCCTCTGCTGCTGGGGCCTTCCGCTCACAAGCGGGGCAGCCCTGAGAAGTGGTAAGAAGGGAAACATTATCCACTACTAGAAAAGGGGAGAGATATTAAAGAAATCCACAAAACGAAAATGGGACTATGGGCACGGTTAAAAACTATTCTTAACTCTCCTCGCATTTTAGGATGCCACAGTTCTGCATACAATTTTGATTCTGGTTCATAATTCACCTTTTCACGCATCTGATACAGGAATGCTAAAGTATTAATGAAAATACTTTGTTATATTTAAGTTATAATAAAAATAAGAAATGATATCTATTATTAAATTGGTGATTTATGACTCAGCGGATTGTTCAACTTGTTAATTAAGCAAGCATGTGATTATGCAATGTTAATACTCGTTTGTAAAAAATACATTACAATTGTTATTAAAATAAATATTCTTCCCGAATCCGGGATCATTAACATAGAAGGGTATTATAATCGTCCAATTCTAGGTTTTTACGGGATTAAAAAAATTGTACTTCAAGATTAAACCTATGGTTAGTGAATCCATTGCATTAATTTTACTGTTGATATGGAAGCATCAAATAGGACGCTGATATTCTTCTTCTATATAAATATAGTTTTCGTATTTAATAGTCAGTTTAGGTGTCAATTTGTTTTTTTTTACGATTCATCGCGCACATATATCTATATACATACATATATATAGATTGTGAGTGTGTGTATGCATGTGTATGCATGTAATGAAGAAGGTACACGTTGATCAGTCGCCTCTCACCCTTGGCTGCTTAAAATTCAGAGAGAGAGAAATGCTATTTTTAAGGACTCTTGACAAGATTACTCGTGTCATGCTAATGAGACTCATCATGCGGATGGAACAGGTGGTATAAAATTACATTTCAGACACCAGGGCTTGGGAGATATGAGATAACAACCATGACTTGTATGCTTAATTAAACTTTCAACCGTCTATTCTGGGGCAAAGGTAACAGCTAACAGAAATATAATTGAACGAAGAGCCACCTTCGTCGCGTTTTAAGGCTGCTCATATTGTTGCGATTGCCAGATATCACGATACATGCACTCACACTAACGATGCCATTCCTTATGATTGTCCAAGGTGATGGTCGTTTGATACCGGCGCCGTGAGTCATATTCTGGAGTCATATACACTGAAAAATTAAAATAATGCTGTTCTGGTAATTCTGCGAGTACGCTTCAGTTCGATTCAATAGTAATAGGACTGACGTATGGGAGAGAATAGAGCAATTGCATTTTTAACGCAGAAGAGCTTGCTTCTCATTCTAAGAAATATTTTCCTGGATTAAAGTGATGTATTCTCCAAATGAAGATATGACCTTCCCGAAATATTATCGCGGCTTATATATCACTGCAAATAAAAATTTAAAAACGTCCAAATAAATTATCATTGAATTTATTAAATATAGTTCTCCACATGGTCCTTTCCTCTTCTATTCTCCTATTTGATATCTCGTTCCCCACCTTGCCTGTCCATTTGATTTTCAGCATTCTTCTCCAGCTCCATGTTTCAAAGGCCTATGTGTTCCCATTTTCCAGTGCTCCATGTCTTTGATTCGTAGTGTCATGGTCCATACGAACTTGTACCTTAGGTTCTTTAAAGATAAAAATTGCCTCTCGTTCATGAACGCCTTATTAACTTGAGCTATACTTTGCTTGATGCTGGTCTAACTTCTTCCATCCCAAGTAATACCGCTCCTCAGGTAGTTGTACGATTCCATTTTCTCTAGTTTCACTCATCAAATTGAGATATCTACCCTCATCTGGTTAATTGTATCCATAGTAACTTTGTGGAATTGCTTCATATCAAAATGAAATACACTCTTCTGTGGGATAACATAGTGTATTTCATTTTGATCTACCCTCAGTTTCTCTCTTCTACACACAAGAATTTTAGTTTTCTTCATTTTGATGCTCATATTACAAGGTTTGTATAAAAGGTATCAGTAACAATTTTTTCCCGACGTGTGTGTCGTGCTGAAATCAGACCGTCGATTAAGTGTTCATATGGTGACAGATCGTATTGGAATTGATGAAATGGCAATGCACACCATAGTAGCTAAAAATTTGGCGATGCGAAAGATCTACTCTAAACTCGTTCCAAAGATCTTGACGCACGACCAAGAGCAAGGTCGAGTGTCTGCTTGCAAATACCTTCTGCAATGACATCGATACGATTTACCAACCCCCTTACAGTCCTCACTTGGCACCAGCAGACTATTTCCTATTCCCAACAGTGAAACCTTCCCTCAAAGGACACCACCATGGGGCCCTAAGTGCCGTGAAAGAAACTTGCACGCGTACCCTAAAGGACCTTTCGGAATCCAGCTACTCCTTCGGGTCTTGGAATGGCCGCTGGAAAGAGTATGTCGACGCTCAAGTGATGTACTTTGAAGAATTTCGAGGCATTGTAACAGTATCTGAAATAAATCTATTTTTCAAAATATTTCCCGATACTTTTTATACAAACTATGTATATCTCGGAGTACTTGGTCTACAGTATTCAGAGTTGTTTGCGGCTCCTCTCAAGTTTCTGCTGCTATTGCGATGTCATATGCGTACCGGAGCACGTTGAATTCTTTAATATTCATTTTGACTCCTTTGATGCCAAATTCTTCTGCTTTTTTTTAACTCTTCTAGATATACGTTGAATAGTGCTGGCGACAGAATTCATGATTTGTTTAGCTGCTACATGGTTATAAAATAATTCTTGTAGATATGATGGATTATTCTTCTGTCGTTTTAGTCCATTCCGATCACTTCTAGTTTCAAGTAAGTATCTTTGTCCATTCGACGTTGTCGGAGGCCTTCTCCAAGTCCACGAATTCCACAAATAATTGCCTGTTTACGTCTAGCAGTTTTTCGACTAATACCCTCAAGCTGAATTTTACCCCTCTTGCCCCTTGGTATTCCCTGAATCTGAAATGGTTTACAATGTCTTTTTTTCTGTCTTTCTTTCTATTTTTCGGCTAATTACCCGTGTACGTTACGAAGCGCGAGGCAGCAGGCTGAATGTGCCTATAATTCGCATTTATTTTCTCTTGATTTCTTCGGTAATGCAATCATTCCAAACTTCTCTAAATCCTCTGGTAGTTTTCCAGTATCGTAGCTATCTTTCATTTTTCTAAAGAGAGAATCCTCCGCTTGGACCGCAAGTGTCTGCATAATCTCTCCATGTATTTTTCCAACCCCTGGTTTATTGTAGTCCTTCAGTTTCCCGGCTCCGTCGAATTAACGTCTCAAACTCTCCGTGCTTCGTTCGTCTTCCTCTATTAAAATTTCTTCTTTATTTAGGTCATATTTACGTGGTTTGGACCCTCAATACAGTAACTCAATGTGTTTCATTCATCTCTTCCCAATACCTTTTTTATATTTTATTAGCATATTTCTATTAGCAGCGTGGAATAAAATGTATGTACATAATATTTAAATGTAATGAAATAATTGACTTTGTAATTCCACACACTTTATTTAAAAACACACGACCCGTGTGTTTTTAAATAAAGTGTGTGGAATTACAAAGTCAATTATTTCATTACAATTCAATATGTTATGCAAATTCCACAAAGTTACGCCTGAGACAACAAATTACATAATATTTGTTTAACAGGGCTAAAAAATACGCAATAGCCTTATGGCTAAATTGAAATATTTAATAATGTGCTGATTATTTAGGGGCAACATTTTCTAATGACCACTCTATCGAATTTATTCTTCACCAGAATTCTATTTTACGCATAAGTTATTATGGTAACAAAATTTCAATAGAACCACGAAAATTGCTGGCGAATTTTCGGCATTTTCTACAAAAATTTTACATTGATATATCACAACAACCATTGTCTCTATTAATGGCTATGGAGCAGGAGCGGTAAATGGAGGATGGAATTAATGGCGCTTTTAATAGATCACAAAAGCTTCACCAGATCGGTATGGATGTTTTAGAGCCTGAAAACTACATCCTAAATTTCTATTCATTACGTTTTTATGCTCTGAATTCCGCATGAATAACATTGGTCATAAACGTAATGAAAACACTGATTCACGCCACTTCCTCTTTAAAATTTCATTCAATTAACGCTTTTTCATTGATAGCTAAGGGCATCTATTTCCCTCATCTCCGTAAAACATTCGTAATTTAAATAACATATTTCATCCGAAAATGGCCGAATCTTCAATGCTTTCCATTCAGTCTAACCAGGGCCTGGGAAGTACAGGGTTATAAAATAAAAGAAATGTCCCAGCCTCGAAAATCCGTGTTTTAACATCTCGACTCGAATGTGCGTGTGTGTGTGGGTTTTGCAGCTCCGGCTCCCTCTGCCTACGACCGAGTCGTAAATATCACGCGTCCTTTCCAGAAGCAACAGGCGACAAAGAACCATGCTTATCCCGCACGCGGAATATACACGCCCTGACGCTTATAGTTCAAGGTCGCATGGAACATTCACAACGAATTACTGGTGGGAGGAGCGGTGCACAAACATCCAAGTCCCTGTTGAGTTGGAATCTGTTGGACGGGTAATAGAGCGCCGCCGACTTTCTGGCTAATTTTGCAGCTGCATTATATTCTCCCCGCACGGGGGAAGGGGCGGGTGCTGCTCGAGGCTAAAACCGACCCGATTGGTCGAGCGGGTTAAGCGCTCCCGGGTCGACACTTAAGTAGGGGGTTCCACGCTCCTCGTGTGACGTGAACCGCCGCGTCGTTCCCCTGAAAATTTTTGCATAACTGTGCTCGGGATGCAAATCTTAAGCGATCCACTAGAGCGTACGTCAGCTCTCCAAAACCAGTTGCTGCTGAAGGCCTAGTTACACGAGGTATTACCTTGAGCATGATCACGTGCAACAAAAAAAACGACTCGTACAATGATGTCATGGGCGGATCATGTGAATAAAAATTGAACGTGCTCTAATTTTGATTGCATGAGTGCATGAATGATCTACTCTTGGGAGATCGTGGCGCCCATGCTGGCTATTTAATTTCTGTCTTTATTTTATCTCTAACCTCGAATTTCATATTGTTTAACTCTGTAATCAAATTGAGTATGCTCAATGAAAATAAATAATGAATTTCGATAGAAAAGGCTTATTTGATTTTTCATTCGCGAAGTGCCTCTCACCAATTCGTTTCCCAAACTACTAGCATTTAACTATTTTGGGAAAGGCTCTTGATAATGCGAATTTCTCGCGGGTAAAAATCTCCAATTACGCTTAAAAGCACCGTGTTACTATGGTAATACGATGGATTTTTGTCGCATTGGATACCCACATTCAAAGTATTAAATTTTCTAAAGTAATCAACGAATTTAATATGCCATTTTAGACACTTGACGATGATGATTAAGTTCTTGCTGAATAGATAGAAACTTCTCATCAATGTTGTACACATTTTTCACGCACACTTTAAGCAATGCTTTCCATTTACGCCAAAGGATACTAATTTCATTTTCGCGTTGTTTTATCGTGGGTTAAATAAATTTTATTAATTAATCTCCGGGGGTTCATTTTAATTACAATTTATCATCGAACGTCTTAATTAATTTAGTCTACAAATGTGGCATATATTTATTAACCTCAAATCAATATAAGGAGCGGTCAGCTGCCCAAAATATCCACTGGAACGCTATGCCATCAAAAAAGAAAGGGTTAAATAATTAATCAATCGGTCGCGCATCCCTGTAAATGAACGGTCATCATTTATACTGCAAGATAGTAATTTAGCAGATAGCTATAACTATAGGAATAAGAATTTCGGAGCCAAAGAAGTAAATTATGATTAATAAAGTATAATTAAAACGCTAAATATGTATGGACATAGATTTCCTAACCTGCGAAACATAATTCGCAAAAAAATTCCAAAAAAATACTCAGTGAGTACCAGTCATTATAACATGAAAAACTCAGAATTATCATTGACCAAATAAAATATTCTGATGCTAAATACCATGCTACAATACTAGATTTTTTAGTATAAAAGGTTTGTCCGTGAGAATATATTTGAGTTTGATTTTAAGCGATGACAGGAAAGTCGAATTGAATAAAAATGTTATAAATATTTATATTTCAAGTATACATGAAGTTATATCTTATGAATTCCTCATAGAAATATGTACTAGACTTTTGTACCGACATAAGACACAATAAATTAAAAATCAAGTCCTTGAAAATAAAACTTAAAATATTATAATTGAGGACAGAATTGATTTAATGAAAAACATTTTGTGTGCCATTCAAGGCAATATTCTCTTCAGTTTACTGCTAATACCTTCCAGTCTTTGAATATCTAAGAGATTCTCAATGCAAGTTTCTAAAACCTGTTAAATAAAAACATTACTTTGGATTCATACTGCCCAATAATAATAATGATATTGAAACTAAACCAACAGTACTTAAAATTTAGGAGTGGTATGCTGACAAAATAATTTTCCCTGTTTCACAAGCGTAAAAAACTACCCAAGTTAAACCTATCAGCGAAGCAACTGCCGACGATTGTGAAATGGAAACTTGAGAGCATAATGTAAACCTTATTCTTAAAAATGCGGAATCCGTAAAAACCACTCAAGTGTTCTAGAGACGAAGGAAACGCAAGATACGAGTTTTTGTGATATCACACAATTCTCCATGTTTTAGAGATTACAAACAGTTTTGTGTATGGCTGTCCTGTAGGCAATTTTAATGAAGGGAAAAGCCAACAAGGAACCCACCCCTACCCGATTTCCCAGCGGGAGCTGACTGGGAAGCACCGGGTGGAACTACCAATGAGAACCACTGGGCCGCTAACTGATGCTTGAGCGTTTGATCTATCGATTATATCTCACCGAGAGGAAAAGGTGCGAGTACCCGAGGGTTTACCGAGCCAGAAAGGTCTGGAAATGGGGTTAAAGGACCCAT
Source organism: Hetaerina americana (assembly GCF_022747635.1). NCBI lineage: Eukaryota > Metazoa > Arthropoda > Insecta > Odonata > Calopterygidae > Hetaerina > Hetaerina americana. Next base: position 46,929,830 of record NW_027287316.1, read on the forward strand.
TAAAAAGTGCTGCAGCAGGAAGAGTTGGCTCTGTTGGTGAAATTCTAGCGACGCATTTATTATTAGTTAAACCGCACCGGGGGTAGATAAAATGGAAACGAGGGACTTTCAAAAGGTTGGTTAACCTAGGGAGAACTCGATTCAGCCAATATCTGGATCGGGCGAAACTTTATAGAGAAGGAGAAAGAACCTTCGTTCTTAGCACCTTATAACACCTACTTGGAGGGTCTTGGTTTGGAGTTGATTGTAATCAGAGATGATTGACGAAGAATAAAGCAAATGTATCGGAAAATTTACTACTGGATTTAAGGACTAAAAACAAAATTATATGATTTGGGGAGAAGGTAATCGATAGAAGGCTTTTCGCAGAAGACCCCAAATTTCGTTTCTGCTGAATCATTTTCTTAATTTCTTCATTCCTTTTACGTGGAAAATCGGTATAAAACGTAAACAATAACCGTTTACTATACACTCACTGATTTAATCTTAATCCGTGCAATGAAAAATTGAACGTGGAAAAATGAAAAACGCCATCACTAAACAAAATTAACTCGCTGACTAAAGAGGTGTTTTCTAATCACGTTTCTAGGATTTCGTCCCACAGCATAACGCATTTCCTGTTCTTTCTTATCGATATTTTATTTTAAAGGAGTTTGAATCATTGTCCACGAGAAAAAAGAATAAGATGAAAAATGAGTATAAAAATAAAAACCTTTTTTGCAGACAAACGAAAACACGAGAGTAAAAATTTAAAAAAGCAATATCATAAAGCAGCTGGAAAGGATAAAAAGATTTAATTAATCTGATAGCCTAAAAATTATTATTTACGACTTTGCCGTGTTTCGTGAATGAATTTCAGTACTGTCTGAACCTGCAGTGAGAAAAGGCTATCGACACTCGAAATATATGAAAAGTCTAACAGTTGAGCATGCTTGCAAATTGACTAAATAGCTATTTTATGAGCATTAGTGAATCATTTACATCTAATTTCATTTCAGAAAAAATTTTAATGCCTACAATTTTACAATATTTTAATCAATAGAAATTTTTATCGCAAATTTTATCAAAAATTAACTTGAAAGATTAATTGAGATCTATAAAGTTGCTGTTAATATCATTCTGCAACATACATGTCGCACTTACAGTCCTTAAGTACTGATCTATGGAAGACACACACATGACATTAAGTAAGTGTCTTTAAAATACTAGCAATTCTTCCAATAAGAATTAGATACAAGTTCAGTTGTTTATGTAGACAATAACAGTGACTATGACCTAACTTATTAAAAAATGTGCCCTGCTCTAAGAAGAAAATCTTATTACGTATTTAACTGAAACGCCAGAATAATCCAAGGATGCTAGACTGAGATATCTAGGTAAGGTTAGGATACCTAAAAGAAAATAAGTATAATTTTGTAAGTAGTTATCATAATCCTGAAAAATAATACGATATAATATTTCCAATATAAAGCTTCCGAACAATACTGTTATGACTAAAGTTACAAAGCGCAGTCATTCATATTTTCGCATTATTGGCGTATACGACATAAAAAGTATAATTTAGAAATTTGCTTATTTTAACCGAAGGAATCTTGAATTATTATAATTTCCATTCCCCCCGAGAAAGCAAACAGACAATCTGGTATTTAGGGTTTTCAACGATCTACGACATCACACATTATCCTGTTTTTCAAGATAATACATGTTGATGCAATGAATTTGAAAACAATGACAAAAATATTTTATGTTTTCTTATATAACGAGCGTTAAAATAATTATAAGCACGGATATTTTAAGGGATAAAAATGAGAGATAAATATTAAACGCGACAAACACACGTGAACATTCAGTTACAGACGAGTTCCGGACTTTTAGATGGGAAAAATCGTATCAAAAATATGAAAGTGAAATATTAATGAAAATAATGCCATCCATTATAAAAATATTTACAAGTTTAAAATAAAGGTTAAATAAATAATAATTTCTTCTCTAATATACCTCGTGGGCTAAACGGACTCTTTAAGAATATGCCGTCTTCTCTTCGTTCCTTACCTACAGCGGAGTGATTGGCCCCAGGGTGCTCCTTTCAAAGGCCCGTCGAGCTTGAATTGAAGTAAACGGATTGCCCGGAAGAGAAAAAGTGAAAAATATCCATTGGCGGAAACGAATAAGAGGCTCGTGGTACTCGCCTTCCCCTCTCCCCTTTAAGGGTATCCCACTTCCAAAGAGGCAATTTTCAGGTTCAAGCACACCCGAGCAAATTGGCAGGCTTCCATTCTGACACGCACGCCCAGGAGAGTGGGAGGATGGGGATCGATTGTGGAGCGAGAGTGGGGACACACGATCCTGCTTACGCTCTCATCTCCCAGACGTGATGCTAAAAATATCGCGCAGCAGAAAAAAATCTCCGTCATCCCATCCGTGAATAAGAGGACACTCCCCTCCCATGCTCGAGTGAAAGAATGATATTACTCTTCGCAATGCTGTTGTCAAAAAAATGTGGGAGCGAAGGGAGCGTTAACGTACCCATGGAGAGATGGCGTTAGTTAAAATATAACTTCTAACATCAGCGGCCAAAGAGAAAAAGTAGGAAATTAGCAGGCTAACTTTAAATCTATGAACTGAACTTAATTTAATTCCTTCATCTAAAGGGGCAGCGGTGCCGTAATCGGTAGCTCGTACGGCTACTGAGCTCCAAGGGTCGAATCTGTGTGACTCTGGACACCTCCAACTTGTGTGATTTTTCGGGTAAGAGAATGGGGAATTTCGGACGGTACAAGGAAATGAACTGGACACCGAACTGATACGTGAATTTCACATACCGAAGGACTTCAGTAGTTCAGCTGTTATTCATGCTATAAGTAATACTTGAGTTGAACACCGTTATGATAGTCGTTCCTAAGTCCACAAGGTACTGAACAGATCCCCTTTAACAATTTAATAGCATACCACAACACAATATATCAATAATCTGCATTAGCTAACAATTACAATGACCCTTTTCTGCTTTTTTTATTTCCAGATAAGGGACTTGAAATGGTTCGCCCTTAGTGTTTTTAAGTGTGCGTGCGAGGGTAAATGATAGCCACTGATAAAGAATGAACTCATGCAAAGCTGGCTCTCGTGGAGGGATAAGTCTGGATTTATTACTCATAGTGCGTACTCTGTTTAATCTCAGGTACCGATTGGAAAACCAAACCACATAAAAATAGCATCTCTTGAATTCTGGTAGTGGAGGTGATGATGAAGATCGAAGAAGGAAAGTGTACGGAAAGGAGTATTCGGGAAGGCGAAGAAAAGAGGAAAATGCCACCATACGGAAGCAATACAAAAATGGTTTTGTACTAGATGAGCTCTACCCTCCCCTATCAAACACTACCCTTCGGGTTGATAACTTTGGTTGGTGGTCCATGGAAGAATATGGGAGATGGTTGATGCCGATACTTTGTGGAAACCCCTTTACTATGATTTGAAAGTAACACAATATAGGCTTTGCGTTTCACAGTAAATAATATCTATGAGTGCTTCAGACAAATGCATTTATTTTTTAAAGGTACAATGGCTAACACACATACTTACTCGTATCATTATTCTTGAATATGCCACAGCATAGAGAGACTAACTGAAAAGTAAATATAATTTTCTGTGGGACACAAAGTCTGTACACTGAATTAATTTCCAAATTTCGTATGAAGAAAACTCAAAGACTAATGCGTCGACCAAGTGAAGAGGAATGTGAGAGAAAAAATACCTATCACGACGAGAAGGAAATACCAATAGAAAGGAGGGTTTGTAGGGTAACAACACAGGGATTAAAAGATACGAAATAAATTTACGTTATCTTTACAGTGCCATGTTTCATTCTCATCTATAGTATTCAATTGTTCCTGGTTTAACTTTGTGGAAGTTCATGTTCATTAAATGAAGACACAATGTATATTTCCACTGTTCTTTATTTACGTACAACTAGTTTCAACGCTTAGGCGTCATCATCAGGTACAAATTAATCAAGTCGCGGTCCATTTACACAGCATTCATGAGGGAGAGGAAGGGTGGGTGAAAGAGGGGGGAAGTAGGGGAAAAAATGAATGAATGGTATCCCTCAGGAATACTATACAAATGGACCGAGACTTGATTAATTTGTACCTGATGATGACGCCGAAGCGTTGAAACTAGTTGTACGTAAATAACAGTGGAAATATACATTGTGTTCTTCATTTAATGCTCATTTATAGTGTCTAACACGAGTCTTTTGGGGATCGAAAGGGGGGCTAACGTACTGGCTTCCCACATAGTGAGCCCGGGTTCAAATGCCGGCGGTGTTGAATATTTTTCAGAGGTATCTCGATCCCTACTTGAGGTGCTTTGTGGAGGGCACTTCGAGTGAGTACGCCGTCCGTCGGATGGGACGTTAAACTGCGGACCCTTTGGCGCCTTTCGTAAAGAGTAGGCTAATGTCGACGCCGAGGTTTCTCTCCACCCATCCTCCTTTCCTGTCCATCCCCTATGGCGAAAATGACCTCAGCTGTCGGTCACCTCCCCTAAAAACTACTACTACTACGAGTCTTTTCTAACAGATCTGATTTATTATTGTGGGTCAGCTCTGGCTAAAAATACTTAAAAACAGCATTAGAACAATCAATCAATTTTGACACCTGATTTTAAAAATGGCAGAAGAAAATATGTGAGCGAACTTTCTTAACTCACAAATTTGTTATTTTTTCCTCACACACTAAAACACGGGAATGCAACCATGTGGTCATCCACGAGTAGAAAATGGGTAATGGATAAAAGTCCTCGGAGGGTTCAAGATCCGTTAAATGCCCTCACTGGCCCCTGGGTCAAAGTGCTATTCTTAAACCTCAGCAAGTGAAGCGACCTGCACACAGAAGGGATAACCTTTAAGACCTTAAGGAGGCCCTATTCGAATGTTCACTTTCGTCTTAACGCGTCTCGGTACGAAGGAAGGAGGTTTACTTCCTCCAGAATGAATAATCGGATTTTAACCTCCCCAAAGGGAGGTGAGTGCGGTGAACCGAACGCCAATACCGGAACCCGTAAGCAATCGCTCCTCGCCCCGGCTTCGAGGGCGAGAGCGTCAAACGGCCCTTCCCGAGACCTCTTGCCCCCAAGCCGCCGTCCGCAGGAAACTCTTATCCCATTATCTCTGTCTTACACACACCTTCTCCCACAACTTCCCATACGCCGGTGTGAAGGGCGAGCAAAGGCTATCTAAAGGTAATAAATTGACCACATGCTAGGGGGAAGATCAACTGGATAAATTAAGATATGGCTCAAGCTGATGCATGCTAGACGCATGCTAATGATTACTTGCTTTTTCCACTCACAATTCGCGATCATTCACGTAATTATTGTCAGGATAGAAACAGTAAGGGGATCGAGATGGTTCGGGGGCTAACGTACTGGCTTCTCACCCTGAGGGCGCGGGTTCAAATCCCGGCGGTGTTGAATATTTTTCAGAGGTATCTCGATCCCTGCTTGAGGTGGTTTGTGGAGGGCACTTTGAGTGAGTACGCCGTCCGTCGGATGGGACGTTAAACTGCGGACCCCTTGGCGCCTTTCGTAAAGAGTAGGCTAATGCCGACGCCGGGTTTCTCTCCACCCTTCATCCTTTCCTGTCCATCCCCTATGGCGCAAATGACCTCCGCTGTCGGTCGCCTCCCCTACATACTACTACTATAAACAGTAAAACCTTTTCCACGATCGACAGTTTAGTCTATAATATTTTGGTTTCCACTCCACTTATAATTGCATCGCACCAAATAGTGATGGCAGTGTTACTTCTACTATTTTGTCCGAAAGAACTAAATGCTCATTTTATTCTCGTGACGAGTTGTTACGGTTAATAGAAGGCTTGGCTACTGACCTGTGGGTGCGGGTTTAAAAATCCTCGGCTATGCATTTTGACCTCAACTTATTAATAAGCGACATATTCAGAATATTACCAGGAATTCCCGCACCGCAGCGCGAGAAACTGACCCTCATAGCAGGAGTGTGTGAATTACACACGCCGTCACGTTCAATGCGAAATTCTTTCTATGAAGACCAAGGGAGGAATTTCTTTGGTTTTAAATCCCCAATACTACTTTATTCAATATAATATTACTTTAGTTTTACATCCCAGGTTGCTAAAATAAAATCACGATATGTGTTACTGATCTGGAATAATAATGAAGATACTTAATTTTTAGATACATATTAAAAACCATAGTATTATTTGAGAAGTTTTTTTATTTTATCAAACTGCTCCTGAAGCACGCCATAGTGTTGAATTACAAATAATAATTTTTGCTGGATTTTCTTGCCAATTTCTACTAATAGAACACGATTAATTCACGATTAAATGTATAAAAATAAGCTCAACGTGGCTGTATGAGAAAATTGATTTTACTAAGCTGCGTGGTAGCTTAGCGGATTGAAAATTCGGCTCCTGAGTGTCGAGTCCGCGCAAGAATACACATCCAAATAAAGCTTCTGGACGCCCTCAAAACACACGTTTGCTTTCCAGGGTACCAAATTTATTTTGAAACCAGCAGGTGATTCAGGAAGGTACTACATTCCCATGCAATGAATACTTAATTTCAAGCGTAGTAGGGCTTGGAGCAGGCCTCGAGAAAATGATGCCTACAGTAGTGTTTATGCGGTCTTTAAAGGAAATGGTTTCGATTACATCATATATATTTAATGCAATAATGCGAGGACTTTTCCATTAGGAGAGGTCATAAAAAATGTATTCGCATAATTAAAGGAGAAAAATTTTAATATTGTGCTAAATTTTTAGCTTAATGTGCAACGCAAATGTGGTACGATTTTCGTTGGTTTGACTCCAGTTTTTCGTCAGTGGTAGCCGTTGCAAGGCAAGGTTCGTTTGAAATAATCGGCGGCCGTAGCCCATACGCTTGATGGTACGGGAGAATCTTGAAAGTCTGATGTTCCCTATTACACAATGAGGACATAGTTTAAGATTTTTAAGGAGAGGGAACAATGCTCAAGGAAGGTGGACCCGGACCTTCAGTCACTACTCTACGTTCGTTCGTTCATTCACTTCTTCAAAGAAAGCATTACTTTCCCATAGAAACATACAAGACCAAGCTCGATGTTTAAGCATTTATTGATCTTTCCTTAAGGTCTCTGACCTCAGCGTCTCTGCCATCATTTCCTTCCTCCATGACATTGCGGTTTTCGCAAACGCAATACTCGTCTAAATGTCCCTGCAGTGACCTCCATTTACCTCCATAATACTGCTCAACTCTTCCACCAGTTCTAGTTCACAAAAGAAGGTGGGCAGAAATACATTTTTTTGAAATGAAACTAAGTAGGAAGTGGCTACAGTTGTTGCGCCAATTTGAAATTCCTTCTCCGGAATAATTCACACATAAATCTTTCGTGCAACACATTTCCCACAGAAGGGAGCGTGAAAAAATGGAAGTAAAACCGCCTTTCCGGAAATGTTTCCAGAATACTCCCAAGGAGCTTGACAGCAACACGGGAGGGCACGCAGCGCAAACAACAGTATCAACCGAGACCGGGAGTCAGGACACGAGAGGAGAAACACTGGCTTTTTCTTTGCTGGCTCTTGAATACAACCACTCACTCGAAGGCACGAAGAGAGCTGCGAGAAGAGGAAAGGGATTTTCATTCTCCCACCGAAGCAAAACATCAAAACGCGCTCAAGAATTCCACAAGCGTTTACAGTTGCCCAAAATAATTGTCTCCACGGAAACGCATCTAAAAAAGGAAAGATTTTTATTACCTCAAATAAAATCGCAACGGTAGTATACAAGAGTAAAAAGAATTTTCTTCGGGCAAAGTGCAGGATTAAGTACTACTGCATCTAAATATGAACATTATCTGTGAAGCTAATACAAAACTAAGTGGTAGGCGGCACAAATAACTAATCGCGCATTACAAAAATAGACACCGGAGTTTGTAGAGGAATTGAAAATACAAGACTATATTATTTTATTCGACAAGGGCAATGTTCGTCTTCATCAGCTTAGCTTTTTGAATAAGCCATATAATGCGTAAGTTTACTCTCCTGGAAATGTATACAAACCGTTTGAGGTGAATAAACAAATTATTTAATGTAAAATTTGATTGGTTAATGGGAACATAAACGCCTACCTAAAAACCTAAAAATTACTACCGGATAGAAGTGATACTGGACTTAATTCGACGAATATTCAAAATATGTTAAACTTCTAAGTATTTGAATACGTTTAATTGTATTTAAATATGTTCAGGGACCGAATTACGCTTTTTTACTACATGGCAAGGGTCGCGAAACCTCAATGAAAGCATTCAAATAAAACAGATAAAAAAATCATAAGGTTAGTTAAAAATAATGTATGGGATCCCGATTATGTTTTTTTTCTTGGAGAAGTTTGATAGAAACATTTACTATTACATTAGAACACAAACAAAACAAATTTGCCATCTCATTAAATCTCACAATCATAATACTCTGTGCATTGCACAGATAATATTTAACTGGTACGCGGGTTGCGTACACCCCAAACTGTACGAGTGGGTTCCATTTTCGGGGAAACAACTTTAGTGTGTAAAATATAATATTTTACAACATTAACATGGAAGCCCTCAGGTGTTACTGCAGTAAAATCTGCGCTTGGAATATCTGGGTTTCCCCAAGAGTTTCACCGCACTACAGATTTATGTGAACAAGCGACAAGAGAAATAAAATTTTACAATCATTTGCCAGAAAAATCAAGATGTAAAACGTTCTCCTTTGCCGAATCCTTGCCTCTTTATATTCGATTTATTCGACCCACTACTCAGTGGATGCATTAATAATCCCTACGTTTATCTAGTACACAAGCCGCTCTAATGATCAAATCATTTCGTATTTTCGCAACTAACTAAAGAAGAACCACTAACATGTAATTAGCTCTATAGTGGGAATCAAATATTAACACGAATCCATCGATCTCAAAGCCCTGTTCGTTGGACAATTTTTTAAACGTTTATCGACCCAATTCCCGACTGCAAAGCTAATACACATCCAATTACCGCCTTCCCTCTCTTCCAACTTCTATCCTTTATATACCCGCTGACGTTCTTCATCAGTCAACACCCAATCAGTCGGTAAATGAACAAGCTTTCAATGAAAATGTAATGCTCAATAGATGCTGTCACGAAATATAATGCATGTAATGTAATTCATATTTTGGTTCACACGGAAAACTTCTCAAGAGCTGTAGCAAGCGGCTAAAATGTGCAACGAATTGTAAGTGCTGCTACTTGCATTTGCTAAATCAAATAATGGGAATTCTCTCTTGTAACTTTCCTCCCAGCGCCCGTCATGTCTCACGTTATGGGAATTCACTTATCTCCGTGATGTACTCTTATCGTGTATCTAATGTCGGATTAATGGAATTCCACTTGGCTTACGATGATTTCCAGCAAACGCCCCAGGTCAAAACTCCAGGTAGAATTCCTCCATTCGTGCAGATTCCATTGTGGCAGGCGTAATGTAACGTAATAAGAACTACTAGTTCCCTGCATTGCACCAAGCGAGAGAAGCAAGAAAATTACGAGGGTCATCCGGAAAGTAGTACCCGTTCGTGAAATAAAGACACAAAAGTAAATATTAACAAACATAAAAAATTTTATTTGAAAGAGGATACTTTAAACTACTTCTCAACATAATCTCCAAGCAAATTAAGGCATTTGTCATAACGTGTGACAAGTTTCTGTATTCCTGCTGCATAGTCCTTCGCCGCCAGCTCATTGAGATACGCGAGGGACCCATCTTGCACAAATTTTTGCATAATGCAGATGGTGTTTAACAATTTCATGAACAATTGTTCGAGAAACATTGGGAAAATGCTCACAGATGTCATCAATTGTGACGCGCCGATCGTTCCTCACGAATTCGTCAACTGAGCTCGCCAGTTGGTCTGTAATGACAGACGGTCTCTCCGAACGCTCATCGTCGTGTGTGTTCCCCCTCCCCATGTTGAAGTTGCGACACCACCGCCGAACAGACGACTCGTCCATTACATTGTCTCCATACACCTCCTTTAATTGGCGATGAATATCACATGGGCGAACGTTTCTTGCATTGAGGAATTTAATCACTGCCCTCACTTCACAACTGGCGGCGTTCTCAATTTTTTTAAACATTGTAAACAATCACAGAAACAACACAGGCAATGCTAGCGTCACGCAACTTGGCTCAGAGAAGGCAGACAAGCCACTGAAGCTATCTGACCTCGTCCAGCGGCTACTCGCGTCGTCAGCACTTCATGCGGCACGAACGGGTACTACTTTCCGGATGACCCTCGTACGTCAGCGAATGCACGTGAAACTAAAAAACGAGCGCTAATAGGCAATCTATTTACTTGGATCTATTCACGGCGGCTCTCCATTGAGACTACACACGTGATACGCTACAGTGTGATGGACTTAGTGAGTCATGATGGAACATAATCCATAATGAAATTAATCTCTCTACCCTCAGACGAATCAATTAATAATATACTTCTAAATTAGTAAAAACATAATTCCCTGCCAGAAAAACGTTAGATTCATTGAAGAGGTTCCCGCCGAGCAATATAATCCACACGGAACTGATAAAGAAATAGGAGTTTAAATATGAAAGCGGCTTGCTTTGCTGACCGAGAAAACTACACATAAAATAGCGTGGCAAACAAGATTGAAGGTTTGGACCTGAACACTTATGAACAACGTAAGGCATCCATTATGCTGGTCACGCACTACAGGGAATATACGAGGAATAAGGGTTGAGCAAAAAAGGAAATGTTAGAAAATTCTCATTTCTTTGGAGAGAATGATGACAAACTCAAAATAAAGAAACGAAGGTATAGAAGCCACAGAGGAGAATATTTTTCGGCAACCACTCAATAGAGAAGTGAAAGAGCCCTCATGCCTTGGTAATGTTCGGATGCGAAAATCCTCAGCTCACGAGAACAATATATTTGTAAACATATCCCTTAGGAGTTGGGAGGGGAAAATCATAAATCTTCTATCTTTCACAGTAGAACAGCAATAATAATAATAACTGCCCGGATCGCACCCGGTCATATGCCAAGATCTTAAACCCTTTCCCAAGCAGTCTGCCAAACTATTTAAGTGGAAGCTATGTGATCTGACTAAGTAGTAGTATTATGTATTCCCATCCACACGTTGCCACCAGAAATTGGCCTCATAGGAGTGATGTATTAAATAAAAACCGTTGAATTCCATTTAAGAGTTAAAGCGACATGAACCATGAACATACTGCAGACGGAGAAATCGAATAAAATAATAGCCTCTCACCTTGATGTATAATGAAAGACCGACCGAAACTAGGGGAAATAAAAAAATTATACTCAACGTTCAATCGTGAGCAGAAAGAGAACGAACATTTTAACACCACGGAAAGAAAACAAAACTGGAACGAAACTCCTCAAAAGTACCCACCACACAATACATAAACGAATACGCGTACTTTGGAAAGCGAAGGAAGTGCCGGAGGCGGGGGGGGGGGGAGAGCTTTTAGAATTTGATGCGGAGATAGTCTTAATGGGTTTTCGGCGAGGAGGGTGGATGGGGAGGAGGGAGGGAAGTAAAGCGCAGTCATGGAAACGCGCAACCAAAATGGAGACGTTCGCGTGGGAGGGAATCGCGAAAATGGATTCTCGGATGGGCACGAGGCGGGAGATAAAGATTCCCGGCTTGGGACGTCGCGGGGGGGCACGTCGAATGTCTTACCCGCGCTCCCGTTCGAGTAATTCAACAGTGATTATGAGGAGTCATTACCATCGAGAGTAGCGTGGGGTACTATGGCGCCCAACAATGAGTTAGGAGAGTCGTGCGACATTGGAAAAACGAGGGTGGGCACTGGTTTTTTTTCCGAAAAGGAAAGAATAGATCAGTACACTTTCAAGGGAACATACAGTTATGTACTACTTGAGGCCCACCACCCTTTATCAGGCGCACAACGCTCGTTTTCACGTTCTATTAATTAGGTCTCGTTCCTATTCCTCTTCGTTGCCTAAGCTATGCAGCATCCGTTGGGATCTTAACGACGATGATTATTTTAAAGCTTAAAGGATTGGATTAATATGGTATTGATTATTCTCATGAATATTTATTCCGAGAACAGGTGTTTTTAACCCTGAAGCTACCAAGAGTAAATAATTAGCCTGATAATTGACGAAAGACTAAAACTGAATACATTTCTAAAATAACATCATCCGTAGGATATTAAAACATTGAAAAATTCATTATTTCGAGGGACTAGGTGTATAACCAGGGGCTGTGTTAATTTACAATGCCAACTTTCATTTCAAATAAACTAAATGAACATACACCGATGAATTGATTCCTCTAGCTAGAACACAAAAGAATGCCACTAATTTCGCACGTCTGACTTCGAAAGAGCAACAAAACTGAATCGGTAATTTGGCTTTTTCGACTACAGAACGGCTGGAGCAATCGAGTCCAAAATTCAACTCAGGAAAAATCTCGTAAGGGAGAGATAATATCCTTGTCCATAAAAAGTAAGATTCAAATTTAGATCATTTGTGTAGCCAACAAGTAGTACAGGACCAACTAGTCGACACAACGACATATGAAAATTATACAGCAAAACGGAGAATCAACAAAAAAAATTGCCTCCACTAAGTGCTTATGCAAAGCTGTGGCGGAATATATAATGTGCACGTTGCCACAGCTGCTTCGAAAAAATAGAAAAAAGAAAGGGACTGCAGATTGTACCGTAGATGTACACACCTGGGTCATTCAAATGCTTTTATACTGTCCGCTATCCTTTATAAACATTACTCACCCGTCTGACCTTTCATATAACTTTACAACAAAATCCCACGATGAGATGCGATAAACGTCACATAACTGAATAGCGATTTCAGAGCAGCGCTGTATTATCTTTAGATTTGAGAGCTCAGAAAAAAATGAGGGGGTCTGACCCTGTTATCATTGGGTATTTTGTTGGGTATAATGCAGGGATAGCTGATAAAGGCAGGGTGATCCATTATTTTTTACTGAAAAACATTATCAAAGGACTTCCCATGAATCATTAAGCTCAAAAATATCAAGCTGCATAATTCGAGGTATTTCCTCGACGTCACAACCTTTAAAGGTCACGGGAGCTATGAAATAAATGTAAAAGACATCCAAGCAGAATTTCTGAACGTTATTTAATCTAGAGTAGTGAGTGAAAACCTTAAAAATACGTTGCCTGGGAGTTTTTCATTTAGGTTAACCATTCTGTTCTTTTTTATGAATGATAGATGAAAATTATCCCTCGGAACACATGCGTAACAATGGAAACAATACCAGTGGTGTGCCAAAATGAGTGCCAATCATTTAGAGGGCTCTTCTAAAATGCCTTTCGATCCGGATGGGGTGCTTTGTTATCTTTTTGGATAAGTTTTTACGGTAATACGAACTTTAAAATTTGCTACAATCTTCGATCAAGCCAATCAAGAGATTAAATTTCAAATACAAAATAAAAAAGAACCACATTAAAACATTAAAATGGAGTAACTTCAGAAGAATATTGATAACATTTGTTCATGAAATTGATATTCAAGTTATGAAATTACCGGGTATTGGATTATTAAATAATAGCAAACTCATGAAAGTAATGCATTCCTGATTTATAGTTAGAAATCGTAAAATAGTATGGTGAAATCGAACGAGCTATGAATAATGCAGACAAATAAATAAATGCCAGTACATATTTTAATGGATTCTAAATAACTTTGAGAATAATTACAATGAATGACTACACACCATGAAAACTTAAAAGCTCACTACCAGAGTCATGGGAAGTTAAAAAAATTGGGCTTACGTTTCTTTTCATTTGAATTGTAACAAATTATTGCTTACTGATGTCAGCGGTCGTATTAATTCATATGGTAATCACTCCATCGAGCTAAAATTTTGCCAAAAAGGCAAATACATTTAAGGGTGATATCTACGTGACGATTCCTCCTTTTAAGGACTAGAAAGGCACATATGGGTTTAAAGGTATCACCAAAGACAACCCATTTTTAAGAATTAACTTAAAGAGGACCTTCATAAATACATGTATATGAACTCTCGCAAAAAAGACTCGGAATCCATTCCGTATGAAACGGTATCAACTTACACACCAGAAACCCACACTCTTAAAACAATGCACTTTATATTTGGGGCAACCTTGATCAATGAACGCGATGTCGCAAAAAATGAGTCGGATATCCGGGTTAAATTTCCTTTTGGGACGTGTTCGATATAAATATTATACTAGTCACCGAGGACTCTTACGAAAATGATTCACAACCTTGGGTTCCCTCCGATAAAAAGAGCACACCCCCGTTCACCGATCACTTAAGCTAACACTCCTAATCACATCGCGCGGATACCGTTCATCAACCAGTTGACGCCTTTCCGCTCCTCTTTCCCACCCACCCCCCCGCGTCTTAACTCGATTTCCGCACAGCCCTCCCATCCATTTTGCCCCAGATCTTCCTCTCACAAACACTCAAACTTCCACACACATCCCGCTGACATTCATAACGACCTCGACTTATCACCAGCCACTGACCGTGCCGGCAAAAACTCTCCCAGGGGCACCATTTTGTATTTTTTTCCACACGAACACATGACCGCCTACGCGATTTATGCCCCATACGAGAGCCTGACGACAATAAAAAAAACACCCACCCATTCGCTGAAGGCGGCTTACATGCTGAAAGCAAGCAATCAGTAATCCGATTCCATCGCGTTCAAAAAAAAATAACAGCAAACGATCGAACTTGCTCCACGAAATATATAAAGGATGAAGCACGCGCGAGTTGATTCCCGGCGGGGCTGAGACACAGGACCCGTCGTCTCCGCACGGATGATGCGAGTGCTAGGGGTGGTCAAGTGGTGGAGTTGTGGGATACGGATTCCTGGGGATGGATCAGGGTAAAGTATTCGATCCTGAAATATCACAGCGGGACGACATCGAATTGACGTTACCACTAAGCCTGGGTACCGATGGGGTGAACGTCCTCACCCGCTAATCCTGTGACCGTGGGTCACAATTCCGCCTAAGTGGGTTTTCCTCCGTCAAATTGGCCTAGGGTGTTTGTGTCTGGATACATTGCTATGCCTAGTTACAATTTCATAAAGGTTAGATTATCTAATAATTATTATAATTATATATGTAATCACTTTTAGCAAGTAGTCTATCGTGTAAGGAAGGAGGTTAAGGATATATATATATATATATATATATATATATATATATATATATATATATATATATATATATATATATATCCGTGTATATATATATATATATATATATATCCGTGTATGTATATATATATATATCCGTGTGTATATATATATATATATATATATGTATACACGAGTGTACTCGTATATGTATATATCCAAGTTAAGGGGAGAGTAAATGTAATTTTATTTAGCATCAAAAGTGCATGGCACCTTAGAGGAAAAGAGGAATGGGCTGGCCCGTCCGACCAAGTTTCCAACCAAGGTTAGGCAAAATGGAGTAAGGGTCTCCAACTGCGGCAGCACACAGAAGTTAGATATTGGACAAGTGGTTACGTAAGCAGAAAGCGTCGTTGTGTTAGGGCTTGGACTTCAAATGCATGGTGGTGTCTTAAATGTGCACCTCACGTTCCCACAGCATAGCATTACATGTTACCCTACCTCGTTACATACGTTTCTTTCAGGCTTTATTGCTGCCATTTAAAATAAGATCTGAGTCTGGAGTCTATTAAAATTGCTTCAGTAAATGCAAGAGAACAGGATAGAAAGATGGTGGACATCTTAAAAAATAAATCATTTCTGATATCACTTGCAAGTTTATAAATTTACCAAATGAGGATGAATTTGGCAGTGATCATTACCATCAAATTCCCTAACGGGCTGGATACGTAAATAAAATAATGCGTCGAGAAAATATAAATGTGATGCTGTTGACTTAATTTACTCACTAGCTTCTTTATTACTTCCTCATCGTCTGAACACTCTTTAACGCTAAATATCTACGGTAATGGATAAATAAAAAATATTTTCAACCCCAAGTACTACGTCAACAAGGGTTTAATTACGTATTGACATTCCAAATCTGACAATTCAATAAATTTAGTCACCCAGAAGTTAAGACATTACATTGCAAAGAAGGATTTTGTTGAGAGAGAACTACGTTTGTACCTTAGCATCGCATCCCGCAGTTGAGTGCGTAGTATTATACATGCAAGTTAATAAATTAGATTTAACTAGGGGAAGTTCTCGAAAATTGGAAACCATGTGAGTAACTGGATTAAGGTGGAAAGGGAGCCAGGCAATGCTGCTCTACCCTCCAATAAAGACCTCGAGACGACAACCTAATTAATGTCTCATACGATGGCGGTATACCAGATTCATTCTCCGCACAACATTTCAAGCAGAACAGGGAAGGATATTGAGAAATGCGGTAAGATATCAATCAAAGGATTCATATTCGAATAATTATTTGAAAGATTTATCACAAGAGCTTTCCGAAGAAAAATTCGAATACGCTAATACATGGAAAGTTTGTTTACTCTATCGTTATTCTCATAATTACATCACTGTTTGCCGAACATGTTCACTTTCTCTCCCTTCTTTCAAGCAATAATTTTACTTCGGAAATAATTCCGAGATAAACATCATCCATGATCTCTTTTGAAATGATTATGGTCTACTGTGTGAGATATTTACACTACGACAAACTACATTTCTTAATTAGGCAGAATATACAGGTATTTTGAGGGCAACTCGTCATAAGGTCAATTTGAATTACAGTGTCACAACTTATTCACATGTAACACATAATAACTTATCCCGACTTGGAAATTGGATATATAATAAACATTAGCGAGAATATTAAAATATAAAACCGATTAGAAATATGGTTCACCAAATTGGCACGTCAATGGTAAACGATAAAATTGGCTATCCTGTGACAGATAGCTAGGCGTACACACTCTTAAAATACAATATGCTCAGATCCAATTTTATTTCTTCACGCTACAGTATAAACGTATCTGTATCGACTTGTAAAACCTAAAATCCGACTAAAACAGAATGGTAGGGGTTACAACCACTAATCAAACCACCAAAGGGATAAAAATTAGGATTAAGGAGACTTTATTACGAGTGAAAACAGCTATATCATGAAACTGCTTCTGTTACTAGTATGAATTGCTCGTGAAAACAAGGAGTATTAGTATATAGTAACTCTATTTCGAGCATCAATTTCCCTGATTTTATTTTCGTGGTCTAATTATGTAAGCATAAATTAGGCTCCGAAAAATTGGCTGGACATCGGATGTGAATTCAGTCAACTAACATACGAACATATTTCTGCGAGAAACTCGTCCTAATGCGTATCTAGCAACATAATGTTCTGACATTGAGAAGTGATGCAAACTTACTTAAAAATTAATAAATAATAACCCTTAATACAAGGGTTATTATTTTTTTTATCATAATCTCGCAACATATCCTATGTAGACACAACGATAGGTGGCGAGATAGACAGTATGACTCACGCCATAATAAACCTATGAACGTGAAATTCAGTCGAGACTTTTTCTACTCAACCCAAAGAATAAGCATTTTCAATCACTAACTGCTGCATCAGTAAAGACGTGTGACTTATGCATACTAGTGTATTTTGAATTCGATAATTTGAGGAAGATAATTAATAACCGACTGAAACATTACTTGGTACAACCTTGTGAATTTGTTCTATTAGCGTACTATTACAAAATATATTTTAAACATTCCACTATTTACATACATTCATTTATTTCGTGACCATGGCTTCCATTCAGAGTTTCTCAGACGGATGATGATACTTTATAGAGAAACTCAGGTCGTGAAATAATATTGCCCAGCAAGATATTTCAATAAGTATTTTTTTAGTCTCAGGTATATGAACTGAGCGTTCTTCACAAGAGGCATTCACCACAACGCAACGTTGAAAACAAATTCAACGCTGTTGAGGAAGACTTGTGGGGCGAAGTTAGGAATCACGGTTTACCCCTACAGTAGTCGTGAGTCACAAGAGACGATCGTCAGAATGATGTTAAGGATGTGCGTTCTGCGAGGAGATGAACGATTCTTCGATAGAATAGGGACGTGTGGAAAAACGCTCGCTGAAGAGCCGCTTCAACAGAAAATGGAATTTCAATTTAACTGAGTTGGAGTTCGCGCCAACCACTACCGATTTGGAAACAGAATACCGCTTTCAGCACCCTGTTGCCACATTTTTTGGCGCCGAGAGCAAAATGCATGCTAGCATCTGAGAAAGAACCCACAAAATTATACAGAATTCGGGAAGAATTTTCAGTATTATTTTGGGAAACTAAAAGTTAAAGTACTCTTGAGTTCCGTTAGTGACCAGGAATACCCGTGATAAACCCATTATTTTACGAGAGAAACTTTCGGTATAACGGAACACACGCTGAGAAACGATGGTTCGTGGCTACGCAAAGATAAATGATGAATAGGTAGTTTAGAATTTCTTCATGAGATTTATTGGTTTGAAAAATTAAGAAAGGACATTCAACGAGCGGTAATGATAGGAAAATAGTTAAAGACACGATAGTGGCATCACACACCAACACGAAGATCAAAACACTATTTATACTTCTGCGTATACAAACATAAAGATAAACAAATTTTGCTAAGTGGAATCTTAGACTAAGGTTAAATACTTGCACACCCAATTTGATAGATGGGCGTAGTGGGTGTAACAGCAATAAACACTGCACAGGAGAGGTACTTCTCTGCACACTTGCTAAAACCGACTGATCAGATAATGAACACGACGAAGACATTTGCGCTGATTAGCATAGAATTTACATCACTGATTCAATCGCATCGATTGGCGGATTTACTGAATTCATTTGGCGAGACACATTTAAGGCTTCACTCTTGAAGGCTCGATATATTGCAATCCGATTGACGCTTCTAAAAAAATGTTCTGATCCAATTTGGTCATAAATATTATTCATACAAAGCGTACCCATTATGAACAGATCGTAGATCAAATTCTAATAAATTTATCATGGTAATTCACTCTTTAAAAAAAGCTCCAATGGATTTCGGCCATTGGACACTAATTTTTAAATTGTAGGCAATTGACTTGATTAAAACAGTTCCAGAATGGAAATCAGAATAATGAAATGCATAATGAAAACTTTTTTAAGATACAGGGTTCGTCCGGAAAATAAGTGTACTGATTTCTTCCCGCCGCTCCAGGCGCGCCCAGCACCGCTCTGACGGGCTGCGATTGGAGGGGGGTATGTTGACAAGCGACGCTGAAAAAGGCAGTCGGCTCTGAGCTGTGGTGTAGTGAGGAGCTCTGTTAACGCGAACCTCCACGCTCGACCCACGTCACGGAACGCGATGCCGAAGTTTTTGGAGCAGCGTTATTCCATCAAATTTGCGGTAAAGCTTGGGAAATCGTCTACCGAAACTGTCGGTATGATTAACCAGGCTTACGGGGAGTCAGCCATGTCCAGAAACATGATCTTTCGGTGGCACAAGATGTTCGTGGAGGGCAGAGAAGAGGTCGACGACGAACCACGGCCTGGACGCCCATCAACGACACTCACCGACGAAAATGTGCGAAAAGTTCGCGATGTACTGAACTCTGATCGTCGTCTTAGTGTTCGGATGATAGCATAGCAGTGTAATGTGCCAAAGATTATTAGGCACCAATTACAGATGCGAAAAATTTGTGCAAAGTTGGTGCCGAAAGTGCTCAGTGATGATCAAAGACTCAATCGTTTGGAAATCGCGACACAACTTGCGGATCACTGCAAAAATGATCCACATTTTGTAGAGAACGTTGTTTCGGGTGACGAGACGTGGATCTTTGAGTACGACCCGGAGTCGAAGAGACAAAGTGCGGAGTGGCACACCCCATCATCACCCCGTCAAAAGAAAGCTCGCATGAGCAAATCTCGGATCAAGGCGATGCTCATTGTCTTTTTTGACAAAAGGGGAGTCGTCCACTACGAATTTGTACCTGAACGACAAACTGTAAATGCTGCATTTTACGTCCAAGTGCTCGACAGGCTTCGAAAACGAGTCGCCCGCGTCCGGCCAGCGATCAAAAACATCTGGCGGCTGCATCACGACAATGCGCCGTCTCACACCGCGCTTGTCGTGTCGGACATCTTGGCCAAGCACCGCTGCCGCACCCGCCCTACAGCCCGGACTTGGCACCACCAGACTTCTTTCTGTTCCCGAAGATAAAGAGGAGTTTGAAAGGAACGCGATACGGGACTTTGGACGCCGTCAAAGAGGCCGTCTTCGAGAGGTTCCCGATGATGCCTTCGCGGGAGCGTTCCAGGAATGGGAACGCCGCTGGAACAAGTGTATCGACTCATAAGGGTCCTATTTTGAGGAATATTAGCTTAAGATATGTAAAAGTGTAATAAATTTTTTTCCTGAGCTCAGTACACTTATTTTCCGGACGAAACCTGTATGTGGTCAGGTGTCTAACTTGGGTAGATTTCAAAATTCAGAGTTCGACGCCTTAAACTACGTTGCAAATAGGGCATAAAGTTACAAGTGTAGTGACAGCTAGAAGTTTCATTACATTAACGGTTCATTCCACAGCTGAAAAGTGTAAAGCCATTCTTTATTTAAGTTTGCACTTATATCTTTCATAACATAAAAATATTTTTTCAAAATTTTCTATGAAATGATACTTATTCATATGAACTCATTCATGAACTCATTCATTCATTCATGAACTCATTCATTCATTCATGAACTCATTCACTCAAATTCAATAAATATCAGTATGAACTAATTTAAAAAGTAATTATTTAATCAACTTTCAATAATCATTTTTAGTTAATTCAATAATTTTTCTTATGGTATACAAAGCACGAACGTTAATTAATCACCGAACAAAAAATTGGGCGAAGCTGAATAATACAAAAAATCAACAGTTACAAATAGCTACCAAACTGAACGTCCGTTAAAATAAACGAGATTTAATTTAACACCAATAACATTAGAAGATAGGAACTCCTTAATAACCAAAATATTGAAGATCAAAACCCCTCTCTGTATATTGTGCAATAGCTTACAAAAGACAATAAAACGGTACCAAATCCTCTGATTGCATGCGCCCTAAAGTCACATGTTTATGCTAATAGCATTGGACGCCATCCCAGCGATTTTCCAAATGGAGTCCACTGGCTGAATAGTCATTGAAACCTTACTTCCCTGAGCATAACCTCTTTATAGCAACAATTCAGTCATGGAAGGAAAACCACGTTCCAGACGGCCGATTGACTTATGATAACTACCGAAGGCATTATTCAGTTGACCGAGGATACTCCAAACCACGTGACGCTGGAACTGATCGCCACGCCGAGTTAAAATCCAGTTTTAAAAAAAGCTAGGGATTACTGTAGAGGCGAACGGACAGCATTTTGTGGAGTACTAGTAAGCAAAAACCGATGAAAAAATTATTTCGGGTTAATCGACGATGTCCCACGAATTAACAAAAGAGGACAGGAGCGAATTGCTTCCGCCGACCTAACGTAAGGAAAAAATTCTAGAAAGTGGAGGTGCTCCCATATATTTTATTTATGGGGACTTTTAATCCGAGAATTTCGTCCAACGGCAAAACCAGCCACGGGATTAAGATGAAGCGGGAGAGGGGGGGAGAGAGAGAGAGAGATAGGATGAGAATGGGAGAAGATGGAGTACTCGAGAGCGAGCGAACTTTAACGCGTATAAATCGCTCGTGGGCAACAAGGTGGCACTCAATTGCGCTCCCTAGAAATCAATGGCACATTGATATATTGATTTTGTATCGGGGCTATGGAGGCGCGGAGGGATTTGCGCGGAGGGGGACGGAACGTTCGGCCGGGAGCCGTCGGTGGCCGCGGGATTACAGGCTGGATGGACGTCACGAACAGGGATCACGGTCACCCACACTACTCGGCCAGAATGACCTGATAATAACTCCTGGCTCCAGGTGTCACTCACAGGCCAGACCGCGTGGAAGCGTCGGCGTGGACAACGATAAATGCGCACCCACGTCAAACGTGACCAAGTAGCCGTCATTATTTACTGCGAGAGAGGAGTCCCACGGCTGTGGGCATTCGCCCTGTGGGCCGGGAAAAAAACTATGAGTGGGGAGTATAATATTTACTCCATCGATGTGCGAACCAAGGGAACGATATATATTGAATGTTTTCAAGGTGTTCTCCGTGAGTGAGATGAAGAAGTCTACGTTTATCTAACGCTTTTGTAGACGCGAAAGAAATCACCATTTTTCGTCAAAACATGTTGAATAACGAGTAGTAATGGCACCAATAAATTTTGTCCCGTCAGTTCTCACATGCTGTGAGTGGGACTATAACTCTAAATAAGATTTTGTGTGAATAATCCGTCCGAAGACATTTCAGCTACCATGAAACATTAATTCGTCGCAAAGCTTGTAAACAGCTAAACATGCGTACATAAGATTGTAAGCTTTATAAACATAATGAATTATTAAAATAAAGCTCGAAGATAGGCGAGGAAGGAGTACTGATGGTGCTCAGGTAATTTCTTATAGGGACGTATGCTAGCGCACGAAGCACTAACAAAGCAAGGAAATGTATGTACAAGTTCTCCAGGCAAAGACACAAGGAAAAGATCCGTGAAGATATTGAATATGGACGTGGCACTGTGGTATGTCCAAAAATGTGTCTTTGAGGCAAAAGGTTGAGGTTGATGGTAGATGGGAAGCATTTGAGATGAGGGTATAGAGAGTAATTAAGAAAATATAACAGATAGAGAGGAAGGAAAACGATAAAGATATACAAATGCCGAAGACGAAAAGCCGTCGAAGAGCGAAATTTGAAGAGGGAGAAAAAGTGGATGGGTAGATATTGAGAAAGTGTGGAAGATTGTGACATAAGAAAAATAAAAGTTACACTATTAGGTTAGAATAGGCATTTGCACTTCATTTAATGCAAGGTAATCTACCTACTTCAGGTAAATTTTGAACGGTTCCAAACGACTATGCACTGCGCGAGTTTCCTATTCCGTATTCTAAATTCGTCTAAGACGCCACTATCTTCTTGGGCGAATAAAATATTCGTGAAAGAAGACAGGATAGATGAGATTAATAAAGCGTGCCGAGTGCCAGCAGACTGCTGATGGTAGTACGCGTATGAGAAAAATATCAAAAAAGAAATGCTCGTCTACGTTAGCACAGTGTCAGTGCATAAGGGTGTACTCCTGCCGTCAATCTTGACATCATTACAGGCTATCAATCATTCGAGGATTGATTGTAGCCGTTCTGTAAACTATCCCGTTTCCTCCAAATCTCTCCTTTCTCTCATAATCCCTTGCACTGCCACTTTCCAATACCTACTTTTCACATTCATCCTATGCCTTCCCCTATAAATCTTCCCCTCCGTGCTTCCTTCAATTATGGTCTTCAATAATCTACCGTATCTCAGGATATGTCCACTCAATTGTCTTTTTCTCTCCTTGCCCATCCTTCGAAGTACTTCTTTATTTGTTACGCCAAGTATCAATTCTTCTGTAGTACCACATTTCCATCTCATGCGATCTTCTTTTCTCTAGTGATCTTATCGTCCAAGTCTCACATCCGTAAATATTTTACTCAATGTAAAACTTCTAACGAAGCGCTTCTTCATGTATATGTTCGAACTATTTGCTGATGATAGATGCTTCTTTTGATAGAGAGCCTTCTTTGGTTTTGCTATTCTGGTTACTATAGCTTGGTTCTTACATCAATAGTGCTATCAATAGCAAAACTCTTTCACTTGTTCCAGTATGTTTTTCCATATTTTACTTGAAGAATATCTTCCCTACTTAGACTGCAAACCATTACCTTAGTTTTTATTTTATCTTGAGGTTTTACTTTTTCAGTCCGCGGTCCATAGTGTTTCGATGTCCTTGTCAGGTCTTCTTTCGTCTCTGCAAATACAGCTATATGAGTATCGTCCGCAAATCTCAGCATAAATACTCTTTGTACACCAGTACACTATAGTAAAGAAGTATGCACATCCATAGAGCAGCACAGGCGATTACTGTTTCCATCATAATGTCATATGTTGCCACGCAAATATATGGTACTAGTGTGCCGACATCCGATTTCATTTCAAATTATAAATCGGGCCCAATTCTCTCCAACATCATCATCACATCTATTCGGAGATTGATTCGTAAGAGTTATCCAAACTATCCTCCTCTTGACCCTCTCTTTATTCCCTCAAGCTCCTCGTATTTTCTCTAAGTTTTTTTACGCTGACATCTTATGTTACTTCATTCCCATAATTCGCCGTTCGCCTACTTTGCAGTCCTCTCCTTTACAAAAGGTTTAACCCACAGCGCCTAACTCTTCCTGGAGGTCGAACACTCGAGTTGCGTTCACTTTCTAAGTCACTCCATGTCTTAGTGAAGGTTGGTAGCAGGCGTAAAGATTTGTTTCAGCTGCAAATTAGCGAGCACTCTTTATGAATGCAAGACAGATATAAGATCTGGTGCTTTCCCGGCGTATTTACTTGATGAAGTTTTCTCGGGTCTTCCACCATGTCAAGGGTTTCATGTTGGCCAACGTTTCGATGCACGAGTCGGGCATCGAAACGTCGGCCAACATGGAACCCCTGACCCGGTGGAAGACCAGAGAAAACTTAATCAAGACAGATATGGCTGCACCATCGATTCCACAGGATTCTTATAGCTGTCGCTAAGGTGTGAAGCGTTTTCAGTACTTAAAATGGCGTTATTTATTGTACGGAAACGGCGTGTATTTATCTTCACTTGAGTGTTTTAACGCCCATTGATATTAATCGTCAACATAGTGAGACATGCGGTGATTGCGCTATTAATGTGAAAAATGTGTGTTCGTGGATGAGACAATTAAAAGTATACGGGAACGTCGTGCGACAACACCTCCACGAAACTTCCGCCATTGACCATCAGGGATTTTCCATTGGGTAAAAGGAACCCCTAAAGAAGGATTCTCATCGACCACAGAATCAAGGCGTCGGCGGGGTGAAAATGTAAACTTCTACAGGGAGATTGAGAAGTAGCAAAAGATTCAACTTTCAGGTTTAAGTACTGTGTCAGAACAAAATTGGAGATTTAAGAACGTAAAAGAACTTCTTACAAACAACACTCTTCTCAATATGCATTATGAATGATCGCGAAATTTTCTAACAACGTTCAGCAGGTCGAAGTACTGGTGGTGAATACTGACGAAACGTGTATTAGCTTTAGCAGGGGCGAATTGTTCTGGTAGCCATTCACCCCATGGGATCATGATTGGGATACTTAATTTTAAAATATTAATTTAAATTAAATTAAACACGAAGTGGAATTAAAAAAGTTGCATTTTTCTTCACGTAATAACGTCAACTACCAACGACATGTAAGATTCATTATACTTCTCTATTTTTTCTGGATCGGTACTCTTCTGCGGATATTTCCTTCTCTAAATACGAATAAGACCCGCACAGAATCGGAAAAGAGACTTCGTTTCAATTAACCTACTTCAAAATGCAGTACATCATACGTTTTTAAAAACATAGATATCAAGGTAAAACACCATATGAATATCTAGCAAAACATTCCGGAAAATAAACGCGAATTGTTATCTAGTTTTTATTTTCAAGCTAAATTTGAACCTGATAACACACAAGGATGTAATTTCAAAATGAAACTCATGAATACATTTTTCGAAGATTAAAATTACCAATGAAAAACAGTGAATTATGAAGTTGGTTTAGCTAAAAACTCGAAACCGAGAAGTCAAAACGGAAAGATTTCCTAACCTTAGAGGATTGAATGATCGAATTATCTTTTCCCGAGCTCTCATCATCTCTTCACAATAACAGCCATGATTTATTTTTCAATGGCTCGTGACAGCAATACATTATCCGAACCCGATCGATTACCTTCCTAATTGGAAAAGTTTTGATGAATAGGCTTCATTTGGAGGAAACCATTCTTTCAAGGCAAAAGAATCTTGGCAATAAGGAGAATAGACTCAAACAACAGGGAATCATTCCGATTTTTTAATGTTGGACAAGTATCTTTTATTAATTGAAGGTTACACTGTATTATGTCCGCGGAAGGTCTATGGATATTTCAAAAAAATTGCTCGTTGAATTGAATAGATGTACAATCGAGCTAAAACAATTTGTCCGATTGGTAATGCACCGTAAATGATTAACAATTTCACTCAACAAATTCCAATACAAACACGTCTCATATTCAAATAGGTTAGCACATTAAGCTTGGTTAAACACGTTTCATGTATTGCACTTAAAATATGCGATTGAAGTTTTGTTTGCACATATTTTTTACTTATTTTACACATTTATTGCATTCATCAAGTGTTATTAATAGCAGTTGACTGCGATTTTGAAGAGCACATAGGCATAGTATTGTTTGTTTTTGGGTTTTTTGCTATTAAGAATTGAGTTTAGTGGATGTTTTATGATTCGAATCGGTGCGTTCCGTTTGTGTTTTTATCCCGAAAAATATTTTCAAATAAATCTAACCGTTGTCGGATATGTGAGGTGCGTTTTCAATTACCTATTTCCTCGAATAACTCGAAATTCGATGGACTTAAATTGGTGTGGTCAGCTACAGAATTAATATAAAACAATAACCCTAAACGAATCGTTGAAAAAATAGATCAGAAAAAAATAGAAGGCTTTGATGCAATGCACTGGAGACGGAAGATGACGTTTAAATGAGCAAATAAATCAAGAGAGAAAAAGTTTAAAGTGGAACGTAGAACGTAAGAAGTGAAAATAGGACGGGAGAGCAATACAATTTTGGATAGGGAAAAATGTAGGATTGCAGTCAAGCAAAATTGGACTGAATGGGGAAGATGAAAATAATTAATCGTATACTATAAGTTATAACTTAACTTCAAATTAATATGAAGCCTTCATATGTTTATTTACATCCAACTCCCAAATCTTTTTTCGATCAAGAGAACAATCAAAGAGGAAACGATTCCCGCGCTTTCGGTTTCACTTCTGGATTGCTCATGTTCTCGGAGATTTTAGCCGAGACTTTCGACGCCATGATTCAACAAGTACGACCTCCGAGAACGGACTTGAAAACACTGAGGCAAGGCCAATAAATTCGCTATCCAGAGAGGAAAGGTGGCCACAGTTGAAGCGCACGAAAAACCATCAAATGAACGTCATGCCTTAACGTTTCTTTCACGACAGGAGAATATACTGCGCTTGATATCTTACTACGTCCTCCATCCGCAAGAGGAACATGGAAAGACAGTTAACGGGGAAGGACACAAGGAGTCTATGAATGCCACCGGATAAAAACCGCAGTCGATGAAAAGACGGAAATCAATAGTTTTGCATCAAATTACGATTGTTTTTACGTAAAATGAGATTCAAATTCTCGTAAAAGAAAAAGGATGGAAGTGAAAACAAAACGAAGTACTCGGTAATCAAAATTTAACGGTTTTAAACACGTTGCCGAAATATTTCTTCAATTTATCACCATCATAGGTCCTATTACATCCTCCGTATTCATCTCATTACATCATCCGTAATTTTGTCACTTGATTTTTCTAGGATAGTTCGGGGGGAATCCACATGAGACATCCGAAAGCTATACACTACTTTTGCTTGCTGTCAAAATAGGCCGACTCACTACAAATGTATTGGTTCAGTATGAGTTTCACATATTGAATTATACGTCGTCATTATCTAAATAACTATAGCCAAGGTTATTTCATTAAATTGAAGTTCCAGCTGTGCTTCATGTTTAACGCAAGTCTTAACAGAGAAATTTTACTTATATTTCTCATCATTGCATTCGGCGTAATCAAAAGAGAACGGCTGTCGGAAAAGATTTTACTGGAGAGTCACGTGCTTACGCTTTTACTGTTATTAAGAAATAAGTTTGATTATTAATATAATACACGCTGCCAATTGAAAGCACCTAACTCATTCATGCTTTAAATTCCAGTCTAACAAGGGAACTCCTCCAATTTCTAAAATTCCTCAGGATCAAAAATCAATCTAATGACAACGTCCATCAATTTACAGGCTCTATGCTGCGAGGGCAAAGCGAGACAGAATCATACCTCAGCCGTGGACTCAAATATTTCGGTGCCCGGATTATGACGTCTTTATATTAGCATAACAACTTAAATTTTCATCTGAACATGGCGATGATATAAAGGTTGTTTTTTTTATTCAAGTCATCATAAAATATGACGGTAGCATGTGGTAAAATCTAAGAGAATTCAAAATTCCATTTCATTTCATATTTTTAAAAGCTCCATACATCGATTATCTATGGAATCATCAAACTGTGAGCCACATCAAGTTGATAACATGGGTACGAAAATCAATCCGAATTTTTGAAATGTAAATAGGCTAATATTTAATACCTCAATCACAGCATTATTAATTAATAGTACGAGTATTCGCTGAGGAAGGAGGATCATTCCTACCAAGACATTCTATGTTCACTCGAATCCCAACAAAAAAAGGAGTTAAATCCCTATCCGCAGGAAATAACAGCATTGTGATGATGATATTATGGACGTGAGTCAGGCATTAGCCAATTCACATAAATCAGATCGACACTTTCTGTAGCCGTGTGAAGTGAAAGACATTGCGCATGAGGCATTGTACCCCACGATGAGCTGGGAGGGAGAAAAACCACACCTTGTTGCTTCACTTCACACCAAAAAATATTTTCACCGAAACAAAATACATGAGGAGATAAGTAGTGGAGAAAATGTAACCCCACTCAAGATGCCGTTCATTCACGGGTCTGAACGAAGCACAGAAAAAATCTGAAACCCCATCCAGTCACTCCCGCTGTTTCCTCCACCCTCCTGGCACTTACCGAGGCTCATGGATATGTCATGTACGTACTTTCATCACGACCCTTCCAAGCCCATTCCCTCTTGCCCCCATCGCCTACTTGCCGTTACGGCCACCTGCCACGTAGGCGTGAGTCAATAAGGGCTCTCGAAAAAAATAAGACCAAGGGCACGTGGGATGTTGCCAAATCTTGGTCAGCTGGGGAATCCATCGCTTTTCATTTTTTCAAAAAAGTGTTTTTTTCCCATATTATTTTCGTCTTTTTTGCTTACGAGGTCTAAAATTCGGGTTATCGAACGTTGTGGCATCCCCTTCTCCCTTACCCCTATCACACACACACACACATATACACGCATATACCAGACTATCCAAGCCTAAAAAGAAATTCCCATCCGTCTTTTTCTACCTTCCAGTCGAATATGGATTTTATACATTTTTGCAGAGAAATAGGGAGTTAAAATCGTCCCGAGTTCCTACACCGGAGATTCAGGTCTGACATCAATCACTGCTATGTTCAACCACGCGATAATGGTAGTAACAGTAGCAGTAGGTAGGAGAGTATACATTTCATTTATAATTAAGAGGCATCTCACCTTAAGCCACATTTCGAACATCCTTCCCAAGTACGTGATGAACGACACATTACGAAGCACCAAAAAAATCGAACTGTATTATTCATAGCTTGTATAATTAGCCTAAATAATGATAATTAATTTAAATTTTATTTTCGCTTAAATCCAAGATGCTTCTAAACTGGGGATCATTCTGGAGTACATACCAAATCGACCCACATATACAGAGGTATGTGGGTCGCGGTGGTCCAGGGGTTGGACTATTGATCGGAGAGGCCGGGTTCGATTCCCGGGCAAGCCTATCTGGGCACCTGCAGCTCCACACAAGCTATGTGACTTTTCGGGTACCAGATCTTCCTGGGAAACCATAACCGGCACCGGGAAAGGAACTGGCCACCAACCCTGATATGTGAATTTCACACGCCGTCGGGCTTAGTAGTGGGTGAATTCTACCATCACCTACTTAAACCGTCCTTCGGTTGATTACTTTGTTTATAGTTTGTTTTAAAAAATCGAAATTTTTCTTGAAATCTTTTCGTGATTAAACAAAAAGAGTTCCTTTAGTCATTTTGACAAATTTTCTACATCGAAAATAAATACCGTATAGAGGACCAATATATATTCTATGCCATCTGAATATATGATTCAAAATTAATTTAAGTAAACGAACGGTAGCAACTACAAAAATAAGATCCCATATAAAATAAATTTTTAAAAGGCAACGAGGGCATAAAAAGATGTACTGTGAGACACTGTCTCTATGGTTTCTTGGTGGGAATCATTCAGACTAGGCGTAAATTAAGGAAAACTAACTTTGCATATTCCACTAGAATTTTTATTTTTCAAGACCATGGTTTCGTCACAAGGCAACATCGCCTGGGCAAAAGAAAGTATTTTATACAAACTTCTTGTACATGAAATCATGGTATAATTCGAACAATAAAATTATTTCCATGTGAAAAACACAGCGTGAGCAGCGTTAGAAACTGTGAAAACAATTATTAGCCAGCAGTGGCATTCCCGCTTATAATTCCGATATAATGTGTGTTGTATCTGCACATTGGTACTTATATCGCTTTTCAACGGTGAAAAAATACTATGATAGGCCAGGGATCAAACTATGGAAATATTGTTTTGGCCGCTCCCTTCGTCTTTAAAAAAACGTTTGTTTTTTCTAAGAAATAACGGTTTATATATATATATATATATATATATATATATATATATATATATATATATATATATATAACTATATATATATAACTATATATATATCTATATATATATATATAATATGTAAAAAAGAATTACTTGGTTTCCATGAGTAAGAAATTATCCAAATTGAAGCCTAAAAATGAATATATTTTCGAAAAAAGATAATTAGTTAGTAGCCACTAGGCGTGATGATAGAAAATAAAAACCAATTAATATTCAATGCATAAACTAATTTGTTATAATTCGTCATGGAAAGACACTGACGCACTAATATACTCCAAAAACCGCTTTACAAAATAGAATTTACAGTGTAATAATATCAGCATTTTAGTTGGAGCTGCTCATTTCCCTTCCGACTCCTTTTCTGACGTGATTCCGTGTGCCTCACAGGAGAGAGACAACTTTGGGTAGTGCCGATGCAGCGTCTTAAGTCTGGACATACATTTTAGAGTACTTTACGTGCAACACAATTTGAATAATCACGGAGTTAGAAGCATCCAATTCTGACATAAATGTTTCCGAGCCAATTACTGAGTCACATTGGGAACTTTACGAACGGTGATAATGGAATGAAAGCATTCAATGGCCACAGAAAGGTGTTCGAAATGTATATATATATATATATATATATATATATATATATATATATATATATATATATATATATAGATTTAATATACTGCGATCGATTCCACAAATGTTTGCTTTCCCCAAAGAGTGATAAATTTCCAAAAGATGTACAAAAAAGTTCTTTTATTTTGTCTCAAGAACGAGCTTCCTTCTTTAATTTTGGCTTGGTGGAATCCAATTGTTCAGTGGTTCCGAACATCTGCCTGCGGGAATCATGAAGTAGGTCGGAACATTTTAGGTTCCCTCCACTCTAAAATAATGAAAACTCGGTTTACTCGGGAAAACTCAAAAGTTTGCACGGAAAATAATACGAAGTTCATTGTGTATTTATCGTGTGACTCATTATATCCACGCTGGGTGTTTGTCCGAAGCAAGCACGGGAAATTTTAATTTGCAAAACAACATTTGTTCAGTGATTGAAAATGCTTCTATCTAATTCTTCACGAGTTACGTGACGTTTACTCAAAAGATGGTCAGTTCCGTCCTCTTGCCACCACTTGATATAAACATGCACTGCGTGATGATGTAAACTACGAGAATTGAACTCTACGAGGACGTATATACTCGTATAAAAGCAAAAGGGTGCTCCGAATAAATTCCTTTGGCTCAAGAGAAAATGAAAGAACGCCGCGTATTTACATCCAGACTTACTATAAAATTCGTGGAAGTAGCTTTTGCTGCCGACTCCGTCCACGTTTACCTCAAACTGCAATTCAAGCAGCAGACAGAATGTTTCCACGTTTGTTCACGTATTACTGTAAGGAGAGGGGAACTTCATTTCTTAAAAATACACAAAATACTTAAGAAACCATTGAAGTTTCCATTCAAACGATTACAAAATCTAATTATTTCATGTCTGATAAATTTTCGCTACTTAATTGGCGGAGACCCTGCGACGGTAGTTGACAAATAACAATGCTATTATTCCCATTTTACCCGAAAAACAAAATAAATGAAAACTATAAACGTTGCTGAGTGCAGCATTAAGTACTTTAATGGATGGTTCACGGGGGAAACCGGTCTACGTCCAAACGAGAGAGGATGCTTAATGAATGAAAAATAAAGCATTGGAAACTTTCTCCTTTAATTTAACTATCACAGAGGGAAGGGAAATGTGGACATTACCATATAAAACCGTGCGCAATTAGTGAAAATTATGGGTTGAGAGTGACAGTGAGTACACTTAAAAAAAGGAGCAGACAGGTAGCCAAGTAAATGATTTGATAACTTGAAAGTACTCTTTCACTCCAGAAGACTTTTATATTTGCGTGTTCTTTTCACGACGGAAATTGCGCATCAACGCAATTAACGTAACATGCAAGAGCTCGCATTTGCCTTAAATAATAAATATATCCCCCTCACTATGAGATTCGAAAGATAATTAACTGTCCATGAGTTAATGAGTGGGATGAGCGATAATTACTCCTTATAAGCTCCTTGAATCATTACGCGGTGCAATCATAGATCAAGAGTCAATTATAGCTCGTTTTAATGCTTTTGGTCGGTGTGGGTAAGTGAAAAATCGGCTTGAAAATTGTGAAAGCAGAAACAAGTGGAAGTTTCCTACCAACTCCGTTACAAAAATACTCCGCTATACTCTTTATTTACACCTCTAAGCACCCACGTTTTAAGCGGTTTTCGTGACAGTTTTTGTTGTCCATCCACGCAGGATTGAAAGGGCGGGGACGAAAAGTGACATGAGTAGGTGACGAGATCCGAAAGGCAGTCCTTGCTGGGGAACGATCGAGATAGGAACCTCAGTGCAATATGGGGAAGTCGACAGGGGGATTCCGAGATTGTGAAGACGCTTTTACATCCTAGGGTCGGAGTTACTTCCCTTTCAAATTTATCAAGTGTCATTTGCCACTCAGCACTCTCAAGGGTAGCCTACTAAGAAGCTGAGCATCACAGATTCAAAACCCTTCATCACCACCCCTGAATCGACCCTAGGATTGATCTGAAGCAGCTGTCTACTCAAGTTTTTCGATAGCAGTGATTCTTAACATGGGGAACTCGTATCACATGGGGGGAGGGAGGAATGGAAAATGCTGCCTTCGCCACTTCATGACCTATATAATAAAAAAACTGTTTTCGATAAAATTAACTAAATGCGGAAATTATATTAACAATTAGTTCATCTATGTGCATTTTAAAGTTGAAGTCCCAGGTTATATTCAAATTTTTCAGAACTTAGTTCGTTTTCACTCTAAGAGGGGCGTCGAAATCTTTGACAATAGTGTCTCTGGAATCACTTGGCAAAAGTATTTGATTTCCATTACAATAAAAAGTAAACACCAATACATATTCACAATTAAATGTAATGCAAAGACCACAGCCTATAATTATACCTTGAAAAAACCGTTGTCAGTGTATTAAATAATGTGCGTAAACTGAATTGTGTCGTCCTTTTATTAAAAAGGAAATCTTTGGGGTGTTGCGGTGAGAAATTGACAAAAATTGGTCTGGGTAACACAGCTTTACGGGCTAACCTTTTTTGCCTAAATATTTTTCTTTCAAATTCTTCATTATATGTCTATTAAATCTCATTTTCAGTCTGCCTCTGAAACTCTTCTCGTTCACTTTTTCGTCGACGGCTGTCTTCGTCGAGTCATTTTTTCTAATAATGTGTCCGATTCAAATCCAGATTGTGCCAAGACTTGTCGGCTTGGACTGTTACATATCATTTTTGAGCTGTTTTTGGCATCAATGCTAAATATATCTCCGAAACTGCAGAAACAAGCCGAATTCTAAAGCGATAATTGCAATCAGAAGCACACTCGTTACAGGAGTACCTATGTAATTTTCATTTTTTCAGGCACCATACCCACTTATGTGTGAATTACAATCGACAACGGTTGAATTCGGTTATTCATAAATATATCAGCGTTGCAACATTGACAACAAAGGTCATGTTGAGCCAAATTTGCATTCGATGCAAATTTAATCCTCCATGTACTAGGGGCTTAATTGCGTTCAAACTGGTAATTTTGATTCCATATAAATGGATTAGCTACATATAAACGCCCGTCTATGTCTCCATCTAAAAGTTTCATATCACTAGCGATTTTTACCAGCGAGATCCGAACAGAATAGAGGTTTAAGCGAAATAATCGAATCCGCTCGGAAGGCAACTAGGGCGACAACTACTCCATCCGACGTATAATCGATATAGGACTTTTAGAGGAGCGATTATGATGCATATAAAAGTCGCACTTACAAAGTTGTAGCCTACACACGAGTACACCTGGCTGAAATCACCGCTTAAGCTACCACCCTCTCCGGAACACATGTCGGCTCGCAATTTTTTTTTCCCCAACCCTTCGCAGCCAATCTGGAAAGGGCCTTGGGTGAATTTTCAAGCGTGAGTCAAATTTAAACCGCTGCGAGGCATCAAGAACGTCCTTTGGAGAGATCGGAGGGAGCGAAGTTGAAGGGGAGTGTTCGGTGATGGAAGGGAAGAGACGATGGCGGGGGGGTGAGAATTGGAGATAGGGGTGAAGAGAGGGACCGCGTGAGCCCGTGGTTATGAAGTTTGCAGTTTGGTGTCTGATGGATCGCGTCTATTTGGATGACGTCACTTTCAGGAGTACCCGGCGGGCGTTGACGCATTGGTGTCACTGACAAGACCCGGAGGAAGCGGAGAGGAAAAAGAGAGAGGAGAGTGGCGAGTACGATCGCATTTTTTTCAACTCTGGCAGGAAAAATTATGATAGCATAAAAATAAGAGGGGATTTGGTCCACGAATTCCAGAATTCCCTTCTGGAGACTCTTGGAAAGTTAAACTAGGGCAGAGGACGATGTCTGAATCCAAGCATCGCAGACGATGTGGACTGAATATAAAACAAGATATCGATGTCTCCACCAAATTTACTTAAGCCGAAAGTCATTTCTTTCGTCATCGTAATTACGACGTCGATATAGTACTAAGCTTTGAATAAACTCAGGAACCGACTCGCACTCGATCGATGTCGAAAGGTACACCAAAACAACTCAACTTCACCTCAAAAAATCGAGTCACACAGCAACAATTTAGGAGTTTAAAATTCATTCGCCTTCCGATCAAGGCGAATGATTTTTTTACTCTGAAATTTTTGCATTGTAACGCATATTAGCGGATGACTCCGCCAAAAGTTACTGTCGCGGCATCTCCCGCAGTTTCTTGGAAATCGAGTAACGTCAAAAACCATGGCTAACATTATTGCAACAATAACGGTGTAATGATGTGAACACCAAAACTAATTCAAATAAATTTAATATAAATAAACATAACAATTTCAAGTTTAACTTTGTGGAATTCCTTCATTATGAGGGTAAATAAAGATACTTCACACTTCCACAATGAAGACTTTTTTGTGGAAGTGAAAAGTATCTTTTTTTACCCACATTACAATAAATAATTGGATAAATTCATGATCAACTTTAAGGTAGAAGCAAATAATAAATAAAAAAGATTCATTTGCGTTGTTTAACGTGATAGCCTTAACTGTTCAAACAAAATGGTCACAATCACTCGGATGTGAGTTCAATGGCTTAGTGTATTTTTTCTTGGTTGTCAACAGCTCTACAGCTCTAAAAGAAGCTATTGCTCATATTTCATGAGCATGAAAGAGTTAGGACATCCCAGAACCTCTTTTCCGAACGTAGTCATGCTTTCTCGTTAATAACTGGGATATTAAAAATGACGTTGACGATTCTAATTATGGATGAACTTATTTTCTCTAACCAAATTCGTAACAAATTAAAGACTGATAAAACAACAATGCTATAACAGGGAGTAGATCATATTTTTCAATGATTTTTCAATGTTTCCCACGCAAATCCATCTCTTTTCAAGGCTTGGCTTTTTTTATTCCAGGAAACTCGTTAAAAGCATTAATTCAGCGTCAAAAAGCTCAAATTATGAAAGCATTTGCAACATAAGTGCTCCAATACATTCAATGGTAAAATTGTGTCGAGCTAAAATACATTCCATCGTGAAATTCTCAAAGGCCAAATATCTTTCCTATTTTACCAACCTATTCAAGAACTCCACAAACAAATTTTTAAGGGAGAGCGTGTAGAATGTGCTGGAAAGAGAGTGGATGATTTGAAAGCTTCGGAAAAGAGGAAAACTTAAGTTTAGATGGAAGAATAAAGAGGAAGAGAACTTGGGGGGGGGGAAGGGTGTAGAGGAGCGGAAACCCTGGATAGAAATAGCACTAGGAAGAAATGAAGGAGAATGATCAAAGATGGGAACGTCAGCCCCGTTTGCAAGGGATTAGGCTGAGGGAAAGGAGAAGATTCAAGAACTTTCCACAATGGAGCCATCGCATCAATGAAGCGTGACTTCGACCAACCCCAAAAATCTCATAATTACACTTTACTTCGTGTGGGATTCCCTAAAATAACAGGTTTTCCAAACGAATTCCTTCATCTCACAAACCTTTTGCAATTTATCGCTCTTGTTTACACCCTCTCATATCCATGTAAACTACACGAACATTACAACGAAGTAGTTTTTGTTTGATATTAATGGGCAGAACGGCGGTTATCATGACAGTTATCCGATTATTAGGAACGGAAATATGCAGAGCGCAGAGACTACATCAATCATTTAGAACTTGAATAAAGCCGTGTTAGACAGTACGAGTACACTTCTTGCAGAGTGACAAATAATCCCAGTTCACGAAAATGAACTGGTCGCTGAGACGTCTATTTAAGAAATATTACTTCCATTATGTCAAATCAGTCATGGAATCAGAAAATAAAATGAGAAATGAAATAAGGCACAGCATGAGAAAATTAATCGAATAATTGAATTAGCTTTGAAGAAAACGATTATCATGAAGATTTACTAAACCTGTGAAAGCAACTAGATGTCATTTTTTCAATCATCATGAGAAACATTAATCTATTATCACCTCTAATTGCACTTTCAAATAAATTATTCAGAATTATACCATATCGTTAATTAACCCTGCAACATTTTAGCTCTATAATGTAATATCTAAAAATTGCTGCAGCACTTCATGTAAAGACACGTTCTAGCCCAGTGAGTAGAGCAATTGGCTATTGACCGGAGGACCTGGGTTCGATTCCCGGGGACGCCCATGGGCATCATCACCTTCATCCGAACTGTGCGGCTTTTCGACTACCAGATATTCCTGGGAAATCATAGGCAACGCAGGGAAAGGAATCCCTTAACCCAGAAGTGTGAATTCCACAGACCGTATGGGGCTCGTATTACTAGGTGACCTCTACCCTCACCACGCCAATCTTAGAGGTGATGACAATGCTTGGTGGAATTCATGACCTCCAACGATTAGGATAATTTTGGCGGACCGACCAAACACCATTCAATACACTGGATTGTTTGAGTATTCAAACAACCAAAATACCATAGTTTTCACGAATTTTTTCCGTGCTTAATTATTAATTAAGTTTATAAAATCCAGAGGATACATGAAATAACATATATAAACTTGCTATCTATATCATATCTTATCAATCGCCCTAATCTTGAGCATCAAACATTTTGGTGTTCAATGGTAACTTATTACTTACATGAACAGATATCTAAGGATGTTTTAAGGGCAATAAAAGAAGACGTGAAATAAATATACTGAAACAAAGAGGGACTATTTAAAAACATGTAATTCCTCAGCTTATAAACGCATCAAAATGCAAAAATTTGCAAATGTTCAAATCATTCGTCATGACCAGGATTCAAACTCTGACCTTTCGATGTCCGGACAAGTGCTTTAGCCGGTTAAGCTAGCAAGGCTTTCAACTCTGAAAATTGTTGCATTTTAATGCATATTAGCATTAAAGTTACCATCGCGGCAACTTCCGCAATTCGAATTTATATACGTATCGTATGAATAGATGGCCATGCCCTAGAACATGAAAAGCAATATTTACGTCCCAAATAGTATATTAAATTTCCATTCACTTTATCCTTTATCGCAATACAACCATAGAAATAAATAAATTAATATTTATGGAATTGCCGTATCTAGTTCCTCATCTAAGGGAAAAAGGATAGTGCTTCGAACACATTTAAATGTGCATGGAGAATTTCATCAAAGCTTAAGGTGAAAATGAAATTTATATCTGAAACAGTCAGACTTAAATAAGTAAGACCATCTATATTTCTTATTTTTTAAATTCTTTACAGATACATACATTTATTTAATTAAAGAAATAATATTTTTCTCAAACACATTGCAATGAATATGCGTACCATGCATAATATAGACATACATAAGGATTATTGCACGTAACAAAAACCACACTGAAGCCCCCTTTCTAATTTTACAAATGACTTTTCTTGTAAAATTATGGCATACAAACCTGTATATTCCCCAGAAAAGGTAGATAAAAGTAAAAACTCAGTTTGCTTCAGAGTTAATTAATTTGAAAAAGAGTATTCAATTGAAAAATTGTGAGACATCTATTCAGACGCATCTGTCCGAGCAGTTACTTGTCTCTGGAGAGTGCACTCAATCTTCTATAAGTCGCGTATTCAAAGCATTGTAAATTAATCAACATTTTCTAAATGGTTCGATTCCATGAAATAATTCCACATTCCTATAACAATGATTTAAAAAAATATTGTCTAAAATAAACCATGGTTTTTTTATCAGGTTACGTAAGAAGATTCTAATTCAAACAATTATGTTTAAATTCGAAATAAGCAGGGATGAAAAAAATAACAATCTCTTATTTTTATAAATAAAAATGGTGAATATAATTCGAAAATCAGCTTCATCATCGAAATACTATTGAATTTATAGTACGTTTTTTCTCTCATGAAACATGAGTCACTACACAAAGTTGACTCTTCTAAATCAATAACTGCTTGGTCCAACGTCCATCAAACCCCATTATTTACCACAGGGAACGTGTCATGTTTTTATCCCTAAATATAAAGTATAAAGATAAATTTATACCCTGCATGAATATAAAACAACAATTTACTCTTACTGAGGGAGTGGGAACGCGGAATGACGGAAATAGAGGTGATTCATCATTTTAACACATTGGTCGGCAAGGCTTCAAAAAACTATGGGTTTATTATGAAAAAACACTATTCTCGCAACTTAAGACAGTCATAGAAACCTTAATAAGTGTTAATCCATTAATGGATACTACTTAGGTGAATAAAGAAGGTTCAATTCACTTTAAAATGATGATGTTTATTCGTCTAAAACATTTTTATAGTCCATTTTCTTCAATGAAATAGAGTGACAGAGTAAATTTCATAATTTAACTCATTATTGGTCCAATTTTAACAGTACATAAGCCATTGTAAAAGGTGCTCAGAGATTTCACCAAAAATGTCACCATTGAGAATTTTTGCTGAAATCGAATAATAATGGATTGATGTACTTTAAAACGTTTAAGACCATTCACTTTTAGAGTATCATTGCTAATTTAAAGCCCTTTATGTTGTAAAATGTTTAATTAAATACCTTATTCGGAGGTAAATTATAATAAATGTGTTAATTTTATGATCCAACGATTTTTTTCGGGTAAAGCCTGGCTGTACGTACGAAGGATGTGGCCACAAATCAAGTGTGAAACTTTGTCCTGAGAAATGAGGGTAGTTAAAACGGCACTTAAAATTACATTCCTATGGCAGTATTCACTTGATGCATGTATGCTTCAACATCTTCAACGTCTCCGCTCTAATGTTCCAGAAAACTATGTCGCGAATTGGTTGAAAGAAATCTAGAAATATGCAAAAATTGGGAGTATGGTAAACATTTCAGTAATACTTTCAGAAAGCTATAAAAGACAGGGTTGACTACGTGTGAGACTTTTTCTCATACTAAGTAGCTTTCGTGGATTGAGAAAAAATGAAGCTTACTGATTGGCAAGAATATCAGACTTCGACTCATAAAAATTAAACACTGATTCTTCAAATATAAAGACGCATCGAATGATGATAATAATGATGGATAAATCTTTTCTTTCTACGATGATTGAAGCTTGATGAATGAAAAACTGTTACCCATTCAAATGCTTTAATCGCCCATTGGAGGGCTTTGTGCGATGTAAACTCTGCCTTCACGTAACAAACAAACATTGGGGTTACTGGGCTGTTGGCGGCATCTATCATGCATAAATATACATAGTAATGGATTCCTATAATCGAATAGAAGAAAATATTAACTACATGAACTCAGGAGAACGAAATCGCTCGCCCTATCCCCGAGTGTTCTATCAATGGCAGTTTTTTAGTACGGAGGACGATTTCGAGAAAAGGAATTGGTTCCAATCGTTCGCAAAACCATAAGTCGCCGTCTCAGAACACGCTGCTATGGTGGACGATGTGCATACTCACACGGAGTAATTTCTGCATTGTGAAATTACTTCAGATATAGATATGCCTATAATTAATTAATTCATAAAGATTACTCATTCCGCTCGGATATTGGATGGCGATAATATCATCCTGTGGAGTAGGCAACGTAAAGCACGTCACTGAGTTGAGTGTAGCTTATTCGTACCAGGGGCGAAGGCACACACAAATGACGACATGAATCCACGGCGACGTTGGTGAGTTCCTATTAGAATTAAGCCTCGGAATTCAAAATGCTGTAAACAATTGTTACTCGGTTCCATTGTAGATAAAACTTAAAAATGGGCCGATTTGAATGAGGTGATCATAAACCCGATCTTTTTGAATAAGAGCCCTCACTTTTACGAAAAACTTAATCGTGGGTAATCAAGCATCAACTCTCACGAAAATTCGAATAGTATTTTAATATTATAAACTACGTAAAAGCCAGGGAGAATCAAGACGCATGACTTGTGACGCTGAAAGAGTGGGAAATAAATGGAAAGACTGGCACAAGATATATGTATGTGTGTGTGTGTGTGTGTATATATATATATATATATATATATATATATATATATATATATATATATATATATATATATTTATATAACGATTGTACGGAAAAACTCACACGAGCGGCACAATAATGGGCTGACACAATATAACACAAATAGAATAGAAAGCAACATTTAAAAGGACCCTCACACGGTAAGTTGCTCGAGCTTTCGGCCCTCTCAGAGGCCTTCTTCAAGAGAGACTGAAAATATGCTGTTGCTGTGGAGAGGGGAAAGAGGTATGGGCGGGGAGGGGAGATGTGGAGGGAATGCTGGGAGGGAAATTAAAAATGGGAAATTAAGGATGAATATATATATATATATATATATATATATATATATATATATATATATATATATATATACATATATTTAATATATATACATATACATATACATATATATATATATATACATATATTTAATATATATACATATACATATATATATATATATATATATATATATATATATCATATAATGCATGAACCACTGTGGGGCATGGGAAACCTGATGACGACTCAAGAGTGGATCATCCGGATCCTAGGGGCACGTAAGCCACCGGAGACATCTGGAGAGTAATTTAAGCGGTTTTGCAAGGGTGAATTTTGTGTACACATGGATATATAAAGTTTTTGAAACAGTGTAAGTTGTAGCTGGTGCTGAAATAAGGGTCTTCATACCAAACTAATCTCGAGATGATAGAATGTCATAACGTTGCGAAACAAAATTTCAACAAATGACACTTATCTTTGAACAAGCTTTACTTCTAAACCCATTTCTATATTAACACAACTGATACATTGATTAATTTTTGTTATTATATTTAGAACTGGGTCAAAGAATCAATTTTTAGACCGGAAATTCCTGCAAAGAAATGATATTTTTCGAGGGAATAATGAATTCGTACGAAGGTTTCCGCGGCGTTCAATTCTTGCCTCTGCATTTATAATGAATATTAAATAATATTAATTTCCTTGCTTCAATTAATTAGTGTCGTATTGCAGAATTATAGTATGTGGTTCACAGACATATGTATATATATATATATATATATATATATATATATATATATATATATATATATATATATATATATATATATGTATATATACACACACATTCAAACACATATACACATTCAAACACGAAATCCCGCCAAACGGCGAATAAATACTCATATATACAGAAACATATATAAGGAAAACGGATAGGAACACGTATAAAGGACGAACACAATAGAGGTGGGGAAGGCGGAATCGAACGAATAACAAGAGTAAAAATATCTCCTCAACCGGGACTCGAACACCGGATCTTTCCACTTGCCGGGCGGATGCTCTTAACCACTTGAGCTATCGAGGATATGTAATTTACCCTGAGATCCGTGGGTCTTATATGTCGCCAAGCGCCCCGATTCTTTAGCCAAGAGATGGCGTCAGGGGGCTGTTTCACCCACCAAAGGAGAAATAGACAATACACAAGAGGAAAGGACAGTGGTTAGAATTCATACAACATCATACAGGAAAAGAACAGTGCGTTTCGTGGCACTCATCTCTTTCTTCTGGCTATGCGTGCCACGAAACGCACTGTTCTTTTCCTGTATGATGTTGTATGAATTCTAACCACTGTCCTTTCCTCTTGTGTATTGTCTATTTCTCCTTTGGTGGGTGAAACAGCCCCCTGACGCCATCTCTTGGCTAAAGAATCGGGGCGCTTGGCGACATATAAGACCCACGGATCTCAGGGTAAATTACATATCCTCGATAGCTCAAGTGGTTAAGAGCATCCGCCCGGCAAGTGGAAAGATCCGGTGTTCGAGTCCCGGTTGAGGAGATATTTTTACTCTTGTGATCCGTTCGATTCCGCCTTCCCCACTTCTATTGTGTTCGTCCTTTATACGTGTTCCTATCCCTTTTCCTTATATATGTTTCTGTATATATGAGTATATATATATATATATATATATATATATATATATATATATATATATATATATATATACTAGTATATATATATACTAGTACTATATACTATAGTATATATATATACTAGTATATATACTAGTATATATATATACTAGTACTATATATATAGTATATATATATATATATACATCAGTGTTAATTTATTACTTTGTTTCAATTTTAGAATAAGGAATCAATAATTAATTACACGTGCAGAATCATTATTCAGAGAGTACAAAGTTCACTTTTCTTCTTAAACAATTACTTGAATGGGCCAATTACTCAAAGGCTTCTTGCAATAAATCTATATTGAATTCGTTAAGCGCAACAACTTATGCATCCTGTAATTATCAAATCGCTAGTCAAATATAGAAGTTTTTATCGATGCGCTCATCCAGATAGTGGTTACTAATTATGCCTCGAAACAGTTTCCGTAATAAGGAAGCACTTCACCACTTAAAACTAAAATCGTCGCTAAGGATCAATTCTTATCGTAATTTCAATAGTTATCCTTGCAACAAGATGTCATCGAGATGGTGCCCTGTTCAGTTTCTGTTTTTTACGGACTTAAGTTCTCAAAAAAAGGTATTCGGTACGCAAATCACCGCATCCATGAATTAATTTCGCATATAGGTGCCTCCTTATCGCTTGGATCAAAAGAAAACTAGAGGCTCAGGAAGCACAAATGGCAGGTCATATACTGCAAATTCAACCTCACTCAAAGAATTGCGTCTCCTTCCGATGGAACCCACTCGACCATCTTTATGGCGCAGTCACTCTTTCCACACTTTAAACCACCATCTCTCTATAACAGGATATTTTTTTCCCACCCCATGATTAAAACCGTTCCCGAAGAAAGGAGCCCTCGGATTACCGGCCTCGCCGGGGCCCGCGCAGTTTGAGCAGAACGGGATTTGGGTCAGCAGCGGTTCGATAAAGACTGGAAACGGCCCCGGCGTGGTCAAAAGGGGAAGGGAGTCAAGGGAGGAGCCGGAGATAGGGGGGATAAAGGGGTAGATGGCAAGGATAACGGGAACATCCAGACTCATTACCTCGAAGGAGTCACCTTCCGCGGTCAAGATATAATTGGAATAGTCCAGAATTTCGGATGCAACCCTTCTGTCCCGCATGGAAAGGCGGAGAAAGTATAATATTACTGCCTTCGGTATTTAAATCAAATGAAACTGAGCTAAACCCAATGAAAAATGTCCTCTCGACTCCACGCGTGGTAAACCATTCGTCAAGAAAATATAAA
Source organism: Hetaerina americana (assembly GCF_022747635.1). NCBI lineage: Eukaryota > Metazoa > Arthropoda > Insecta > Odonata > Calopterygidae > Hetaerina > Hetaerina americana. The sequence goes on from NW_027287316.1 coordinate 46,974,264, forward strand.
CGATGGTCGTCGTCTAGTTGGGCAAATTGTATTAAATGTTTTTCAGAGTTTAATTCTAAAAACCTGTGCACAACATCGAAGTTTTCAAAAAAATTGGAAAAGATGCAAACTTAATTATTTCCCGCATGAGATATTCATCGATGAGCTGCCTAAAGATAGGGTTTTCGATGACGGTGCAATAGTCATAGGGAAGGGGGAATGCTGCTGAATCCACAAAGATGGTCCGGGGATCGGGTGAAGTAAGATTTACTGAGGAGCAAGGAGCAATTTAGATAAAATATGAGTTCTAAAAATACATAAAGAAAAGCGATAGGAGAGCCACAAGATCCAACAATATCTTGCGCTACCAGTGGAACAACACTCGAGTTCCATTGGGAGAGATGCGAAATAAAAATATTCCACATATGACCCTAGTAAATATTTATGCCTCGTCCGACCCCTTTGTATTTAAGCTCCTAAGTTGAAAACGTTTAAAAAAATACTTTTCTATCGAAGAGAAAAGAATGATGTGGGGCTACTTGCATTAACTACATGGGGCATGGAAACACCCCAATTTCTTCGTTAAAAATTAAGACTGTTATTTGGATCTAGACCTAAGTAAATCACAAAGCAAGCATGTACTTATATGCAATTCCTCTGACGATGGAACATACGGCAAGGGCATGAATATTTAAGATTCAAAATATTCAGTTGCATGAGCAAATATACCGACATCAAAGAATATAAAACCCGTAATTATGCAAAATAAAATGAGCCCTGTGTTCTCCGAATAATACTCCTAATGAATAAAATACTACATGTTTTACGACATTCTCTTTGCCTTCCAAGAGCACAACTCACTTTGGATTCGTTATATTTAGCAAGGGGTCATGTAGGCTGTGTCCTTTCATTCGACAACATATTGTGGAACAGCATCTTTTCTAAACATGTTATTACCGCGATTCATAGATTAAAACAATTTTACTTCGTTAATTGACGATGTCTTGTTGAAAGTTCACCTTGAAATGACACAACTATTTGCACTTTCGAATTGTTGAATCCTATACGTATGTCGTCAAAATTAAAAACACACAGGTAATCCTATAGGATCGACTACCTGTTTTTTTAATTCGTCTTAATATGACGAGTTAAACACGTTTAAATAGTCCTATTAAGCCAGAGTAATGAAATACACATATCTAAATAATGGTAATATCCCAGAAACCAAACGCTTAGATCTCAAGAAAATTCCTGGAAATAAACTGCATGTTATTTGAGTGACGCTCACTATCCACTATATGGCGACTTTTTCTCGAGGTTTCAGTTAACAGTATTAGAAGAATTGCTCCATAAACTGTGAATTTCAAGCAAACGATGCAATAGATAAACGGAAATGTTTTTACATTGCCAAAGAAAGGAGATACTTTATACAAATGGTCAGCCCAGATAAAAATCTCCGGGGACGAGGGAAAGGTATCTCCAAGTCCAGATGACTTGCTTCTGAGTCAATCGATTATAAAAATCAATATCTTTCTGCAGGGATGGAATATGTTCGCTACTATCCTTACACCTTTTCTTCCCACCAGGGATAACTGAAAATGAGCTCAACCCAGTGGACTTCGACTTCTTGGTACCCCAAGAATTACTTAGCTTCGAGTAACATCCCATAGAGACTAGCTGAATTATGCAAAACGCATTATTTAAGTTTCAAACGAACTGCCTCGAGAACATAGCGGCTCTGAGCATTACTTTGGAAAGCAAGAGCTCCGAATTTTGAGGGACGTGTTTTTCCTAGTAGGATAAATTGTAAAAAAAATTAGTACAACGCATTATTAGAACTGTGTAATTTACATAATGATGCACATATACCAGCCAAAGCATATTTATATTTGCTTAATTCACACATCTGTTGGAAGATGACATTGAGGACATTTAATTAAAATAAAAAAATGTACTGGATTACTTAAAAGGAAAAGAAGGTATTAAAACTTAATGTTTTGTATCTATTCAAAAACGGTTACCGTCTCACTCGCAATGGGTCAAAACCTTTCTGACACTAATTTTCCATTGAATTTTCATTTGCATTGCGGATTTTTTAAGTAATTTTCCTGAGTCAGTCCCTAAATATTTTAATACACTCACATACATTTTCACAAGTGAGCATGAATCCGAGCCCTGATTTAAAAAAATTAGATTACGTCGCACAAACTTCTCATTACAAAAGAATTCCTTCGCAACATGATTAATGACTGATGGAACAGCAACCTGGGAATCGAAAACGGAATACAAGTGAGGGTGAAGAACTAATTTATTTTGAAAAAATTTGGAATTCTGTACGTGGAGAGATAAAATAATTCTTTCCAAAAATAAAGCAGTACCTCACCTACTTCCATCAAAATGGAGTTCTTTTGTGCGACGACAAAGTCATCCCCTTTAAAATCACAACATGGAGGCGCTCCCAGGAGCTTTTGTTATCGAATCAGTCAGCCGATGGAAGAACGTGCGGGGAAATAGGGACGAGCTGGGAAGGAGTGAGGAAAGGAGAGGGAATAGCTTTCCCTTTTGTGGTCGAAAAAATCACATATTCCGGGGCTCCAGAAAAATAATCCCAACCGACTACATAAATCCAGGGAGGGAGGTAAGCTGTGTTCGAGCCACACGCTGAAACGAAACGGCTACCAAGCAGGGCAGGCACAAGCCAGCGCGTCCGAAAACCATACGATTGATCTGCATCCGGGAAGAGTTATCAGTCTCAAACTAAGACAGCGTGATGAATGGTCGAGGGGGTCGCGACTCCAATTACTTAAAGCGTGCAGACAGCTTTCTGTTCTCCCCACCGGAGTAATAATGTCGACAAAGAGAGGAGTGCTGCGGGATTGATTAGGGGTTGCCGAGGAAACCCATTAGCCGCAACACCACTCTTCCTGCGTGCGTGGTTCGGTAAGAACGAGGACCCCACCCCTCGAGTCACGTAAATGAGTTGGGTCGCGAAGGAAAGGGGCTGGCGAGAGACAAATTTTGTGTCAGCCATTCGTCCTGGAACAGCTGTCTTGTGTTCTTGCTGGTTGTCTTTTTTTCATTCGGCTACCGTGTAAACACATTATTGTACGATAATGATGCGGTGTGAATTGGATACGAGAAAAACGGAAGGAAAAAAAAGCAATGAAGATTTACATACAAGAAGAAAGACGAACGACAAGTGAGCCGGAAAAAACATTTAAGTAGGCCAAAAATAAGAGAGCAATGGCTCAGTGAAAACTGTTGGATTCAAAATGGTAGAACCGTGGCCTTCAAGGGTGTGCTCCTCTGGTCAATGGTTCTAGGCGGGCGCTAATTCTTGGGCAGTTTCCTCGAAATTTCCATCGGCCATAGTCAAATGCTTCTGTTTTATAAACCTCAACAGAACTGTACGGCTTTTGGCGTAATAAGACGGGTTCGAAACAACTCCACAATAATACGCTGCAAAAACTTGTCAGCTATTTTCGCTCACGCGAATTTTGTGGCAAAGGGTTTTACATGAGTAATACCGCAGGGCAGAGCAATACCGAAGGAAAGGAAGGTAAGGGCTTAATAGTTTTGCAGGTGAACTGCCGAAGTATTCTAAATAAAGTATGCCATTTCGAGACGTTAGTTGATGCATGTAATCCGGATGTTGTGATAGGTACGGAGTCGTGGCTAAGTGATCATATTATGTCAAACGAGATTTTTCCCCAAAATTTGTCAGTTTACAGAAGGGATAGGGATGGTCGTGGAGGGGGGATATTTATATGTGTAGATAAAAACCTAATAAGTACATTGGAATGGGTAAGAGATGATTGTGAGATGATGTGTGTTCATGTTAAAGGTAGGAATGGAGGGAAAATTTTAAAAATAGTTGCTATGTACAGAAGCCCCAACGAAGGGATGTACGCAGTCGAGGTATTAGCAGACATATGCTCGGCTAACCCTGAGGATCACACCCTCATAGCGGGGGACTTGAACCTTCCAGGTATTCAATGGTCGGCAGACGAGGTCACGGTGGGGGGTGGGAAGGCCCAAGAAATCGTTAGTCGTCTTATAAACGAGGAGGGTTTTGTACAGATGGTGGAAAAACCCACGCGCGGAGGAAACATCCTCGACGTCATACTTGTGAGACCGAAAAAGTGAGTAGGGGAAGTCGATGTCCTTCCGGGAATAAGTGACCATTCAGCTGTGCGTATATATCTAAACTGGGAGAGGGCTCAGTATAAGGGGCTAGTAAACAAAAAGATAGTTTGGCAATATAAACGGGGTGATAGGGAAGGGTTACAGACCTTTTTAAGGGAAAAATATTCAAAATGGGTAAGTGGTGGGCAGAATGTAGAAGAAATCTGGAAAACATTTAAGGGGATAATGGAGGAGGGATTAAATAAATTTGTCCCGAAAAAAATTCTTAAAGAAAATACTGATCCAGAGTTCTACAACCGCAAAATTAGATCCTTGAAGAAAAAACTGAGAGTGATTCACAAAAAACGGAACGAGAGCTCGGAATGGCTCATAATTTACAAAAAATTAGTTCGTGAATTGAATAGAGAAAAGAAAATAGCCAAAGATAGTTTTCTACAGAAAATAATCGGGATAGATAATGGAAATAAATTTTACAAGTACCTCCGGAGGAGGAAAGACAACAGGGAAAACATAACAGCTTTAAAAAAAGAGGATGGGACACTAATCGTTGATGATAAGGAAAAGGCTAATACGTTTAATAATTGGTATGCAAGTGTATTTAAGGTTATGGTAAATAAAAAGGATCCTGTAGATTCATCTCTGAGTCAACAAGGAGGCGAAAAAATATTAAATACCAAAAGTATTAAAACGACGAGCGCAGAAATTTATAAAAAAATTATGAAAATGAGGGCAAATAAATCAAAAGGGCCAGATGGTATCTCAATTGACTTGTTTAAATTGGGCGGTAGTGTAGTTTCAAATTATATAAATCATTTATTCAATGTTACGTTAAACAATAATGCCCTGCCAAATGCTTGGAAGGAGGCATGTGTTACGCCAATTTTCAAAGGAGGAGATAAGGCACTAGTTGATAATTATAGACCGGTAAGCTTGACATCAGTTGTATGCAAGCTATTAGAAAAGATAATGGCTGATTATCTCTGGGACTTGTGGGAGAGTGAGAATTGGTTGTATAGTCGCCAATACGGTTTTAGAAAAGGGCACTCTTGAGAAACTCAGCTATTAGGGTTCTGCCAAGAAATGTTCGACTCTATGGATGCGGGAATAGAGGTGGATGCTATAATAGTCGACCTGTCAAAAGCCTTTGACAAAGTTGACCACGATCGCTTAATGCTTAAGATGGGCCAATTGCCACTACACACAGATGGAAGAGTAATCTCTTGGGTCAGAAATTTCATGGAAGGTCGAACACAAAGGGTAAAATTAGGAGAAGTGTATTCTGAAAAAGCAAGGGTAACATCGGGAGTCCCACAAGGAAGCGTACTTGGCCCGCTATTGTTTTTAATATATATAAATGATCTCCCAATAAATATTAATTCTCAGATTAGACTTTTTGCAGACGACTGTATTTTCTACAGGAAAGTCGAAAATGACAGAGACCGTGACAAACTTCAGAGGGACATTAATAAAATGGCAGATTGGGTGACAAAAAATGGGATGGATATTAATGTTAACAAATGCAAATCCATCACTTTTAGCAATAAGGTAAATGGAAACCATAGGGAATATAAATTCTCAGAAAATGTCATTACTAGAAGTGATACTGTCAAATACTTAGGTGTATATTTAACTAAGGACTTAGGGTGGGGGCTAAATGTGGAGTACATCTATAAGAAAGCTTTCAAAACTCTTCATTGGGTAATGAGAAACCTCAAAGGGAGCGTTAGAGCAACCAAGGAGAAGGCTTATCTGACCCTAGTAAGACCAATTTTAGAGTACGCTTCTCTTGTATGGGACCCTCATGAAGAAGGTCATATTAAAAAACTGGAAAAGGTGCAAAGAAAGGCTGCCCGATATGTACTGGGGAAGCATGGGAGGATGGAGAGTGTGTCTGACATCCTAGAAACGCTGGGCTGGGAACCTCTAGAATCTAGAAGAAAAGTAAGCAGACTTTGCGGAATGTTCCGAATTTTGAAGGGGGAGAAAGCTTGGGCAGATCTTAGGAAAGAGGCGGGGAACCCAAATTTTATAGGCAGAAATGATCACAAATTTAAGATAAAATGCCGGGCACAGAGGACAAATAAAAAAAAATTTTCTTTTCTAAATAGAACAATTGTTGAGTGGAACACCTTACCTGCAAAAATATTCGAGCCCTTTCCTAACAGAGTGTATACTTTTAAGAATAGATGTAAGGTATATATATATAAATTTGATTTATGTGTGGTGTATGGTATTATATGTTATAGCTTAATTTTTTTTTATGTATCTTTTTTTTCTTGATGGTTAATGGTTGTAAATGGGATGAGGATTCACTTGTTTTGTTAAAGAGATCTGTGTTTGTCTGGTTTTATGTATTATATTTTGCAATTGTTTGGGACTTGTGTGCCACCTGACAGTGTCTATTAGCACATGTGTATTTATAATAATAATAATAATAATAATGAGTAAGTTAAATTTCATAACAAAATTGAGAATGTGATGGCGGTATACATGTTTGGCGAACGTATCGATATATTTTGAAGGAATCGCTTTTCGTTCATAATTAACCAGTGGCAGTAAGTTTATAGCCTCATTAATTCACGGCGAAATTTTCATGATCTCGAACACAACATTTCTTCATGCATTGTCAACGAAATTTGATCTCAAGCGCATTTCGCCATGTTTTTTCACCACTTCGGGTGAATTTCCAATGTTTTTCAGTAAAATTTACGGTATTTATAGTAATTTATTTATTTTAAAATGTCTACTAATAGTTAACCTATTTACCAAGTGTCCTGGAAGAGAGCAGGCCGAGTAGTATGGGCATTAAAAGAGCGATTCTGTCAGATAAAAAAAGGTTTACAATACGTTGGGAGTTGATACATGCGCCTTAATTTAAAAAGGTAAAGAAAATACCATAACTTTAAAATATAACACCGTTTTATTATTTTACTTTCGTTAGGTTATCCAATGGAAACTTAAGGGTTCCAATCTAAATTCGCCCGGAAAAAAACAGAGGGCACATAGGAAGGAACTGCTCTTTCTCCACCTTAATTACAAACACATACAGGTCTTGGTTCGAGGTGAGCTCAACTCTTACCAACTAAACCATCCTTCGCATTTATTACTGCAGTTTGATCGGGGTAAATAATCTTTTAACGAGAGTTTTCCCAGAAAATAAATTTAAATGCCCCAAATTTTCCATCTCAGTGGCCTATTTCAAGGAGGTAACAGTCGTAACTACGGGGACGCACGTAAACATTTATACATTTTCGAATATTCGTTTCAATTCACAAAAATCGACAAATTGCTGTGGTTATGCTGAGAGATTACAGTAGTATCAGTAATCAAGAATACTGAATTAAGTTTTCACAGTCGAAAAAAGTTAATATTCAATCACATTTGAATGCACGTTAATTAATAATGTTGAATGCCCAAAAACATTCTAGGAAACTTTATAAATTAAAAGAGAGTTCTGCAATTAAAAAAAAAGGCAATTCCGGTACGAACAATTACTCACGCTCTGTCCTAGGGAAAGCACATACGTGATATGTGCGGTCGTGCAGATAAAAAACTGGGATTTGTAAAAAGAGTGCTAGGTAAATGCGACGAAAAATTAAGGGAACGATGTTTTCTTGCCCTAGTCAGGCACCACCTAGAGTATGCGGTCAGTATTTGGAATCCTCAAGAGATAAATTTGATTTCTGAATTAGATCGAGTTCAGCGGAGGGGTGCTAGATTTGTCAAACATTGTTATAACCGACGCAGTAGCATAACTACTTTGCTAGAAAATTTGGGCTGGGATTCCGTTACACGGCGGCGTTTACAATATAGATAAAACTTATTTAAAACGTTTAAAGGTGGGCCCTTTTCGGATGACATCAAGAACATAATACGAACCCCAACGTATTACGCGCGGAGGGATCACGAATATAAGATAAGAGAGATAGACTGTTAGGCTGACAGGTTTAAAATGTCATTTTTTCCAAGAACAATAGGAGACCAGAATGCTTGTAATCGAAATCCCCCAGGAGTCAGTTCGACACAATAAGTATTACCATTAAAATTAGTATTAGTACTAAAAGGTAGGGACTGCGCATGGGAATACGAGTATATATTTTTTGCAGGTTCCCCCCACATTTCCCCATCCATTTGAAAAACCCTAACCCCCTCATCCCTTACCCTATCCTCCTGGTGCTGCACCCCCTGCCACACACCTTTTTGGTGGCTCGCAGGGTATTGATGTAGATGACAGTCTCATATCTCGTTGACGTTTCGACGTTTGGCAATTTGACGATGACGGCCGTGCCGTCGAAACGTCAACGAGATATGTGAGTGCCCTTCCTCTGTGTTTCTGTGTATTAAGGTTGTAATCTAAGTTTTTATAAGTAGAAATATAAATCTGTATATATTCCTGCGTGTGTGTGTATGTGTGTGTGTGTATATATATATATATATATATATATATATATATATATATATATATATATATATATATATATGTATGTGTGTGTGTATACGCGTATATATAATATATATGTGTGTGTATATATATACTTATTTTTTATACATTTATTTATTTATATATATATATATGCATATGTATATGTACACACACCCTAAGCACTTTGCACTCTTTACACAGGGCCTTAATTACACGAAAAACTTAACTTCACAGTGAATAATTCATGTTACCAAGTTATTCAAGCATGAAAAGTTGGCGTTACTCAGATATTATCATGAAAAATTATTTTTTAATATTATCAACTCTCTAAATACTGCTTGAAATATCTACGAATAAAAATGTCTGCGGGCTATAAAATATATAAATGATATTTAAAACAATGCATACCACTTCAACCTTTTACAATGTAAACTGACCGGCGTGCGTGACCATTTCACCATGCAATGCTCTTTGTGAATTGGTGCTAACCGACAGAGCCATAACCGCATCATCATCCCTTGAGACGCAGGGACGGGAGGGGGTGACAAGGGGAAGGGAAGGAAGACACTAATGGGAAACTGAATGATGAAAGAGAGTGTGAGTTATAATTCCGTTAACGTCCCAAGCGCGACTCCTGCGCCGTTCGGGGGAGGGGGAGGTTGATGGGGGGGGGGGGTAGAGGCGATAATAATTATCCCATCAGCGGCGGAAAATGAATGGCTTGGTATCACCTCGAACAATCACACTCCGAGAGGGCCTAAAGGGGCAGGGTGAGGAACGAAACGGAAGCCATTGCACTTGCGTGATGGCTTTAGCAAAGCAAGCATCACGGAATTACGACTCGGCAACGTTTTACTACAAACTATTACTGGATGCGAAAAGGATTGCCTGTCCCTTTGTGCTCCTAGCTCCCTGGTACCCTTTCCCACCCCGCTGCGTGCAAATGCAAGTTTCCTCGTAACGCGATATTGGAAAATTTTGAGGGAGGAGAGGTAGATGGGAAGTGAGGGTTCATCCAGCCGTGCAAATGGAAATTTTCACCCCCTGCACCCCTTCTCGTCTCCTTTTCCAACAATTTCCTCCCGTCCTATCTGCGAGAGATTTCTCGTGCGCTTCCTCCAGAGTCTCTCCTTTCACTCATGACACGCGATACGTGTCAAATGAAGAAAGTTCGTCCTGGCACGACATGCGAACGCACTACTTAAAACCCCGGGGGCTCGAACATCGAATAATGAACCCTGTCGGGGTGTTCGCAGTGACAACGTCGGTGGATGCCTTCTCCACGATTCCACTTGAGATGCCTAAGGACATACTGCCAATGCAACAATGAACATTTGCGAATAGCTACACAAAGAGAACAAGAAAGTCTGCTGAATGACCTCAATCTTTGATCTTGAGCATTGAATACTGAAGCACAAATCAAGGATGTTGCGTTGGAACACTGAACTTATGCTCTGAAACCCTCAAGCAAACACATTTAATTTGTTTAAAACGGAATGAAACCATTTAATGTAGTCCACAACATTAGGAGTGTGCACCCATTTCAATCAATATGGTGCTCCATGGCGCCCATGGAGCACCATATTTATTTTAGACGCTAAGGTCAATAAAAGCCACTCAAGGAACTCTGAGTATGCAGTGGTGCAAATAATTTTTTTATTTTTTCGCGATCTTAAAAATCATTATTTCCTCAGTATCTTCTAAATATACCATCACGTCACTCTATTCATATATTTCACAATTTAATAGTGGATAGGATACCTTTCGGCTGAAAAATAGTAATTATTGCTAGCATATTTAAATATCAATGGTAACTCTTATTATATGCGTAACTTTCATCTGAAATTTAACTCAGTGATTGAGTCGATAGCAAGCCATCTTTTTCTCATTGCTCTTTTGAATTAATTACATGATACTTCACGAGAATATTTCGGTTGATATTTGCACATTGAAGAGAACCCAATGATTGAACGAAATCTCAGTTGCCGTCTTCCCGAGTTTCGCAAAAAACTTCACGGAATAACGTTGCTCTAAATTCAGATTCATTTTGTTTTTCGACGCGGACAAAAAACTTGCTTCACTAACAACGGTGTCCTCACTCAACGACAGCCCGCAGGCGACTGAGGTTGGTGTTGGTCTGTTGCTAAGAGCCCCCTCCACCTTACCTTGCCAGGCAGATCCCCTTCCACCGCTCCGTTCGCGCCAGAGAAAATCAGTCCTACCACTTTTGGGTGCGACCCTGTATAACTGCATTATTTCAGTATGTACGAATAGTAAATGTGGAGATTCAATGTTTTTATTCTCCTGTTCCTCACGATGGAAAAACTCCACCAAGTGGGTCCAGAAACTGTGTCCTAACTCCTTCCTCGTTCTGGTCCAGAATCAACGCATTTAGCGCTCGACTAAATATCAGAATACGGCAATTATTTTAAAGTTGGCATAAGGAACAACTACCAACCCTTTGCATTAATCCATACATGCAAAGTAATGTTTTTTTACAGAAAAACTGTCGGTTCCAGGGTATTCATTATAAATGAAAATCTGAGAAGCGGAGAGAATGGCAAATGAGCAAGGATTAAAAATACCTTCCGGGAATGGGAACGATGTATCCGCGGATAGATTAAAAAATATTAGGAAGAGGATTACAGAAAGATGTTCTGAACCATATTATGAACTGGGCAGGCACTATAAAAAAAACAGAAAAAGTGTTTTTTGAAAAAATCAATTCCACCAAAAATTTAGTACAGGAGAATGGAAACGGAACACACTTAAGTACTGGAAATGTTGTTTTTATTTCATTCCTCATAGCATTCGTTACTTCACAGAAGTAGCTCAACGGAAATATTTATTTGAAAATATTAAATGACAAAAAATAACGCTTAAATGCATCCAAAATTCATGAATCAGTAAAAATAATATGTATTTTGGGTTGAAAATCTTTTTTTCTAAATTTTTGATTACTTCATACGACCTTTCGACAACGAAGTCCATCATTCGATTAGCAATCCTAGACGAATCATCACATCGATCATAAGAATAAGAAATAAACCAATTCAAAAACGATGTCGTGCAACTGAAACATGAACCATGAACTACTCGGTATCATATTTCCTCAGTAATTTATCTAACACGTGGGCCGCATACTGAGATATACACCATTCTGTGTACTAGAAGTACTGGGAACCAAATTATTCTGTGAACAAAAGAATGATGGACGGTTCGACTTTTCGACTCTTTTCCACGCTAAAAAGGGGGATATGGGTAGCAGCGAAATATATCCTCACCAAATATTCAGAATGCCATTTGGCCAAGAATGCTGAAGCCTTACTGAAGAAGATCTCTAAAGATTGCCTTCAACGGGATGTAAATATGACGTATTACTGACGTTATGCCTCCCTCGGCTTATCATGAAGATACGACAACGCTTACCTTCAACGTTTAACAGCATTTTAAGCATCCCATTCCTTTCGATGGAACACAAATTCTTCCAAGTTTTAATATCTCATTCGAGTGAAAAAAAGCTAATTTCACGCGGACCAATATACATGCAAGTTAATAAAAGAAATCTTACCTGAACTGGGACGATCTGCAATCTTATTTAAAGATATAATTGCGCATACTTAATAGAAACGTATCACGTGGTGGGAAATGAATAATGCTTGCGGAAATGACGCTGATAGAATATCCAAATAATTTCAGATCGATGTGACCATGATTATTACAGAGAAACCCAAAACTGAACGATTTTCAATTAAGAATTTATTGCGCATTTAAAATGGGTCTACTACATTGTGCACCCCTCTAGCACACATTTTTGACGAAGACGTCTCAAAAAAATGAAAAATATTATTTGGTATTAGAAAATTTGATGCATTATGTGCTACAATTAAAAGTTGAATTGACTGAACAGCGCCTATTAAAAGACATTGCATAAATATATTTATCTAAAGAAATAAAGTTATTAATGGCACTTGGAAGGACGTTCGATACGGTGAAAAAAATAGCAGCAGTATTAACTCGATAACGTGACGAAATCTTTCACTCGCTTATATAAACATCTAAATTGTAGTTGCCACTCCCCTCCTGAGGTAACGAATTGGCCTTCTTGGAAATCAGTATGGTTTCAACGTCGGCCGAGATTAACGCTAAAACTGGCCGTCGACCAACGTGGTTAGGAATCAGGAAGGGACCGAAGCGGCTACATCTCCCCTGAGAAACAGTGAGTAGGGAGGCGAACCTTATTCCATTAAGGCTATTTAACTCGATTATTGTGTCCGGATGGTCTAATCCAGCGATTAGCGGCAGAGTTTTACTGATTATTTGATGACATAATTAAAGAACTGTATGATATTTTTTTAGATCGAAACGTATTCAAGATTTTTTTCTAAAGGAAAACTTACGAATAATAAATCGAATGGCATTAATGATCCGAACGGACCCTTGTGACCCCTCCCTCAATTGGGGTATCCGAGCCACTGCAGCGTTTACCGCGGTCCACGAGATTCAACTTTGTTAACAAACAACTCCAAAGAGAAAAGGATACAAGGCCATGAAACATTCCTTTCGATCATTCCTTGGTTCCTTCTAAGTACCAAATTCCGGATGTGTGGATTTAGAACAAACATAGACAAATATAACGGCTTTGAGGCTAAAACAAAGACCATAGAATTAAGTTCGGATGAATTCGAACAGCAACGTGATTCCGTCGGTCTAATAATTGTTCTCAGTATTGGCGTCCATCAATATCATGGACACGCGATAAATTCGAAGAAGGTAGAGCAAGTGGATGAGGGAAATAGAAATCAATGTTAAAATGAAGACTAAAATAGAAAGGATTATTAGACAGCTGTGTAGAGGTAGCATAAGAATAGGCACTTTGGATGGAATATACGAGTACCATAATGTAGGTATTATTCTAAAATAGCTAAAGAACGAATTATTGTAATTTTTAGCATGGATTTAAGGATATTTTGGGTCTAGTTAGCCAGGGCTCATAATTGCATCATGCGTAGTGCAAGGGCCCATCGAAAACCTACCCTAACCTGATAGACCACAGCTAATATTACAAAATACGATGTGAAGCTTGTAATCAGTAACAGGTCAGATGGCGCACGAAGCTTAGAGGGTCTGTTTACATGAAGTCTCAAGTCATTCGGATATTAATCCTTATATTTCTCAATCAGAGATTATAATTAATTGTATTTGTTCTATTATCAGAAGATCCAAAGATTATTAAAATAATACGGGGCAATAAATAATATGATAATTCAAAGATCTTCACGATTTTTTGCTTTTAATTATGACAGCATTGGGATGATTTAGAAAAATAGCTATTTTCCAGAGACACTGAGTTTTGCGCGGAGTGTACTTAAAGTTGATGTTGAGTGGTCAGGAGTGAATATTTGTGCCCTTAGGGACTTAATTCCACCGAAATACTACCTGATATCACTCTCCAATCAACCTTCTCTCATTTTTTTTCTTATCGCCAGAAGGGCATACAAATGATAACTACTTTTTGGTCTTTCGACTAGATTATCCTTCCCTTTCAAATAGTTTTGCACTACATAAAAATCATGAAAGAGCTTCATCTAGGGGCACGAAAACGTGAAACATCTCCTTCAATTAAGGCATCGAGTGACTTGTTGACTATCCACATTTTCCTTCGGGCCCCCCAGTCTGGAGTGGAAAAAAGTAGCCCATTTCAGCAGTGATGCAATTTGCCCTCCCAACCTCTCCCTCGTGCATTAAATCAGTTTCGTTCATCTTTGCCACCGTGACTTTGAAATGGCAGCAGCAATCCCCTTGGCCCTTGGGAAATAGGTTCTCAATTAGATTACGTAATAGATGGGATGACGTTCAATAATGATATCAATTGGTATTTTGCAGTTGTAATATAAAATTCATTCAAAAATACGCAGTAGAGATTTTAATAATGCTGTAGTAAAACATTCTTAATTGCATTCAGTCAACGCGTTGAACTACGTCATACTTGCTTTTCAAAAATCCAAACAACCGGTTAAAATATTTTGAAACTCACGAGGAATAAATAGTTTCGAACAAGAATTTCATGTCCCTTTTCACTTAAAATGTCATTAATCAAGTGGTCACGCCAATAAATTAATCAAGCCAAAATGGTTTTTTTTAACCGGAAATAATTCATTTTTCAGAGAGAAATCCCCACTTTGTGACCTTATAGTAAATAAATGCCTCTCATAATTGTATTATTCCAGTTTATAGGCGACATTTTGCTTCAATGTACAGTCCTTAAAAAAGCGTTCTCCGAGATAAACTCACGAAATTCCTCTCGCTTGCAAACTCCGACCGAGGCGTCAGCTAATTCAATGATTTACCCTCGAAGTCACGCCAGGGCGTTTGGACAAAGAGTCACGCGACATTTGAAGAGGACTAAACAAAAAAAAACAAACGATGGGACTAGAGCGGCAGCATAAACCGCACGGCAGCCACTATCTCCACAATCGGGGAAGGGGTGGGTCACAGAATGAAGAGGGTTCCGATGAAACCCTCGTTGCACGCCACCGTTGGTTCACCGCGTTACAAAATATATCCCCTATGATGGAACCCGTAAGCGTTCCATTTTCGGAAAATGTTCGTTCTTCGACGAGCGAGGAGATTTGTCGGGCATACGCACTTCGGGGGAAAGAGTAAGGGACACGGGGGCTTCCTCGCCTGTCAACTGTTGCAGGGGGGGGGTAGGAAGGGAACGACGTGAAAGAGGAAAGAGGGAGAGAGAGAGAGAGAGAGAGAGAGAACGCGGCCAGATGTACTCCAGGCATCGACCGAATTCACCCCGTGAAGCGTCTGCGTGTCTCCTCCAAACCTACCGATTCGTCGCAAGAATGCAGTCGTGCAGGGGAGATAGGAATCCGCTCGTATACATGCTCCCGTTCCTCTATCCAAATACATACAGGCATTCCACAAATCCGGACATAAAACCTTGACCTTTTCGATTACAATCTCGTCACATCATCGAGTTGATAGCCACGGATTAATGAACATAGAATGCATTAAGCGAACGGTAACTACAGCCGTATGAATATTATAGGAAGAGTCAACCCCAGCCGTACCCTTATAAATGGGCAAAGGATTGGTAGAAGGGATGAGGGTTATAAAATATTATTTTTTTATTGATTTACTGCATATACCTTCTCTAATTTCCCTCACCCATCCTTTGCCCATTTATAAGAGTACGGCTGGGGTTGACCCTTCCCATAATTATGAGCATAGATATTTCCTTCTTATTCTGTAACATCATCTTAATTCCAGTTAAGTCCTGGCATTGAAAATGAATTTAAACAATTAATTTTTCCTTAAATGGAATAAATAAGATCCCTTAGGAAACAAAATAGGGTATAAATTTGACCAAATTACTGTAATCAACCCGAAGGTTGCTTTTGATACCCGAGGATGGAGCTCACCTAGCACTAAGTCCAACAGAGTGTAGCACTCTATCCACTGCTGCTAAATCCCTAATAATTTAATTAATCCCATAATTAGGACATCATTACGGGAATTTGTTGTGGCATTTATCTACACGGTTTGTACAAAAATGAGTTTTTGAGAATTTAATTTGTGAGTTTTCTATGAAAAAGTTGCTGTGGACTAATGTTGAATCTGAAATCATTATGTATAACTCACATATTAATTTAACGAATATGATTCAGTAGGAATGCTCTTCAGCTTTATAATTAGCTCAATAGGCACCTTTTCCTCAACAGTCGTCAAAAGAAAATGTAATTGTTAGTCGAGAAAATCATTCATCGCTCTATAGCTTTCCAAACAATAAATCCTTTTAAAATTTTAATGAAAAATACTCTTCTCTTGTGCAGAAAATATTTCTATCATATCATAAAATGATATTATTTAAAGAAAGAGCAAAGTTCATAGTGAAAAAAAACATGTGGAAAAGCATGCTACCAGTAAGGCAAAAATTAATATAACTTCGTTCTCTTTACGCTGCCTGCAGATAAAAATGCTTACAAATTGCTCGTCGAAATATCCCAAAAGAAAAAACGTTTGATCCGCAGCCTGATATTATTGATGGAACGGTAATACACCCGGACAAATATTACATTGGTTACTACTAATCTTTTTATAACTGTATATGGAATAACACTTAGTTTTTACTAATAAAATATTGCATATGCGGACTTTCTAATTCACTATCGGAAACCGGGTCTCGCAATAAATGCTTACCGTGGAATGACTAACTACTACGTTTCATTATGAATCCCTTGCCCAAACCATCGCCTGGAATCACCGACCTCAATACTGCAGCATTGAATTTGTCTTTCCTCTCTCAAAATATCTTAAATATTATTGCAATGGTATTTTCTTTTATGATTAATGTCCTAAAGCCCTATGAAAACACATTGGTGGCAGCCGATGGAAATTATATTCATAACTCACCCTTTATAATCTAGTGTTTCTTGACGGACGTCACCTTAACTAGACCACCCTTTCACTGAGGGCTCATTTAATAGTTTTCTAATAATAAAAAATCCATACCTATGCAAGAATACTGAACTCTTATCTTCCTAAGTTTATTTCCCCGATAAATACAGTAAATCTTCTTCGCGGTCATAACAAAGTGCACACTGTTTAATTAATTGTACAGCAATTTTCCCGAGATATATTTTAATTTACCATTTCACTTCAGCGTTCCTTAAATTGAACCATAAACTATGTGAAACCAAAAAAAAAACGTCGGAGTAAAATGCCCGTAAAAGATTTCAGACATCTCCCACGAAATTACTACCGAAACAGAAATATTTCCCAGCCCACTTTTGTCACCAAGGACACAATGATGTCGAAACAAATATTTCCGAATCCCTAAGGCGAATGCACATAAGTGAGCGAAAAAAATATTACAGATGTGGTTTTCTGAGAGCTTTATCATCGCAGCAGAACGCTAAGGGTGGCGAGTGGCAATCCTTTCTCTTCCTCCTCCCATCATTCCACTCCCTGCGCGCGTGGCCATCTGGGAGACAGAAAGAGGAAACTTCCGTTTCCGCCAAAACTTGGGAAGGAATCCAAAAACTCTCTCCACAAGCAGGCAAACTAACTTTTATTTTCGGTGGAAAGAGAGGCGAACATCGGCTTGAGTGAGCACCGGTTTTAATCTCACTCCTCTAATCGCTAGGCAAGAGAGAGCAACAACGGAAGGAGGCGACATGGCCAATCGACCTTCCGCTTCGGCGAGTTCCCATGGCGACGACGAGCGGCGGACAGAAAACAACCGGACCGTTAAAGTAGGACAATGGTAATAAAGCATGCTGACTGCCAAGTTTTTCAATAAAAATCCCAAGACAATTTCCATGATTTCCACGCCAATGTTTACAGATTCCTATGATTTTTTTAATCAATTTTATGTTTAGCAAGACCACGAGGCATCAATGAAAAATAACAAATAAGGTCGCCAGTGCCCGTAAGACCCTCAAAATTTCAACAAACATATTATACGAAAAAATAAATATATAAGCGACTCTTCAGTCATAATAATTTACCAGCAAGTTAACTCAGAAACTGAAAAAAATTAAAGGTGCATATATATATATATATATATATATATATATATATATATATATATATATATATGCACCTATATATATATATATATATATATATGCACCTATATATATATATATATATATATATATATAGTTCAAATTACGATATATATTAATGTTACAAGATTATCATCGACGTGACTAGAACCAAAACTATTATAAAATAATAAATTCTGTGATTTATCAGTTCCAAATCATCAAGCTCAATTCCTGGCACAGAATTTTCCCTCTTCGAAGAGGCCTGAGTCTCTCGTCTTATTAAGGTCTCCAATGCCCTATTTTCAATTCCCTAAGAACTTTCCTTCCAATACCATAAAGATGATTTTGCTTGGTCTAGAACTACAACGAAAAATATCATTTGCTACCCAGGTTTGGGCGTCTCGTGCTAATAATAGGTCAGGAGAAAACCACGGTCCACATAATTGTCAAGCTTTGATAAATGCCATCATAATTCCCCTATTGCAATTTTTGGCAGATAACGAATCTTCGGGGGAGGGGGTATTATATTTTTCCACTGCCGTCCCCTTCAGCGTGGTCTATACTGGAGGAATGAGTTCGTCTCGTGAACGAGACAGGGAGCTAACGTAATGCTACCCCACCGATTCAGGAAAACGTCAAGGGGCACCGCTGAATGAGTGTCCGCACTGATCGATAACCCGCCCCCGCGGGACCAGTTGCACCGCAGAGAAGAAGAATGGTTTACACACCCGTGTCCCTCGGGAGGCTATCGAAACCATCTGGGATCCCGCCAACCCTGGGGAGGAAATGGCCACTCACAAATATTCGACACTCGAGCGGGAAATCTTCGAACGTCTTGAGCTGTGATTTCGCCCTCCTACTCCCCTCCCCACAAAGTAACAAGAGGCAATTGACAATTTTCTCGGCGCGAAAGGAATCACAACGAAATATTTAACACAATATTCTTAATCCTCACCTCAAAAAAACTTCCAAGTGCTTTTAAGAGAAAAATGCTGCCTTGATCATTGATAATATTTCATACCTCTCGATGAAATCTCCAAGAAATTTTTTCCATACTACGAAATCTTGATTGGGGAAAACGGCCAAAAAAAGATATTTTATCATACTCGAATGAAAATAAGTCTCGCGTGCATGTATACAGGCGAGATGATAATAGCCATTGCGACTTCTTCCCATCCGTATGAAGCTTCGGTGGTTTAAATGTGGTCTTAAAACGAGCTACCGTCAAAATGAGTACTGAAAAATATCATCAAGCCAACGGGAGTCGGACAACGATACCTTCGAAATTATATGGATTACTTCCTACTTCACTGGCTATCCACGAAAATTTCAAACTTTAACCCCTAAATACATGTGTGCATGCTGAATGAGGGATCGCGAATCGAAGGTGAGCATGTGCGAGATTACGGGGAGGCCAATTGTGTGCAGGCCTCCTGACAAATATTTTGGCGCGGCCTGTGAGCGGACTCCCTCGGCACGCCCCGTTATATCCGATCTGGCTGAGGAAATCTTCCGAGGGCAACGAAAAAGAATAGACAACGAGCAAGGAAAAAAGTAAATAAAAAAATACCCCAACAACCGATGAAAATCATTCCAACACCACCACCATCCCTTACGAGTGAAGTGACAAAAAGCACAAGGTGGAAAAAAACTCTTCCGTGCTCTCAAAACACGGAATCAAAAACCCACCCCTTGCGTAAGGGGAGGGACTCCGAAGACGATTGCACACACGACGGAGGTCGTCCATACCCACCTCTAACCTTCCTCTCCTCCCTCCCCCACCGAAACCCCTATCGCCTGAAATCCATTCAAAACGCTTAAGATCCATGTCTCTCTCTCTTTTTCTTCCTCTCTCACACACACATTCACTCCCGCTCTCTTTCCCGATCGCTCACTCACGCACTCACTCACCTTTGGGCCCCGGATTAATCCCCAGCGTACCCACGTCGCGCCAGCCCTCTCTTCCACACTGGGCCCACCAAAGTCTCTCTGTATTCCGCTCACTCGGAGCGAGGGCCGGCTTAAGGGTGGGGGATGGCGGGGTTGAAAAGAGGGGAGGTAGGGAGGGGAGGAATGAAGAGGGGGGGAGAGAGCGGAGGAGAAGTTGAGGGGGCTGAGTCGAGTGGCGAGGGAAAGGGTTCGGAGAGGGGTGACGGCTGCGTATCCCTTTCCTGGCGGAAGGGAGGTAGCGGCGAAGGTGGCGGGAAAGTGGGGTACGGAAACGGTATGGAAGGGTTTTCAGGGGGATGGAGGGAGAGGGTGCGAGGAGAGAGAGAGAGAGAGAGACTATCTAAAAAGGTGTCCAGGGGCCTCCTCCTTTCCCCTCCCCCACCCCCGTTCTTATCACTCCCCTCGCGCGCGCGCTCTCTGTTATCACGGCTCTACCTCCGTCAGAGGTGACCGCCGCCTCCGCCGTCTGGGGGAAGCTGAAGGAAGCTGGCATATGAAAATCCGTTGTCGTGATAAGGGTTGGTGAGTAGGGGAAACCGTCCCCCTCCCACCCTCTCCTCCTTTTAAAGTGTGGCACGGTGTTACCCCCCCCCCTCTACTACGAACGATCCCCTCTCATCCCTCGTCCGCATCCGGCGAGGCATCGCCCACCCACGTCGGATCCCCCAAATATCCTCCTCCCGAGATACCTCTCCCACACTCCCCGGGTCGGTGGAAGGAGGGAATGCACTACCACCAACACCCCCGCTTCGGACCCGCTCCCACGAAAAATTCCACCCCTCCCTCCAAATAACCTCTCGCGCCCCTCCACCAAGCATTCGAGGACCACCACCTGCCCTAACACCGACCCGCCCCCGCTCTTGCTCCTGGAGCGCCTCTCCCCTTCCCTCCCCTCGTGCCACACCCCTCCCCCCCCGAAATCCCCCTCGCCCCCAACGGGGTGCCCCCCGGAATCAATATTCTGGCGCCGCCGCCTGGTGCCCCTCCCCCGCAAAAGAAAGAGAGGGTGTGTATGTGTGTGTGTGTGTATGGGTGAGAGAGAGATATGTACAGAATCACACACACACACATATGTATGGAGAGAAAAAAAAGAAAGAAACGGTCGGAGAACGAAGGAGGGTTGAATCTCGATTTTTTTCCACCACCCTCGCGGAGGAATGATGGTAGGAACGGTGTGGGGTGGATGGGGGTCGGTCGGTTTGTTGGAAATATGGCCGTGGCGGGAGAGAAACGGGAGTCGTGTGAGTGGATGGAGAGATTCGAGGCAGGCAGGCGGTTTGGCTTCGAAGACGATGGGCAAGGGTAGTATCCTTATTTTTTTAGTACCGACGGGAAAGGTGCCATCGGCTTCAGAAGAATGGATCGCGGTGGGAGGTCAGGTGCGAGCATGCGTTGACCCAGGCATTATGCATGCATGGGGAAATGTGAGTAGCTTACGAATGACAACTACAATATTTAGAGCTCTCCGTTTGATTCAGAAAAATGCAACGGATGAATCGCCAACCAAATATCGATGCTTTTAATATCGACGGTGCGTACATATCGAAGAGAAGAGAATGCCAACTTACACAAAGCTGCTCTCGTAAAAGCAATAAAATAGATATTCGCGTCTTTCATTTCCATACAATTTCCAATTCGGATACACAAACGATAGTTATTCTACAATTCCATTTATCATATCCATTAATAGTAAAAAAAATACATTGAGATATGATACCAAGAGTTTAGGCAAGAAATATGTAATATAATATGGAATTGTTTTACCACTACGAATACAACACTCTCTGCAAGAGAAAGGAAATTTAATTAAGGTTTCTTTTCATGCGCCCACAAAATCCAAGGGACGAAGTCACCCTTCTGCCACCTCTTAAAACCGCCGACAGAGGTGAATTGTTGGTGTGGCTTGGGGAAGGGCACATGTGAGACACCCAACTGCACTGCTCGAAATGGTTTTGCCTCGCGCTACCCCTTTGGACTACACGATCGTGAAGTGAATCCTCTTACCAGATAGGGTTGGGTGAGGAAATAGGAGAGTCGGGGGAAGCACGCGGGGAGAAGGGGGACGGCGAATTGTTTCCGGGGTGGAGGGTGGGAGGGGGACTTCTTGGCGAGGGGGTGACGACACGGGAGAGATTGCGGAGGCGGAAGGCCACGCCCCCCCCCCTTCTCACACACCCAACGAGATGGGATGTGGAATGGCATCTGCCCACACGAATTCCTCTTCCTTGTTGGATTGGGCCGATGAAGACAGAATTCCCCCTTAATTCATTTTATTTTCCGTTCCACATTTTTTCCCCCAGCTCGCCCAATAAAAATATAAATGCCTGGTTAAGTTGGTCGTTAGGTGGTAATGTCCCGTGCCCGGTGTTTTCGCCCGTCCCTCTCGCCCTCGTTGAACTCCCTCCTAGTAATCAGAGCATTGGATAAGCACCTTGACATACACGATGGCTAAATTAGGGTTATACCCCTTCGATCCCCTAAAAAAGGTCCCCGATAACTGTTTGGAAAATGAGGGAGCTCAATCATGTTTCCCATTAGGAGAGGGTGAATATTTTCGACCGTGGTCGGTGCACCTCAAAACCACGAATGAATGAGGGCGTATCGTGCGTGCTTCGACCTCAGCACAAGACTTCCTCACATCAAAGATCATCTGCTCACACTTATACTCGATACTTAACAAGTACAACGGAGCACCAAGAGCACGTACCATTTATAAGAACGTTCTGCAATTCATATATCCGATTAACCAATTAAAGTTTTTGCATTTTTAATACATTTATTTTGAATGGAATATAAAATCGAACACCTGTCAGCATAAGACGTCCGCATAATATAGAAAAGTTATTGAGGAAGTCTCTTAGACGAAAACGTGCAAGTAGTATGGGAATTAAAGGAATAATCGCGTTAGGAACGTACATATATGAGGGTTGCGTTATGTATTCACAACTACGAGGAATTCATAACAGGAACCTGATCTAAATATGTGCATATAATATTAGTATTAACTATGATATGAAAAATACTCTTGTACGCTATAAAATTTTATCATCAAAGCTAGAAGATACACATAGATTTGAGCCTTCTGAAACAAGGCACGGAGAAAAATATAAACAATGCAATGAACAGAATGGAAAACAAACTAAGAAGTGTTAGGCCACGTAGGAGAAGATGAAATATTAGGGAAATCTAAAGGCAAGAGAAATTATTACGTGGAATACCGGATTAAAATGGAATGCTGAAGAATGTGCTAGTGGGAAGGTTGGGTAAACGAGGTAGAGGGAGATTAAGATTAGGGACGAAAGACGGAATGAAGCAATGCAGAACGTGCATGAATTGAAAAAAATGTTTATCTTGGAGTTTGCTTATAGAGAATTTAATGTTGTATTAGGCGGAGTATAAGATCAGCGGTACTTAAACCCAAGATACGTCAAAATCTCAGCTTGACCTAAATAAAATTGCACACAAATTAGTGTAGGAGACTAATTTTCTATGGATGAGAAACCTGAAAGTTAAAAACGGCGAAGTAATGAAGTTTGGAAGCAATAAAAATGAGATTGACAGGACCATGACGAAGACCAAATGGCAGTATCGATTAGCCAACAAAGATTGAAATAAGAAATTTTCTATGGAAAACACCAAAAAAGTGAAGTGTACTAAAAAGCCAGAAAGATTTTGAGATAGCACGGCTAGCATAAGAGTATTGTGGACCGTTAGGTGACTGGAATAACCACAGATAGACTACACTGGATGGGGTAAAAACTAAAGTTATCAACCCGAAGGTTAGTTTGACAGTTGAGGGTAGACCTCACCAAGTACGAAGTCCAACGGGGGGTGAAATTCACTCATCGGGGTAGGGGGACCAGTTATTTTCTCTGTGCCGCCTGTGGTTTCCCAGGAGATCTGGCACCCGAAAAAAATCACACAGCTTGAATGAAGTGGAGGGTGCTCAAGGGAATCGAAACAGGACCCCCCTCCCCGGGAAGTAGTCCAACGGTTCACCCATTGGACTACCACATCGGACGGGGTGCGTAAAACCGATAATGGTATTAGTTTAAGTGAAGAAATTGGATGATAAGGAATGGTTAACCGATATCAAAATTGAATTATAAAGGCTAATCGATATCAGAATGTACTGTTTACAGAAGGACTGGAAGGCAACGTACATTCGGTTCTCGGATTAACGGCAACTGGCGGTAATACGAGGGTCATCCGGAAAGTAGTACCCGTTCGTGCCGCATGAAGTGCTGATGACGCGAGTAGCCGCTGGACGAGGTCAGATAGCTTCAGTGGCTTGTCTGCCTTCTCTGAGCCAAGTTGCGTGACGCTAGCATTGCCTGTGTTGTTTCTGTGATTGTTTACAATGTTTAAAAAAATTGAGAACGCCGCCAGTTGTGAAGTGAGGGCAGTGATTAAATTCCTCAATGCAAGAAACGTTCGCCCATGTGATATTCATCGCCAATTAAAGGAGGTGTATGGAGACAATGTAATGGACGAGTCGTCTGTTCGGCGGTGGTGTCGCAACTTCAACATGGGGAGGGGGAACACACACGACGATGAGCGTTCGGAGAGACAGTCTGTCATTACAGACCAACTGGTGAGCTCAGTTGACGAATTCGTGAGGAACGATCGGCGCGTCACAATTGATGACATCTGTGAGCATTTTCCCAATGTTTCTCGAACAATTGTTCATGAAATTGTTAAACACCATCTGCATTATGCAAAAATTTGTGCAAGATGGGTCCCTCGCGTATCTCAATGAGCTGGCGGCGAAGGACTATGCAGCAGGAATACAGAAACTTGTCACACGTTATGACAAATGCCTTAATTTGCTTGGAGATTATGTTGAGAAGTAGTTTAAAGTATCCTCTTTCAAATAAAATTTTTTATGTTTGTTAATATTTACTTTTGTGTCTTTATTTCACGAACGGGTACTACTTTCCGGATGACCCTCGTATTTTGGCCAATGAAGCATTTATTTATCAAGCTGTCAGACTCATTCGTTGTTCCGACGGTTCAATCTGTGCCCAACTAAATACCATAGCTTTGAATCCCCGCAGGTATGAAATAGACGGCAGGTGGAAATTCATGTCCAAGCGTGCGTAAGAGCTACGACCGTGCGAAAACAGAACACTCCAGCCCCTTAAACTGCGGTCCAGCATCTGGCAACGGAAGATTTTGCAGCTTTGTTAATAGGTCTCTCCTTGAAGAAGACCCTTCAACCCTCAGAAGTTCCTCCCAGTCAGCGAGGGGTGAGTTTTGATTCCGCCATGTGATAAACGGAAGAGTTGTTTCTCTCCTCTTTCGAAACGAAGAGTTGAAAAATATATAAAAGGATGGAAAAGGAAACGAAAAATAATCAATAGGATTACGACACAGTGATGCGATGATGAGTTCCCATTATATATTGTAATGTTTGTCATTTACTGCTATATTCTACTAGCCGAACGCCATGTAGTATATGACCAAACGAACAATAAAAGATTACTGCTATGATTACTCCATATCAAATGTGAGGCGATCATTCGGGACCATCCCAAAAAAACACCGATTTAATAATTTAACAAATTACGGAGAAAACGATCCCTGTTCTTGAAAACTTGCCATGAAGGAAATAGAGTCACACGATTACTCACATCCTGGGATGGAGATGTGGTGGGGATTCTACATCATAAAGGCGTCACGCTGCCTCGCCGGCCATTAACTGCCGCCTTTAGAATGAATTCAAAAGTTTGCTGAATAAATCCTTTTATATTTATCGATTTTCTTTCCCTCTTCTTTATTTTATTTTAATCTTAAAACAAGCATACAGATAAAGATGCCAAGAAATAATCATTTATGCCTTTAATCATTGCGTTCGTGATTCATTTTGAAGTACATATATTGAAGTTTCTTGAATACGGTTACAGCTAACTAAATACTGTGTTCCAAAATGAAATATTTCTCTACTCCCGTCCAGGATCCAAAAAACTTCAAAACTACATTAAGCTTTCTACAAATGTTCCCATCGTGCGACTTTTACACTCAGAATAGAAAAACTAATCCAAGATACATTATACATCGGCAGGTCATATAAGAATGGTGACATAATTAGAGAAGGAATGAATGTATTTGGATATGTATTCCCCACACGCAATTAGGCGAAAAACAAAACAAAAGGAAGAAAACTAAAAAACGTGCCATGATACATCTATAAAAAGGATACCACTTGTAAATAAAAATCCGGATCTTTAACGTCAAAATAAAGGCAAAACGGGGCATCGATTCGTTTCTACTGTAGGCCTTAATGAAGGTCGCTAATGAAGACATTTTACTGTCACTGCGTAGTGGAGTAAAAAGCTTTCAAGGAATGAAGATAAAAGTAAAAAAAAGAAAACCTCCTACACAATCATTTCCACTTTTTTGTGAAACAAATGGAATTAATGGAATGAATATACAGTTTTACTCCTTACGCAAAAACATTAACGCGATAAAAATAAATTTCTACCCTCAGCCCCTTTCCCAAGACTGTTCACGTATTCTAAAACGTGAGATTAATTTGGAGGAGCTTGATGTCTCCAAATTTCGGGGGCACGCAATTAAGGAGAAGAGGCCGTGCATTAACTTAATAAGTCCGGAACACAAATGAAACAAAAATTCTTTCCTTCGAGATATTTTTTTCATAATTTTATACTCAAATTCATTAACACTGACAAATTCCTAACCAAGCTACCACAAAACATAACAAAATGGTATTATAAAAAACATTTTTAATCGTGCCAATGCATTCCGCTCAACACCAAAGAGGGGGCGTGCTATATTATGATAAATTTAATTTTGTCCGAAGGTAATGAGGTATTTCGGACCATCAAGAAGTGGATTGGGAGAGAGATAAATTTTAATGCCAGGGATGATCAGTTTGGGTTCAGGAAGGGAAGCACTCGGGATACTCGACCAGTACTTACGTCATTGATAAGGCAGGAACATAGAATACAATCATAATGTATTTTTTATTTTTGTATTACATATTTTGTAGTTCGAGAAGGCATTCGAATTAGTGAATTGGGTAAAATTAATGAATGTGTTGCATAAATTAGGAGTAAATTGGAGGGATAGGAGACTTCACAACTTGTACAATTCTCAGGCTCGGGTCACCAAAGTGCGAGTGGTAGATGGAGAGAGTGATGGGCAAAGTTAGAAAGAGGAAAAAGACAGGGGTCACCAATATCACCCTTGCTTTTCAATTTATAGTTTTAGTCATATTAAGGGGAGGCGACCGACAGCTGAGGTCATTTGTGCCATTAGGGATTGACAGGAAAGGAGGAAGGGTGGAGAGAAACCCGGAGTCAGCATTAGCCTACTCTTTACGAAAGGCGTCAAGGGGTAGCGTAGCTTAACGTCCCATCCGACGGACGGCGTACTCACTCAAAGTGCCCTCCACAGAGCACCTCAAGTAGGGATCGAGATACCATTGAAAAATATTCAACACCGCGGGGATTTTGAACCAGGCCCTCTGGGTGGGAAGCCAGTACGATAGTCACCGCACTATCTCGATCCCCTTTTCCATGTATATGTGGAGGGAATGGTTACGGAGGCTTGGGAAGAACATGAGATTGGAATGAAAGTCAGTGGGGAGTTCATAAAAGATTTAGGTTTACGGATGATTAACCGATTAATTTGTCAGTCAGCAAAGGGATTGCAAACATTGCTGAGGGGATTGGAAAGTCAGTGCGAGAGGTAAAGGATGAGAATAAAATTAAATAAAAAAATTATGCGCTTTCCAGGAAGTAAAAGGCTAAGTTAAACGTTACAATAGGAGGGCAAAAACTAGATTAGAGAGAGCAATTTACGTATCTCAGAAGTTTTTTGGTCCAAAAAGGTCAAAGAATTTGGGACATAAGAAGAAGAATTGCGTCGGACAAAGAAACTTTGACAAGGAAGAGGGCATTGAAGACAGGGGCGTAGAGTAAGGATGTTAAGAAACATCTCATCAAAACTTAGATTTGGAGCGTGGTTTGGTACAGCGCAGAAACATGGTCACTGAAGCAAGGTGATAGGCGCAGATTGGAGCTTTTTGAAATGTGGGCGTGGAGAAGGATGGAGAAGGTAAAACGGACAAAAAGGAAAACAAACGAAGAAGAACTAGTCATGGTGGGGGAGGAGAAGGTTAAATGTACATCAAAGAAAACAAATGAAGTATTTACCATGGTGGGGCGGAAGGGATTGTTTGCAGAGAACCGAAAGAGAAACGAAATGTGAATGCAGAGCATTTCGATTGGCGGTGGGATCTTGAAGATGTCGATAGAGAGGATAGCGTTAGAAAATGGAATTCGGGGGAGTAAAGGAAAAGGCATGTAGGAAGGAATGAAGGGAGGAAGGAAGTATGCGAACTTGAAGAAGGCTTCATTGTAGTTTTGGATATCAGATTATGTTTTACTAGGAGAGGAAAAGAAATACATCGTTGTTTAGTATTCGAGTATGTCCATCCAAAACTTTCCTTAAACGGTGGATAGCCCGAGTATAATAATAATAAATCTGAATCAACTGAGCAGAT
This sequence comes from Hetaerina americana, assembly GCF_022747635.1. Lineage (NCBI taxonomy): Eukaryota > Metazoa > Arthropoda > Insecta > Odonata > Calopterygidae > Hetaerina > Hetaerina americana. The sequence continues at coordinate 47,002,858 of NW_027287316.1, forward strand.
AAGACCAACCTTATTAGGCACATATAAGGGCGACAAATAATATGAAGTCTTCAGTAGGCTCCTGACAACGCTCTCGAAAGGTAGAACGAAACGTTAGGTCTTTAAAAAATGCTCACCACGTAGCAGAAAGTCCAGAAACAATCAAATTGAGAAAGATCACACTGATCAATAGACTGCTTCACTGACAAGTGCCCAGAGACCAGTGAGCCAGTTCTCAATGCATGCTTTTCCCAATGAAAACAAATTCAAGATTAAATAAAAAAATTGCATAATTAAAGAAACATTATTACAACCCAACTTTTTTAAATTATGATCATTCACGAATGAATCTCCTAGTCCTTGGTCGTTTCTCTAATACTCCTTATTTCACTGCCCTATTGCGAGGTGACTTTCACGGTAGAATGATGCGTGACTTCTCCTCATTTTGATATTCACTAATCCGCCGTTGAATCGCTCTACCTTTTTGGCATACAAATAATCTCCAACTTGAAACAACACACAAACTTCATCCGAAAAGAGTAAAATACTCATGTTAGCCTTAAATGTGAAAACATTTCGCGCATGTAACCAACTCCGCATCCCACCGGGTACGCTTAGCAATGGACATAAATTTTACCGTAAGAAGTTAAAAGCTTTAATAAAAACAAAAAAGGGAGAAATGCAATGTATAATTCGTATGTCGAGCCAAGAAGCTGAGCCCACAACCCAACTACTAATAAACTAAGAGCGATTTGAGATAAGATTCATGCTTCCATTCAGGAGTAAAATACAGTAGCACCGCACACAAATAAAGACGATTTATTACCACCATAAACGAGTTTTTTTCCAATCTTACGTATCGCCAGCAGCAACATTGCCACCCCATGATCCATTGAAAAAACCTTCGTAGAACTTCAAAGAATGGTTTCGGCGAAGGGCGAACGAAAACATTAAGTGCAAGAGTAAACTATTTCCAAAAATGGAACATCCTCGCTGTAATAGAAGTTAAAGTAGCAGCAGTAGTTTCAGGGGGGACGACCGATAGCCGAGGTCATCTGCGCCATTAGGAAGGATGGGAAAGGAGGAGGATGAAGAGAAACCCACCGTCGTCATTAACCTACTCTTTCATGAAAGGCGCCAAAGAGTCCCAGGCTCAACGTCCCATCCGACGGACGGCGTACTCACTCAAAGTGCTCTTCACAAAGTACCTTAAATAGGGATCGGGATACCATTGAAAATAATCTGCCGTATCTAGGATTCGAATCCGGACCCTATAGGTAGGGAAATCAGTACGCAAGTGACCGCACCATTCTGATCTCAAATAGATGTTAACTTCTAAGTTTCATTCACTACTTGGGGGGCGATATAAGCGTGAGTCCATACGCTCAAATATATTATAGACATCCTTATATTCATGATCAGCTAAAAATTCGAATTATATTAACCAAATGTAAGCTTAGGTATTACTCCTAATAATTCCAATATTGTACCAGTAAGTAGATTTCAGTCCAAAAGTTGGCCCCAGGCATATTATTATATTCTTCACTATTTCACGCTACTTAATGCCATAAAAAGGTGGGGAAACTAAAGCTTGGCAAACATTAAACTCCTTCCTGCGACTGCCTTAGGTTGTGTCGCTGGTATCACGGCCTTCCCATTATTTTGTCCCGCCCAAGACGACTCATTACAGACGTATGTCTTGTCGTGAAGTGGTTTTATGTCCAATCTTTTTCGCATTCTTTCATAACTACTCAATTTTCTCCTTTACCCCCCAAAATTTCTTACTTTACAATGAGTTTCCATTACTATTAATCATTTCGGTAAGCTTATAATGTTATTTTTCCCAACATTTCCAATTAGTTCGTCGACAGAGGAATCTACTCAATTTCAATCGGGGATCGCCTATACAGTTTTCGAAGAGACAATAATTTGCCCTGGACATAAATATTTGAAATTAGATCTTGATAGTAAATTTCTAAACAAAATAATAAACCTGTTTATTTGGTAGGTGAGTGCAGGGGTCACCGAATACTACTATGGTCCTATGAGGTGTAAAATTCACGCATCACGGTTGGATGATCAGTTCCTTATTCCTTCCGCCAATTCCCAGGAAGATCTGTCCAAAAATCACACAGCTTGAAAGAAGCTAAGGGTGCCCAATGTCAATCTTATTTCAACCCGAGCTCTCAGGTAACCGAGCGCTTCGTCCACTGAGATTCAACTGCCCCCTGGTAACTGAGGTCAGCTATTCCGGCAATAGAGCTTAATTCAATTATGCGCATCAAAAACTAAATTATTGAACCACCATTGAGAAGATTCGACGAGGTGAAATAGGCGGATGTCTCGAGAACACCTTGAGAGCGAATACACAAGATTAAATGTAAGTATAGAGACGATGCGGAAAATATTCGGTTTCAGATGGAAATCGCGGCACTATACAAATTAACAGCATCAATTTTTTTACTAATCGTTCTTTGAATCTATCTTAACATAGACATCGTAATAATATTTATTATTTCCATTTAATCGAATTTCGCGGCTTAAATCCAAGAGTTCCATTTTCATCGACACTACATTTCGTAGTAGTAGTAGTATTTAGGGGAGGCGACCGACGGCTGAGGTCATTTGCGCCAAAGGGGATGGACAGGAAAGGATGAAGGGTGGAGAGAAACCCGGCGTCGGCGTTAGCCTACTCTTAACGAAAGGCGCCAGGGGGTCAACAGCGTAACGTCCCATCCGACGGACGGCGTACTCACTCAAAGTGCCTCCACAAAGCACCTCAAGTAGGGATCGAGAATACCTCTGAAAAATATTCAACATCGCCGGGATTTGAACCCGGGCCCTCAGGGTGGGAAGCCAGTACGTTAGCCACAGCACCATCTCGATCCCCACCACATTTCGTGCTTTCCTATTTTAGATAGCATCTCTAAGCACGTTTACTGCATCTTCATCACGGATTATGCCTGAACTGAGTTTTATTAGGGGATCGGGATGGGGCTAACGTTTAATATAATCAAACTAAATTCGAGGGAATATTGTTGATGACTCCCGCACAGACGGCTGGCAAAAAAATAAAAGAATAGCGGACGGAATAATTGGGCATGACAACCCAATGTCACGGCTCTCCGCATCCATTTAATGAGTGAAATCAACACGTGGTACACGCCTTTCAACGAATAACAAGTCCCAGGTGATATTAATTAAAATAGCCAGAAATGCATAAGAGGTAAAACGTAATATTAAAAATTACCATTGACGCTTTATAATTCAGATTGTTATTAGAAAAAATTCAATATCTAATAAGCATACCAACACATTTGTGTCTTTCTCAGTTATTTTAAAGTAGGGAGTCGCACGCCTACATGATAGGATAGGAATTTCTACTCAGCCCGGAAGTCCTCGACACCCAACTTCATTTGCATTTTAAAGGGATGGTGGGTAACGAAGTTGAAGGAAAGAGTGTGATGCAGTGGTAGAGTGGGAGCAAAGTTGTGACGATTTATGGGAGCATAAATTTTCACACACATCCAAGTAGCCCAGAAGTAAAACTATTCATTTTCATACCATTTCTACGCCAATTCCTTCGCCCCAATAGCCATTTTTAAAAAAATACTCCGTTATCACTTGCATTTTAATAACTTTTCAGGTCAATGAATAAGAGATATTACAAACTTGATTTGGAAACATAAGAAATGAATGGTAAAAAGAAGTAGCGTCCTTAGAAGTTTAATAATTAATTACCAAAACTAGAAATCTTAAGTACATATTTAAAATATGAAATTACATTATACTATGATTTAGGTAAAATTTCCTAGGATTTTAAAACAAATTCCCTTAGACTGGACGTGTAACAGAAGTCGTTGGTTAAAATTATAGTTGGCGACAAAGATAACAGCAATATGCCTCTTAAAAGCAAACAATTCTTCAGATAAAAAAACATCATCTTACTCATGAAAAATAGATGTACATTCTTAGTGAATAATGCCTTTAAACAGGGTTTCTCCCATTTCCAGCGATCGCTATAACATCGGGAGAAGTTGAACGCAGGCCACGTGCCGCAGCAAAACCTCAAAAAATTGTAGGACGTTTCGTAGTCACTTTACTTAGTTTTGAATACTCCAATTTTGCTTCATCGGTATTGTTCACCGGCCAAGAATATGAAATACTACTACGCTCTTAACCACTGACATTTGCGTACCGAATAGGATGCGGAAAATTTATGAAATTTGTTGTTTCACACGTCTATCCTCTTCATTGCCTCCACCCTAGTTTTTACCTTAAGCATTAAACAAATCCTATAGTTAATTTTCCAAACCAAAAGTCAAAGGTTTAATTGCTGCCTTGAACATGAATTTTATCAGACAGCTTAATAATTTTCCATGATAGTGAGCGTGAACTCGACCAATGCAGCAACTTGAAAAAAATCCCTATCATAACGAAGAGAACATTTTACCAATAAGAAAATGTCAGTTTCATAAGAAAATCAATAACTGAATGCATTTTAAATCATAACCTATTAGCGGTTTAAAGCAAACGAGGACAAGCGTATTTACAATTGGAAAGACTCAAGATTCGGGATTTAAAGTCACTACAGCGATACGATTTGCTATAAGTTTGTTACAGCTAGCATGATTGCTCCAATGGCTGAATCATTTTCATTTAATTCGTGTCCGCTAGTAAAATACTAGTTTACGGCTAAATTCCAATAATAAGGGATCATTTTACAAATTTTTAATTTACACATTTAAATATTTCATTGACCATTTCAATAAGATGGTATGTCTGCGTGGTTATTCGAGTGTTCGACTGCGGATTTAAGGATCCTGGGTTCGATATCTTGCCACATAATCGGCTTACGGAAATCGCAGCTTGAGTTTTTCCAGGACCCATAGCTACCAGGAAAAAGACAGGTAAGCGGGAAAGAGGAAGCGACATACTACTGGGGGATCGAGATGGTGCGGGGGATAACGTACTGGCTTCCCAGATGGCACGGGTTCAAATCCCAGCGGTGTTAAATATTTTTCAGAGGCATCTCGATCCCTACTTGAGGTGCTTTATGGAGGGCACTTTGAGTGAGTACGCCGTCCGTCGGATGGGACGTTAAGCTGCGGACCCCTTGGCGCCTTTTGTAAAGAGTAGGCTAATGCCGACGCCGGGTTTCTCTCCACCCGTCATCCTTTCCTGTCCATACCCTATGGCGCAAATTACCTCAGTTGTCGGTCGCCTCCCGTAAATACTAATACTACGACATACTATTTTGAATGAGTAATTTATCACGAGTTGGTATACGAGCCAATCTCTTGGTGTCCATGATGTTTGATGGATGTAGAAATGGCCAAGAACCAAAACGTGATGCATTGTTTTTAGTAATTATTATTTATGGAAATAAGTTTGTTACATTGTCATAGTTCCATGTCACAAGAAACTGTATTTGACATGAGCTCCATACTCCCGCATCACCACGAGTGTTTTTCCCTACCAACCAAAACTGATTTCAACAAACTCTCCATAAGGGTGAAATTTAAACTTCCTGTTGATTTACGTTAATACTTATTATTCCTCGAGTTTATAAGGCTATCGGCATACTTCATTTAACTTAACAATGGCTAGTAAACTATTATAGTATTTTAATTGAAGTTTTATAAATACCTTGTTCTTAAAAATATTTACCACTAACCAGATCAATCAAGCTGAAGGCTGGATTGATATGTGAGGGTATAGCTCGCCTAATGTTAACTCCACAATGTGAAATTCTTCCATCAGCCTGGGCCAGTTCCTTTTCTTATGCTGCCTGTGATTTCCTAAGAATATGTAGTACCCAAACAACAACTCGATTTTATGCATATATTTGGGTACATATACTGCTTTTTTATGAGTTGTTATGAAATGTAGCACACGTTTCAAAAAGATAAGGCAGGGGCGGCGAGTTAGAAAATGGAATGTAGAAGCATTAAATGGGTTGAAAAGGAAGGAATACAAACAGGCGGTAGAGAAAATCATGGAGGATGGTAAAGGGCTTAGTACTATCGAAGAAAAATGGGAAATGATCAAGAAAGGGTAGTCTAAAGCCGCAAAAGACACTATTGGAACCGTTAACGCTAAAAGGACTAGGAAACCATGGATCACGGATGAGATGATTACAAAGATGGATGAGAGGAGAAAATGGAAGAATATAAATACAGAATTAGGCAAAATGAAGTACAAAGAATTGAACAATAAATTGAGGCGGGCAACAAATAAAGCAAAACAAGCATGGTGGAAGACTCAGTGCGAGGATATGGAACGTCTGCAGAGGAAGGGTGAAATCGGTGCGCTCTACAGCAAAGTTAAATCGTTATCGGGAAGTAAGAAAGGAAGAGCTATGCTAACAGTTAGAGATAAGGCGGGTAAGGTAATAGTTGACGCAGGAAAGATCCAAGAGAGATGGAAGGAGTATATAGAAGAACTGTATAGTAAAGAACTCAGACCAACAAAGTTAGACATTGAAAAAGAAAATGACGTAGAGGAAGACAGCTTAGGTCCAGGCATACTAGACAATGAGATAGAAAGGGCATTAAGGGAGATGAAACTAAATAAGGCCGTGGGGGTAGATAACATTCCCGTGGAACTTTTAAAATGCTTAGGAAAATGTGGGAGGAAGAGGCTATATGGGCTGATCCGTAGTATTTATGAGGAGGGAATCTGGCCGGAAGACTTTGTGAGATCAGTTTTAGTTCCTATTCCGTAAAAGGTAAAGGCCACGTCATGTGAGGACTATAGGACAATTAGTTTGATATCCCACGCAGCTAAAGTTGTTCTCAGGATCATAAACAAAAGGATAGAGAGTAGGGCAAATGATTACTTAGGGGATGATCAGTTTGGGTTTAGGAAGGGGAGAGGTACGCGTGATGCCATTGCAGTAATGGAATTATTAATCGAGAGGAATATAGAACACAACCAGGAGGTATTTGCCTGTTTCGTAGATTTCGAAAAAGCGTTTGATAGAGTGAATTGGGAAAAACTAATGAGTATATTGCAGAAAATAGGAATAGATTGGAGGGAAAGGAGGCTAATCCGCAACCTGTACATGTCTCAGACTGCTCAGGTGCGGGTGGGAAACGGGGAGTCAGGATGGGCAGTGTTAGGAAGGGGTGTAAGGCAGGGTTGCCCATTATCACCGTTGCTGTTCAACCTGTATGCAGAGGAAATGATCAAAGAGGCATGGGAAGAACTCGAGGTAGGAATGAAAGTGGGCGGTGAATTCGTAAAATCAGTTAGGTTTGCTGATGACCAAGCTTTAGTTTGTCAGTCAGCCAAGGGGCTGCAAGCATTGCTGAGTGAATTGGAAATTCAGTGCGACAGGTATGGGATGAGAATCAATATTAATAAAACAAAGGTTATGCGATTTTCTAGAAAGAAAAAGGCTAAGCTTAACATGAAAATAGGAGGGCAAAAACTTGAGCAGGTAGAACAGTTTACGTATCTCGGCAGTGTTTTGGACCAACACGGTTAAAGTAGTAGGGACGTAAGGAGAAGAATTGCGCTAGGCAAAGAGGCTTTCACAAGGAGGAGGGAGTTGATGACGGGGACTTTGAGTAAGGATGTTAAGAAAAGACTCGTAAAAACTTTGATATGGAGCGTAGCTATGTACGGTGCGGAAACGTGGTCATTGAAGCAGGAGGATAGGCGTAGACTGGAGGCTTTTGAAATGTGGGTGTGGAGAAGAATGGGGAAGGTGAAATGGACAGAGAAGAAAACAAATGAGGAAGTACTTGGTATGGTGGGCGAAGAGAGGGGTTTGTTGGGAGCAATCCTATGGAGGCAGGAAAAGTGGATGAAGGGGGTGTTGACCGGCAGTGGGATGTTGAAGACTGTGATAGAGGGTAGAATGTTGGGCAAAAGAGGAAAGGGAAGGAACAGGATAGGGATGTTGGACGGGATGAATGGAGGAAGAAAGTACTCAGAGATGAAGAGGGACCTGATATAGAGTAGGATGATGGATTTTGTGTTTTGTTAGGAGTAATAAAATATTTGTTTGGTAGTTGTATCCATCCAAAAACCTACCTTAACCAGTAGATTACCTTAAAAAAATACTGCTTTTAAACCCTTTCTTGATGACACTGTAGAATACCTAAAACTCAATGTACAGGGACAAAATGCAATCTCCATGATGTCTCAATGCCCCACCTGGCAAATTTTGTCTTTACAAAGAGCCACAGGAAGTGCACACATTTTTCCTTTCATCAATCTTTATGAGAACATGTAGATACTTATTTGTATTTGAAATTATGGTTAGGGAAAGGCCTCTTCGACAGCCAATAATTTTGCATGATTAGAATTTTTCTATTATCTGTTTGTAAATATCTAAACTGAAATCCTTCTGCCAAGCATCCTTGTCCAAATAAACCATGGTCAGAACAGAGCTATTAGTAAATATATTTTTCTTTTTTTTTGGCAATACCTCATATCCTTTCAGTTTGAGATAAAAAATGTTTGATAAATCTTTGATAAATGTAACATACAAAAATACTAAAATACATAAATAATCTGTTGAATAAGGAGAGAAAAAATAAAATGTACAATCTTTCAAATTTCTAGTCATCCTGACTGTCATTTGCAGAGAATTCAAATCCCAACCATAGATTTCTAGAACATGTGTATTTAAAAACTACCTATGCTACATTGTATTCAATATTTTTTGGCACACTCTGTGAATGATAATTTAACCTAGTTTCACAAGGTCTATGTATTTTGAAGCATCTTTCTCTCTTCTTTTACTCAAACAGTTAAATAAAACATGAAATCCAATAATATTCACTACATGACATTGCCTTCATCCACCAGAGACTGGTTATCTCTATATAATAGAAGCCACAACAGGGCATGAGCTTAAGGCTAGCCTGAAAATACCAATGCATAATGAAAATCCTCTCATACAATCTCTATTTTGCAGAACTCTCCCCTATCAGCAACAAATACTGGCAGTAGCTGATTTTAATTTATACCTCTGTTTATGTGGATTTTTTTAGTTTTAAATCAGGCCTGAGTCATGATACAAAGCAATAATATTGCTAAAATCACATCAAGAGCTAATTTATCTCTCTGATTTATCAGGCATTTTGTTGGAAAGCCATAGTACACAGTGATATGAGAGTAAGTATAGCAAAATTACAAAACTGCTGAAAATAAAATAAACAGGTACCAATATAATTTTGGAAACCTAACATTATATACATATAGGGTTACATATAAAAATGTTGCCTCCCTTATTTTTCTAGAATTATGCACACACTGGCATTGAGAAAAATGCATTTGGAGGGAGAAAAGTTTACTTTGACTTACCTTCCATAATGACTTCATCTCTATTTATGAATGAGTACGGGGATCGAGATGGTGCGGGGGCTAACGTACTGGCTTCCCACCCTGAGGGCGCGGGTTAAAATCCCGGCGGTGTTGAATATTTTTCAGAGGTATCTCGATCCCTACTTGAGGTGCTTTGTGGAGGGCACTTTGAGTGAGTACGCCGTCCGTCGGATGGGACGTTAAACTGCGGACCCCTTGGCGCCTTTCGTAAAGAGCAGGCTAATGCCGACGCCGGGTTTCTCTCCACCCTTCATCCTTTCCTGTCCTTCCCCTATGGCACAAATGACCTTAGCTGTCGGTCGCCTCCCCTCAAAACTACTACTATGAATGAGTACATTAGCTGCCACCATTTCCTGGAGCACCTAAAAAGAAAGCTTTTATTAGTTCACATATAAACTTAAAGCAATGATGATTTTTAACAAAATTAGGGCATAAAAATTAAGAAAGACTATTCAAATGAAATTATCACTTTTTCTGATTGAATGCATTCTGAAAAACACTACCAACTCTCCAATCAGATATTCTATAGGTAAATCAATTCGGCAGAATTTTTTTCTCCAGAAAAACTATTCATTGGTCATCATAAGAGTCTCATGGATATCAATTCCTGGGTGCCTAAACCGAAAAAATTTTCACTTAAGAAATAACAGAATTATCACAGCACAGATTGAAAATTTACCTCAACTGCATATTAACGCTATCACTATAAAGATTAATTACTATTCCAAAGAAACTGCGGGAGATGCCGCAACAGTAACTTTTAACGGAGTCATCCGCTAATGTGCATTTCAATGCAACAATTTCAGAGCGTAAAAATCATTCGCCTTGACTGGGACTCGAACCCAGATCCCTCAATATCCGGTCGAGTGCTTTAGCCACTTAAGCTACCGAGGCGTCCTCTTAAACTCTGAAATTTTGGGGCTTTTAAAGGAACTAGATGTTATGACGAAATACCGTACATACAATGTCACATGTATTCGTAGTCGTGCGCGAGGCGCCACTGTCCACGAGGTTAAAGCCAACTTTAAACACGTATGGTGTTTTCCCTTTGACAAATTCCAAAGAAACTGCGGGAGATGCCGCAACAGTAACTTTTAACGGAGTCATCCGCTAATGTGCATTTCAATGCAACAATTTCAGAGCGTAAAAATCATTCGCCTTGACTGGGACTCGAACCCAGATCCCTCAATATCCGGTCGAGTGCTTTAGCCACTTAAGCTACCGAGGCGTCCTCTTAAACTCTGAAATTTTGGGGCTTTTAAAGGAACTAGATGTTATGACGAAATACCGTACATACAATGTCACATGTATTCGTAGTCGTGCGCGAGGCGCCACTGTCCACGAGGTTAAAGCCAACTTTAAACACGTATGGTGTTTTCCCTTTGACAAATTCCAAAGAAACTGCGGGAGATGCCGCAACAGTAACTTTTAACGGAGTCATCCGCTAATGTGCATTTCAATGCAACAATTTCAGAGCGTAAAAATCATTCGCCTTGACTGGGACTCGAACCCAGATCCCTCAATATCCGGTCGAGTGCTTTAGCCACTTAAGCTACCGAGGCGTCCTCTTAAACTCTGAAATTTTGGGGCTTTTAAAGGAACTAGATGTTATGACGAAATACCGTACATACAATGTCACATGTATTCGTAGTCGTGCGCGAGGCGCCACTGTCCACGAGGTTAAAGCCAACTTTAAACACGTATGGTGTTTTCCCTTTGACAAATTCCAAAGAAACTGCGGGAGATGCCGCAACAGTTGTTGCCGCAACTGTTGCGGCATCTCCCGCAGTTTCTTTGGAATTTGTCAAAGGGAAAACACCATACGTGTTTAAAGTTGGCTTTAACCTCGTGGACAGTGGCGCCTCGCGCACGACTACGAATACATGTGACATTGTATGTACGGTATTTCGTCATAACATCTAGTTCCTTTAAAAGCCCCAAAATTTCAGAGTTTAAGAGGACGCCTCGGTAGCTTAAGTGGCTAAAGCACTCGACCGGATATTGAGGGATCTGGGTTCGAGTCCCAGTCAAGGCGAATGATTTTTACGCTCTGAAATTGTTGCATTAATTACTATTATTGGGATTTCACCAATTTAAGGTAGGTTTCTGATGGACACAGCCTACACACTGGTACAATGATATATTTCCTTGTCCCTCCCAAGAAATCAAAACCTATCATCCAAATCTACAAAAAGCCCCTATTCATTCCTGCATACTTCCTTTCTCCCTTCATTATGTCCAACATGTCTATTCTACCCTGCCCCTTCCTCACTTGCTTAACATTCTTCTCTCAATCACAGTCTTCAACATTCCATTGCCAAGCAAAACAATCGGCATACATATTTCCTACCTCTTTTTAGTTTCTCCAAATAATCCACTCTCCTTACCCAACTTTCCTAGCACTTCCTTATTTGTTTTCTTCTCTGTCCCTTTTTACTTTTCTATCCATCTTTAAACCTACATTTCAAAAGCCTCCAATCATCACCTGTTATATTGTCTCAATGACTACAATTCCGTCCCGCACAAAACTATGCTCCACATCAATGCTTTCACGAGCTGTTCCTCAGCAACCTTGCTCAACAACCCTGTCACCAATTCTGACCTCTTTGTAAATGCTTCTTTACCAAATGTAATTCTTCTCCTTATGTCCCTTTCTTTCACCATTTTGATCCAAAACACTTCCCAGATGTAACCTGTTCTACCTTCTCTTGTTTATGGTCTCCTAATTTAACTTAGCTTCTCTCTCTCTCAAAAACCACCAAGTCTTTGTTCTGCTTACATTTATTCTCCTCCCATACATTTTGCATTGACTTTCCAATGCATTCAGCAATGCTTGCTGCCCCTTAGCTGACTGACAAACCAAAGTTTGTCCACAAATCCACATATCTATTTTATAGATTCCCTGCCAAATTTTATTCCTATCTCCAGTTCTTCTCATACCTCTTTAACAACTGCCTCAACATTTACTTTGAAGAACATTGATGATAATGGACACAGGTGTCATACTTCTATCCCTAACACTGCCCATCCAAACTCTCATATATTTATATATATATATATATATATATATATATATATATATAATCATATATACAGAAACATATATAAGGAAAAGGGATAGGAACACGTATAAAGGACGAACACAATAGAGGTGGGGAAGGCGGAATCGAACGGATCACAAGAGTAAAAATATTTCCTCAACCGGGACTCGAACACCGGATCTTTCCACTTGCCGGGCGGATGCTCTTAACCACTTGAGCTATCGAGGATATGTAATTTACCCTGAGATCCGTGGGTCTTATATGTCGCCAAGCGCCCCGATTCTTTAGCCAAGAGATGGCGTCAGGGGGCTGTTTCACCCACCAAAGGAGAAATAGACAATACACAAGAGGAAAGGATGGTGGTTAGAATTCATACAACATCATACAGGAAAAGAACAGTGCGTTTCGTGGCACGCATAGCCAGAAGAAAGAGATGAGCCACATTGGCCAAATACACATTCAAACACGAAATCCCGCCAAACGGCGAATAAATACTCATATATACAGAAACATATATAAGGAAAAGGGATAGGAACACGTATAAAGGACGAACACAATAGAGGTGGGGAAGGCGGAATCGAACGGATCACAAGAGTAAAAATATTTCCTCAACCGGGACTCGAACACCGGATCTTTCCACTTGCCGGGTGGATGCTCTTAACCACTTGAGCTATCGAGGATATGTAATTTACCCTGAGATCCGTGGGTCTTATATGTCGCCAAGCGCCCCGATTCTTTAGCCAAGAGATGGCGTCAGGGGGCTGTTTCACCCACCAAAGGAGAAATAGACAATACACAAGAGGAAAGGACAGTGGTTAGAATTCATACAACATCATACAGGAAAAGAACAGTGCGTTTCGTGGCACGCATAGCCAGAAGAAAGAGATGAGCCACATTGGCCAAATACACATTCAAACACGAAATCCCGCCAAACGGCGAATAAATACTCATATATACAGAAACATATATAAGGAAAAGGGATAGGAACACGTATAAAGGACGAACACAATAGAGGTGGGGAAGGTGGAATCGAACGGATCACAAGAGTAAAAATATCTCCTCAACCGGGACTCGAACACCGGATCTTTCCACTTGCCGGGCGGATGCTCTTAACCACTTGAGCTATCGAGGATATGTAATTTACCCTGAGATCCGTGGGTTTTATATGTCGCCAAGCGCCCCGATTCTTTAGCCAAGAGATGGCGTCAGGGGGCTGTTTCACCCACCAAAGGAGAAATAGACAATACACAAGAGGAAAGGATGGTGGTTAGAATTCATACAACATCATACAGGAAAAGAACAGTGCGTTTCGTGGCACGCATAGCCAATTACATAGAGACGTAGGGTTGTTTATGGCTATGATAATTTCCTCAATTTTAATGTTAACTGGTTAGAAAAATAGTTTCAGAACGTGCCTTTCAAATATATATAATTAAACTTTGTCTTGTAACTAGGTTCATGTTTTATTTCAAACCTGAGTCACTTACTGGACAGCCTTCATACCCTCTAATTGATCATATACCCTATCAACTTCTTCATTGCTACAATTTCTTGGTGGCATGTAGACCTGAACACATATCAAGTTCATTGGTTCAGCTTTGTCTACACTAATAATATTTTATCGGCCGCTTGCTCTTTGTTTACTACACTTCTTCTTACCTTTTTGTGCAACATTATTGCCATCACTCATAGGTTCACTTCCTACTGTACATTACTCTAAGATTATTGCTCCAGTAATACCCACTATTCTTCCAACTCACCTGGCACAGCCCTTCAATATCTACATTTCCACTCTCCATATCTCAATTTATATTTTCCGATTTTCCGGTCCTTAACCTATCCTAACATTCCAGATCCCCCTTCTAACTTTTCTGCGTTCTATGAGCCCCTACCGTCTTGTGTGTTTTTAAGGTAACGACCACAGAAGCCTCTCCACGGCTGGCCATAACACATGTCCAATTGGGATGAGTCATATAGTCGTCAGGACTCATACTCAGATCTATGTCCATCATCACGTAGTAGTATGGGATAAATAATTGAGTTGGTTTTCTGTTTCCTTCCCTGAATTGTTTTTAATGTGACACTGTCACACAAATGGCTGTGCCACTGGGGTCAGATGCCTTAACTGCCGCAGTGTCATCAAAATGCCCAAGCATTTCCACAGTGCCAGGGTTTTAGTCCATGGGGAGGGCTAAATAGATTACGCATCAGCTTAAAAAATATACCAGAGGACAAATAGAAAAATCCTATTTATCAATTAAATCCTTGTGTTTTACACAATGCCAAAATAAAAGTAATGAGTGTAGGGAAATATCAAAACAAGGGCAAGACTGGAGTAGATTTATGGGTCGACACATTTTCCTAGCAGAACTGAGCACAAATCATCTTCACGAGTTAAAATCAGTCACTATTCCCAGTACAACCTCTCATTCAGATCTTATCAAAGACTGCCTCCACCAACATCTCATTATGCACTCATTAAGTGCCCTAAGGGACTCTACTGTCAGGGGCAACATCCATGCAGCCACTAACATTAAAATTTTGAGTATTTGCTGCTACCACCAAGATCTGCACCAAATGCAGCTCCTGGCAGGTTTGAGCCTAGACCCTTCTGCGCACTTGGGCTACAACCTAAAATACTAAAATTTGAAAGTAAGTACTGGCTTTATAATATTAAATTATTAACTTAATCCTTAAAATGTAAGCACACTATGAGGAAATTAGAAAATAGCAAGATGAAAGAAAAGAACATTTGAAACAATGGCAATGTGGTGCTCCAAAAGAATGATTAAAGAAAATGGATTGTCAAGAGTGAGAAATGGAGTATCGGTGTAGAGATAAGCCTAAGGTACATACAATAAGAATAGGAAAACAAATTGGGTACTTATTGATGCACAATAGTTTACTGAAGACTATTAGTGATGAAAATAATTACAGTAATTATCCAAAGGCACCAGATTAATAAAGAGAAGTGAAGAAAGTAACAGCACAAGGAACTAGGAAGGAATGAAGAGGGTACGGAGCAGGTTTACTGGGAGAGTACCTTTAAAGAGTGTGCTTCTCCTTTATTGTATAATGCAAAAAACTGTGTGAAAGAAGACTCAAATAAAAGGTACTATAAAATGAAAACTATCTTAACCTGGAGGAAATTAGAATGAACTAAAATACCATGTGATTGATACATACTCTATACAGATATCAGGTAGCAGTAAATAGATGCTGTGAAATCAGGGCAGAAGTTATGAGAAAATACAGAGAGGAGTAAGGTATGGCTGAATATATAATCACCACTGACCATTAACATGATATGTATTGAGAAGGCTATTACTGAGATCTAGGAAGATAAGAGGCTGTGCAAAAATTCAAGAAGAAAGTGAAAAATGAGTATGTTACAATTTGCCAACAGCAGGGCTATATCTGCAGAGAAGAGAACTTGCAAGGAAATTAGCCAATATGCTGAAGGAGATGAAAAAAAACAACTTCAAGATTAAAACTAAAGAAATGGTTTGCATTCAAAGAACGGAAGGAAACCTCCCGAGAAGACTAAGAAAGACTCACTAGACCAGGTGGACATTTCCCTATTTAGGCAGCAGGGTCACAAGCAATGTAAGAACAAAGAAAATACCTAAGCAGAGCAAAGAGAAGGGATCTAGTGAAAGAATAAGAATGGGGACGAGGGCTTTCTATCAGAGTAAACTACTACAAACAGCAAACAGAAATAGCATAGACTTAAAGAGGCAATTCATTAAGAATCATTTATGGAATGTACTTTTCTACAGATGAGAGACTCAACCAATAGGAGCAGCAGAGAAAAATAAGATTTCAGGCACTGGAAATCTGGTGCTGCAGAAGATTCCTGATAATGAAGTGGATAGACAGAGTAATGAATGAAAAGATCATCAACAAGTGAGTGCACAGAGAAGCCTGTGGAGGGTACTTAAAAGATGAAGAGAGAAATTGACTAGACAAATTGAGGCATGATAGTTTGCTGAAGATTATAATTGAAGGAAACATGGAGGAACAGAATTACAGAGGAAAGTCTAAGGTAAACTATGAGACACAGGTAATGAAGAGATGGGCAGGAAACAGGAGTTTAGAAAGGTGCTAACAACCAATTTTTGGATTGATAACCCATCACGATGATCATGCCAATTAAAATGCATAGGTACCCAATCACAGAACCCAACATAAGAGGTTTCATTAGTAAGGATAGAGTTCAACCTCCAACAACCCTATTATTTTTTAAACTCACACATTCAAGGGAAGGGGGATGATTCCTTTCCCTTCATACCAACAATTACTAAGAAAAAATATTTGCATAAAATTCCAAATAATGGATTTCACAGGTAATATGACTTGCGCTCAGCTCCCTGGAGTGAGCAACCAAAAGTTCTAGATACTATACTACCACACCAAATGGCATGAAGGGTTAAAGCACAAGCAGATGGAAATACTGTCATATTAAATCATGCCCATTTATAATGTATCTTTCCCCTTCTTCTTGGAAGCTTCTCTCGTGACATGGAATTCTAATATCCCATGCCACACCACTCGTAATAACAAGTAGAGATCATGAACTTGCTGATTTAAATCAATCTCTAACTACTTTGTCCTTACTCACTTACTTTGACCATGGGCCCAGCCTGCTTAGGGTGTGGACTAACTATAAATTGAGTATGCCATATCACACTATAGTTTTAACAGCTGTTTAAGTCTAGATTAACTTTTTAGCCCAAGAATACCATATTAAACCACTTACTTAGCAAACACCTCTTCACTACTGTACACCAAAAAGAGGTAAAAAGGAGTCCACACCCTCTCAATTACTTCTGAAATCAGCCTTTTAATGGTGGAAACCCAGTTTTTCAATATATTTCTGTGTGATATTAATTGAATACTTGGGCTACATTATTAAAATAACACATTTTTCAGGCAAAGGGTTCTGATATTTTAAAAAAATCTGCTCCAATTTTGGGATAAATACTCTCCAATAACCAATAAAAATAATGAGTGCCCTCAACCATTCTTGACCTACATATCACCTGCCTGAAGTCACTGGAAAACCCACATTCAACAAATATTTATTTGTAATGTTAACCAATATTTGGATACCACTAATGAAGTGAATAAGGCATTAATTCATCAATATCACACATTCTATCCAAGATTGTCTCTAATAATAGATTAAGAAGAACCATTTAATTTTCATCCAAAAAAGAAGACGAAAAGAGGTGAATTTTATAAGGAGTTGTTTGATTTATACTAAACATAATAGATAATTAATATATCTAGGTTTATCTCCAATGGATAAAGGGAGAAAAGGTAGAGTACACTTCGAGGTAGGCTATGGATGAGCATAATAGCAGAAGTTTTTTGTACTATGGTAAGAAGGAAGATAACATTTAATTTTGGAATAGGATTTTAGCACTGTCATAGATGGCGAAGGAAATGGAAGTTTGAGACAGTAATAGGGAATTCTGAAGCAGACAAATTGAAACTCAATGAATGAAATAAAATAATTCGTAAAAATAGATTAAAATGGAAAAATAGGTGCATATTTATAAAAAACAAATCAATAGGTTGAAGAATAGATACTCGAGAGGGAAGAGAGAAAAAAGATGATAAGGAGGGATAAGAATTCGAGAATTAAGTAACATAGAATGAAAGGAAACCTATTTATATGTTGATATTATACAGGGTGTAGCAACATAATTTCCTTTTTTCAAATGGAAAACCCTTTCATAAAAGGAAATTCTGTTGCCGCACCCTGTTTATGCTGAAAGAGAAATCCATAGATAGGAAGCAATTTCATAAGGAGAGAAATGAGAGTATTGCAATACTTTTGAAAGATTGCTTTGGAGGAATTGCAAAGAAAACAAAAGATACAAAAATAACAGATTAAACAAAAATCAACTAACGTTATGTTAAAATAGATAAGGAAGGGAGAGAGAATCCATGGAAAAACTAGGTATCTAGTAAAACCACTGAGAAGGTGAATCGAATGCATTTACTGGGAGATCTAATCACTAGATATTTGATGATGAAATATTGTAAATGTTATTACACTACATGAACATAACATTTTCAAAGAAAAAATACGAAAGGCATAAGCTTAAATAATTTCAATGTCTCATTGAGTTTCCAAGGAATTTCAGTCACTAGATAGCTATATCACAAAATAAGCAGTACCTTTGGTCTCAGTTGGAAGGAATAAATGAAATCCATAAGTAAATGGTTAATGCCAATCACTTCTAAAAAGAATTGAAGTTCTTTGTTTCACTAATTGTATTCATGTAATTTTCAGCTGTTGCAACTGAAAGGCCAACAGCCCCTGTGTGTTGAAGAAGATACATATCATTATGCTCCCAAAGCAAAGACCCCCTTGCCAGCAAATATAGCCCCATCCCTCTCACAAGCACCATTAAAATACTGGAAAGAATAATTTCCCTGAGATTACAGGATGCCATCATAACACATAGACTCATCCCAAACCATTAGTTGGTTACCATAGGCATCACCAGTCTACTCACCAGCCTGACTTCAATTGAGGCAGAAGCCATTAGCCAAAGGCAATAGCCTTAAACAGGCTATTGCCTTAAGGCTATATTGCTTAAGGCTTAGCCTTAAACACCGAATAAGTGTTCAACGGAATGGCATGAGAACATGGTGGTCATCTCCAATTGAGGGTTTGAGTAATTTACCCTCTTCGTACAGTAGTTTCTCTCTACCTGCACAGCACAAGTGAGAGTCTGTCACACCCTCTTGTCCTCAACTACTTTTCTACACAGTCAATCATAAATATCAGTCATCAAGAGCCAATTGTCTATAACAGGGTATTCTAATCACATAAAAACAAGAATGAAAATGCTAAATACCTGAAATTTATTGTAAGGTTATTCATATGTGATTGAATATAGAATTATGAATTAGACTAAAGGAAGCAGGGTTTGGTCAGCCCCTGAAATTAGGCAAGGAAAGACCAACATTTTGAAAAAATTCAGCACAAAATAAACAGATTGTCCCATTTTAATATGTAGCCTTCTGCTCTTCATATTTTCTGGTAACTAGTATCAACATGCCACTCAACAATATCCTTTTTAATTTTCCCTCTTCCCCATTCACACAATATTCAACCTATCATAACATGCCTCGCTTATTAATAAATATTGGCTTTAAATATTCAATTGCTAGTGATACTGCTTCCCTGGCAACAAAATTCTTTGCCTTTTTTCAGATTTGTACATTTGCACAATTTTGCATTTGATATCTTCTATTATTGTCACAAGTCATCCCAATTCTGTTTATGACAAGGTTATCCTTTTGCATGACCTATTCCAGGTTCTTCTCTTACTTTTTATGAGAAAAAATTGAATTATCTGCAAAATATTGCACACCGATTTTATCTCCTTGACTAAAAATTCCTGAACCATCATTTTTCTTTAATTAATTGAACTTGCCAGCATTGTCATTGGCAGGTGAAGGTTCATACATACCTATCTCCTTGGTGTAGTCTCGTTTCCTTTCTACTTGACCTAGTTTCACTTATAGCCATTAGTTCGCGCACAAATTTTGTATTGCTCCTCTAACCTTTAGACGCTCAATTGACCTTCAGAAGGTAGGTCAAATTCTGTTGCTACTAGCTTTATCCACTGCTTTGCCCTAGTCCATGAAAGTTTTCCACTATTTTCCAATTCCACTTCTTTGCAAGAAACTAAAAGAGCTTTAATAACTCCTCTAACATCTTTGCAGCTTCATAATCCAAATTGATCTTTGTGGAAGGATTTGCTCAATTAGGATTATTTTCTTCTACATATGGTTCTTGTCATGTTTTCAATTTTTCTTGTGGGTGTTGATTTAATATCCAAATTTATTTTGTCCCCCCTTTACAGGATCAGTATTACTCTTTGTCTCCTTATCAGCCCGTCAGTACTTTACCTGGATATTTATGATGAGCCAGTCATCAGCCTCGCAGTTCCGTCCACTATCTAGTTTATTTACCATTTCATCATTTAATTGCTAGGTTGTTTATATTCATATAATTGGTCCAACTATTCATATCCTATTCACTTTCAGTTACATTTCATCTTACCTCATTTCGATCAGATTTGCTTCATGCATATTCCCTGAAGTGGTTCCTCACTACCCAATAAATTGCTTCAACCTCCTTGAAAAGATTGCATGGCATTACCACGCTTAAAGCCTCCAAGCCACTCACGCGTTTTCTTTCATATTCTTTTGCACTGCCATCATCCTTGTATTTCCCTATAGTCATTACCTGTACTCCCTTCACCGTCCAGGGCTTTGTTTTCATGTCAGTTTTTGTTGGTCCATACAATGTCTTCTTTCCATGCAATGTTTACAATATATCTATTTCCAACACTCAATGGAATGCCAACCTAATTTGAATTTAGTTACATCCCACACATACAATATTGCCTTCTTTATTCTTGAATGTTTGTATTTCATCATAATCATCCTGAGACCTCTTTCAATAAGTGATTATGCACTATTAAACTTAAAACTAGAGGGCCCTTCCCTCCTCACACAATTAGTTTTTCTCTTCTCCAGCATTTTTCTCGAGTATTTACTTCAGTAGTAGTTTTCAAAAATGGTTTTTTGAATAATAATTTGTTTTCCTTTCAAGGAATGCTACATTAGTCACTCTTTCATTACATCATCTGAAGTTGTATCTTCTATTAATTTTTATTCCAAAATATTTTTTACCTATGACCTATCAGAATTATTATCATATTATTCTGTTTTAAAATTTTTTAACTCGATACCTACAGTGCACTTACCCACATCTTCATCATGATACGACAAGGACCTGTTCGATTACACTACTGTGCCCTGGAATCTGATTGCCATCCAAACCATTATCATTTCATTGTACAAGATGAAACTTCACTAGCATAATGACATTCATTTTCCCATTCTTACATTTCCTAAAATAAAATTTCAATTCTCACATCCCCAAGCATGATAATGTAATTATACCCCAATAGTTTCCTTTAGGTCATTTTTATAATATATACTCAATATATCAAACCCAATTCACATTTTGAATTTCAGATTTTTAAATTTCGTAAAATGTCAGGGTGCAAACCTAAAATTTGACTCTTGGCTGATATACTCACTGGACACGGGGATTAGTTTACTTCTAGAAAAAATTGTTTTGCCTTTATTGCCGTAAATTTACCTGCAGGGTGTTTCAAACTATTGGCTTTGTGAACTACAAATACTTTAAACAAATAATCTATTTACTGAGGCCTTTATTATTTATTTGGACATAAGTGTTGGGAGAAACCAGGAGGTTATAGTAGAGCCATTGGCATCAGCCTAATGTTGACCATCTCACACAATTACGAAGGCAGCATCGAGAGATTCTGAGAGTTTATAGGCTAGGCATCTAAAGCATTGCCTAATTTGTTAGGATGCATGCCATGATGGATACCTGAATGATGACATGATTAAAATGTTTATCCAGCGCTTGTAGTTCATTGAAAGCATTTTAGTCCATATTATCTTAATAGATAAATAAAATATTTGAAACATCAACTCCTTAAATTTAGCCCATTCCAATGGAACTACTCACATTTAATGCAACTTAAGTGAGAATTTAGCTGTCAGGATAACCTAAAAACTCTAAATTTGTCCTGCACTAACCAATTATGGGTTCTTCTATGTAATTCCAAGTATTTATTATGCTTTCTGGAATATGCACAATGTACACTCTCATTGGCTCTTCTGGTGAGGGGGTGTTTCCATCACTTATTGGTTAACACCAGAGAGACGAGGAGTCCACCACTGAACAAAACACAGCACCCTCAGGGAAGAGCTTGAAGGAAACTCTAATAAAAATACACTTATAGGGAGGAGCTGCAATGAGGTGTGAGGAGAATGTGGTGAGCTTTTACCTTGAGCACCATGCTTATGTGTTGCTAAAATAATATCTTTCATAATGAATTCGCACTTCATAATTCACACAAGACAATAGCATATACTTGTTGTAGAGTGGAGGAAGCATGAGGTAGAGGAGGTCGTTTGAATGCATATAGTATTTTCCCTAGGTGCCTAGACCATAGTTGCAGATTTTACTGCAAAATGCATTGCATGAAAACGTGGCTAAAGCCAAAGTTTAAAATAAAACTATCAAGGACACAAAAAATTCTTTCTACATCCTAAAACAGTGACTTGATTCCCAAGAGACTAATGTTCTCCTTGGCTTTCAGGGAATGTATTTTGACATAATCTTGTATTCACCATTAATGTATACAGAGTGACACACAAATTCATAAAAATTACATCAGATGCAACAAGACAAGTGTCTGAGGAGGGCTTGGGCACTTGGTACCGTAAACATTTCCATTGCTTAATCATTGAGTAGCAGTGCATACAATGGTAATACCAATAGAGGAGGAATTAAAAAAGGCAAATAAGATCTTACGGAAAGGAAAGAGTTCATAAATAGAACTTCAATTGTTCCCAGCTAAACTTTGTGGAAGTTCATGTTCATTAAATGAAGAACCCAATGTATTTTTCCACTGTTCTTTATTTTGGTACTACTAGTTTTTATGTTTAGGCATTAGGCAATGATGACGCCAAAGCGTTGAAACTAGTAGTACCAGAGTAAAGACCAGTGGAAAAATACATTGGGTTCTTCATTTAATGAACATGGAACTTCCACTAAATTGAGCCAGAAACCATCAAAGGACTTGAATTAATATTTTCAAGGAGAGCTCATGGAAGCATTGGTATGACGTGTAGTTTTGTGTTCCTCCAAAACTTGGTAATTGAGATTAGGATAAATGTTCAACCATCTACCACAATACTATAACAAATTAATACCACACTTTACCAAACCTCTATTGTTATACTGGCATAAAAATTGAATGCACAATCTTCCTTAGAGCATACCTTACGCAACTCTTTCTTTGTTCTAACTCACCCTTTCCATCTTTCAGCAGACTTAAAAATAATTAACAGCTTCAAGTTTCCGAGCAAAAAGAACAAATTAGGTATGATTCTACCTGTATCAGCATTATTTAAAATTTCACCAGATCCAAATTAAATACCATAATGTTAAAGTTTCCCTAATTCAAATATGTTAAGTTCATAAGGAATATGAATTTGTACAAAGGAAAAAGCAGAAAAGATATGAAATACATTGATAAAAATACCCTTGGCCAATGTGGGAACACTAAAATGAACGGAAAGCAGAGAAAAGCCATCAATGATGTAAAATATTCCTTCTTGCACAAGCGTAGACTTCACACAATACTGCAGGCTGTTTCAAGAAGTCTTCATCAAACAAACTCACCAAAAAAACTAAACCCACATAACAACCCGAGGGTTGGATTTTTTACTTAAGTGTAAAGCTCATCTCATTCTAAGGCTATCAGGTAAAATTTACTCCTCTGCAACCTGCAGTTTTGCCGGGAAGATCCAGGCCCAGAAATGGCAAGCCAGCACCATTTGTTTCAGGGAGACAGTAATGGGATTAGGATAATCATGAGTAATTGCATAACATTTACTTTACAAATGAGAATTATTAATTGAAGCACTTCCTGTTGAATACAGGGGAAATTTTATTCCATGTGATAATAAGACTGAAATAGGCTCATAGGATCATTAAGTTACTCGTATGCTTCTTCCCTCCCAATAATCTTGTTACATAACCGACTATCATAATCCTCAGGAAAAGGATATGTGGTCAGGAGGATAACTAATTTACTCCACGGAATATATTTATTTACTCACGAAATACAGGCTAACTCCATATCTAGGGAGGGGGGGTCACCATTGCAAAACAAAATATTAATCTGCTGCATTTCATGTACGGCATTATCTTCATAATAATATCAGGCTAATTAAAATAAATCAGTGTTATTTAATAAAAAACGATATTACAAACAATATTAACAAAATCATAAACTATACAAACCTATGGCAAATAATCAAGTGTCGTCTATAAATTTCCTTGTCATGGCAAAAACTCCTGAAAGAAAAATGTTTAGAAATTCAATATATATAAACAGATAAAAATTTCGAAGCGAAAATTCACACAACTTACTTTCGAGAAATACTTTTCGCTCCTCGGAATGCAAGTAATGCCTACTAAGGTCCATTATCTCACGATCATCTTTATTTTGAACCGTCAAGATAACATTGGACATTTTCAGGTATCTGGTTTGATGAATAGCTAAGGAAAATACTGGAATTTACACAACCATAAAACCATTGCATCCATAGTTGCAGTAATTCTTAGTCTAATCAGAGAATTTTCCTTCAGAATGTATGAAATGCATACTCACACAGTAATGCATTTACTACTCTGTCAAAGGATACAAAGCATGAAAAAGCCTCCAAGAATCATCGGCCCATTCCACCATCTCCATAACCGAAGGGCAACTTGCACTGCCAAAACACAACAATTTTCTATCGTCTAATTTAGTCAAATCACCTGCCTTTTCAAGGCATTTCTTAACATTGCAAAGTTTCTTTTCCAAGAGCGCGTTATTCCCTTTGCACTCCAAACTGTAATAAAGTTGTTCAGCAAACATTAGTGTCGATAATTTATGACATGTCTAAGAAAAACCAGAGTAAAATGTATCACTTAAATACAAGTGTCTATTAATCATAAACTGACATGATCTTCTCAAGTTCTACTACTTCTTCATCAATGGATGCTTCTATCTTAAAAAGAAGTTTATCTTTGATGCCTGGAACTCTACTTATCGGAAGGTTCTCCAATTCAGCTCTACAGGTAAAAAACATAACGATCAGAAAAACCATCACTGTCTACGTAATAAATAAGTACCATTGAACACATACTTCGCAACAAATCTGTGCTGCTCCGCGAGACTTTTAAGAGCATCAATGGGTTTCTCGGATTTTCTTGAGAGTTCATTAATAGCACTGTTATGCTTTATAAGATGTTTAAAATATTCTCGGAGCGATTTACACAAAGATTCCATCTTGAGACTTAAAAACGTAAACTTCGGCAGTGTCTTCGATGATTACCCATGAATTGTAACTAAAAATGGCAATTTGCATAATATTTTTAAATTTCCGTTTTTCTATCGAACACTAATAGAATTTTTTCGGTGGTTTCCGTCACTTCCATTGAATACCAACTTTCGAACTTGAATTTCGCAGGGCGACAGTCATTCTTGGCGGCAACAGTAGCAACTCACAGCGCTCCAAATGGTGTTGTCTGTAACTAGAGGACATTACCCGCGCGGGATAACAGACTCTCTCAGCAGAACGATCCTCCGCCAGTTAGGTTAGGTTCGTGCTCCGAAGTCGAGCACCTGTAACCGTTATGTGAAGTGACCATTCTTTATAGAGAGAAGCATGGACGGGAAGCCGACAGCGGAAGAGGAGCCAGGTTTCGGCGGTGATTTAACAAATCCCTTCGTTCATCACCTGGAGCTTTCGGGCGCTTACGAAAAGATTAAGGTACAGTTTTCATTTTAGTGCATTTCCCGAAGTTAATAGGAGGAACTTTCTCTCCGCTCTGCGATAATTCGTTGACATTAGCATAAACAATAATAAGTACTGCTGCGCCTTTGGCTTAATGAAAGTGATGTGTGCCGCTATTTCGTCTGTCTTCGTAGATTCATTTATCGCGTGAAAACTATGGACTTAAAAAGACGAATAAAGTGTAGGTTCTAATAGTGATGGGTTTAAAGCCTGACACACTTGCTAGTTATTGGGGACGCTTTCCAAAACCCTACTGCAAGCTGATACTGACCAAGACAATTTCAATACCTTCTGGTCATTGCTTCTGATGTCCTTACGATAGCAGGTAAGGTATTTCGTTGCTGGCCTATTGGTATTGAATAACTTCCGGTTTTGTATTATTTACATTTTTTTAATTCTCAGTACTTGACATCCAAAAGGAAATTGCTTTCGTCCGTCGAAATAATAGTGTAGTGACATTCGAATAATTCATTGGATTGCAGATTATTCCCTAGGAAAAATTGCACGGCATTATTATTAAGTCGTGGTAAAGATTGTTATTTTATTTTCTTCAAACCAAGCCAAAAGAGACTGGTGGCGCGATATTTTTACGCTACTGTTTTTAAAAGGAACATTATTTTACATTTATTTTGATATGCGGGAAGTACTTGGCAAGAACATTGAATTGGCTGAGGGGTTCGGAAAATTTACAGGTTTTAAATTGTTGATGAGATCTTCCCTGTAACCGTATGCAGTCGCTATTGCTAGACGGTTTTTAAATATCTGCAGTAACTAACTTTTGAAACAGCTCGCACTTTATTGTATACATTGGAACGGCATGAAGCGGACGATTGAGTCCGTCATATCGATATGCTAAATGTTGCACTTGGTTTGTATTCTAAACCTAAGCAATTTGCCCCCGTAGTCAGAATTTACTTGGGAGGGCCATACATAATGATTATTCGGTCCATCGGTCCGTGAGTGTGCATGACCTCCTGAGGCCTTGAATTTTTTTTAGGATTTCACACTCAATTGATGTGATGCTTCCCTGCTGTACGATACCTATCCCTTCATTTATGAAAAAGACGTATCACAAATCGAAAAGTAATAACATGGGTGACGGGGATTATTTCAAACCGCAATGCAAATGTTACTTTTTCATTTGAAAGTTGCTGGGTAACTGGCGCAAGGGCACGGCTGCTTAGTTCGTGAGTATTAACACTAGAAATACCGATCTCAAGTGTCGACGACCGGTTACCCCACCCATTGAGCTCTAGTTGCCGAAGAAAATTTTTTTCTGACTGCGACGTCTGAGATCAATTATATTATCACTGCACTTCATGCTTGCTAGCTTCTAATTGGCTTCATTGACTCCTGATTAAAATTAAGAGAATGAGAATGCAGATTAGGAGAATTCAGTGGATTGCAATTTGGAAGCCGAGATACATTTTCTTAGGAGGACAACCAAGCGATTACTAGTCCTTTCCCATTCTTAGGAAAGATATTTTCAGTACCTTCGCGCAAATGCCACTTCTAAAAAAACTATTCCGTTGATTTCGTTATTTCAGGGTTAATACACAAAAATTGAATCACCATTAAGAGTTGTGAAGGCAGTTTAATGTGAGGTTTCCTCCACTTAGAGCTGGGAACTTTTCAATTTCTTTTTTAATTGGAGGCATTCGATGATTTCCTTTATGAAAATCGAATTATAAATGAAACAGTCTCATCTTTGAGATAAGTCAACGTTCTCAAGGTCATGGGGACACACTTGCACTGGCTGCAACGTAAGCAGCGCGTATATGGGTTTCAGGGATTGCGACGGCCGATGTCATCACAGCATACCATCTGCGGTGTGAGAATTCACGAGGCTCGAAAACATTCATGATAAAGACAGGATTCGAGTCCGCGTTATCGGGGAGTAGCTGATGCTTACCGTTCATTTAGGAGACAGTCCATACGCCGGGGCGTAATAAGGTTTACACATCGAAAAAGTCAGTCACAGGGGTCAAAAAAGGTGGCGAAGTTAACTTGGAGATTTACATTGGATCAAAAAAGAGAGGCATTAGCAAATATGTAATGCTCTTTGATTCTTTTTTGTATTGGCCAGGATATAATGGGCATTGAAGAAAATAGTTCTATAGGCTCCCCAGGCGGTGATACAGTTTTTCTTGATGTGATGGATGGATTAGAAACTTTTATATTTGTTCTCCAAACGCATGCGTTTATAAAACGTGCAGTTTCTGGATGGATATGAAAGCATAGAGACTTCACGTTGAGAATGAATTACTTTATATTTCTGTAATTAAACACGTCATGTGAGCGATCGATTCATGTCGTTACTCTTGCAAAATTAATATACTTTTGACACTGCAAATATTATGAACTGATCGATTCCGTCTGCTCCACCATTCCTTTGTTCGTATTTTATATGTATTCCTATCCCTTTTCCTTATTTATTTCCATGTGAATTAATGTATGTGCATAAATATAATTTGATTTTAGCCAGCATAAAGTTGTTATTTTGAAACACTAAATCTGATATTACGGTCGTGGAAACTTTCAGCGGAGGATGATACCTTACTTTTAAATAAACAGAAAATTGCCGTGTTTACTTATTTTGGAGGGCTATGGTTGTGAAGTATGATATTAATCCTAGAATTCCTACTGCCGGCTTCCTATCTACTAATCAGTAATCTGTTCGGATAAAGTAAAAACCTCTCACTCCGTAAGTTAAGCATTCAAATTTATCCGTCGCTACTTGGCCGTCTATCAGTTTCATTCAACACGCATAGGAACCCTCCCGAAGGACCAACGTCCCACACGGCCGCGTTAAGTTTACTTGTTGATGGACGTAGTTCCGATTGACGCTCATCCAAATTGCGTTGGCTCAATACTAAAAATTATATATTGCGTTTAATTAAGCGGATATACGAAAAAAATAACAACTAACTCTAGCGTATCGAATGGCATTGGTAATTACGTGGAAATAACGCATAACGATGGTAAGTCGCGGGAACCGTGAAAACCATGTTTATTTATTCATCCATGGCGGAAATTTTTACTACGGCCTCTGAGAATATGCAGGAGAACCTAATGTTAAGTCATTTCTGTTCTGATGAGATTCGTAACTCCGCAGTCATTGCCTTCGCCATGAACCTACGACCGGAATGAAACATAAGCGTTATGAACTTCGCTGCGGAAAGCGAAATCGTAAATAGTGAATTGAGTTGGTACTGCTTGCTTTAGACGAAGTTGCGCGTCATCACTATTTATCGTGGTATTTTTTTGCACGCCTGCTTATTGTCCAAACCGCTCGATTTCCCTATTTTAATTCCACACATAAAATAATGACTTATCGTAGAGGAGACGTTTTCTATAGCATATCAATATTGAATGCACCGATAAACTAGCGTCATTGTCTACTTAAGAGCTTTATTTTGTGAACTATGTTCTAGGAGTACATCCTGAGCGGTCAAGCGAAAGTTTGTCCCTAAAAGCATGAGGAATTTTAAGAAACAAAAATCCATTCAGTTACCTGTTTACTTTATAATTAACGAAGTACTTTGAGAGATCGATTTTCGAATAAATGCTGGGATTATTTTCTGCGGTGATTCAGCCTATCAGGAATATGTTCTGAATCCATATAAATATGAGTTATACCAACTATTAATCAAAGAAGGGTGGAGAAATTTTATTTCTAATAATCAATTAAAGGACTTCTCAATATTGTCTGAATAAGGTTTCTTATATTCATTCCGGTTTAAAGTATAAATATATAAATATATATTATATAAATATATATATATATATATATATATATATATATATATATATATATATATATATGTGTGTGTGTGTGTGTGTGTATATATATATATATATATAAATTCTCAAGCATATCTTCCGATTGTCTAATTATGTATTTTAGTTAAAAAAACCATAAAGTAATCCAGCCGAAGGTCGGTTTGGTAGGTGATAATAGAGTTCACCCAGTACTAAGCTCTACACGGCGTGTGGAATTCACACATCAGGGTGGGGGGCCAGTTCCTTTCCCAACAAATTCCATTTCGATACATGCTTGCTTATTTTAATCATTTCTGATTTGAACATTTAAAATCCATTAATTGATGTGTATTGATGATGGATTTATTAGATGGGCCAATTAATGTGAGATGTATTTGGGAATAAGTTTAAAGAGCGTGTAAAAATGATATATTTCAGTTGCGGCCTTTTTCGCATTTATGTTTACCTAACTTATCCGAAAAATTGGAAAAAGCCAAAGCTTGCGAGATTTCCTTCGCGAAACCCATCTGGTGCGAGAGAAAATTCTCACGGCTAGTGGTCGGGTTGCGGCGTATGGAGGAGTGCACCTCGAAGTACGATTGTCTCTTCTGAAGTTTGTTTAATTTCTTGCAATCATGATAGGGGGCTGTTTAGTAGTTTGTCGAGTTATTATTTTTTCACGGTGCATTACTTTCTGTATCATAGAGGTGCAACGGAACATGGGTAACAATAAGACGACCAAGAGCTTCCGCCGATCGACTGCAGGATAGTCCGAAGTGCCCGGAATGGTACGAGTTAACCTCAGCTCAGAAATCCCCATAAATAGCTATTAAAATTTAAAGAAAGGGTGTCATAGGTCGGTTTGAGAAAATGATAAACTTTTAAAATCACGAATGAAAATTAAGTGTTTAATTTTTAGGTTTAGTTTAATTGAAACCAAACATTAGCTCTGCGATGCGTTAATTTCAAGTTGTAAGAGTTGCAATACCTTCAAATAGACCAACCATGAAAAATTAATCTTACTGCACGTATTTTTTTATTTAGCGTAGACTAGTTTTAATATACCGTCAACACTTTCAGCGAACGGCAGTACAAGTAGTTTCAGTGAACAGACGTATGCTTCGACGAACCTATGGTCATTCCACATACACAAGGCAATTCCATTATTTTTTCTTTTTCATACACCTGAGACTGACAGACCTTGGACATTCATAGCGACCTTTAGAAGTAATCCATTCTGACAGACGCGTAACATTTTTTTTATTTAGCACTAGTCCGAAAACAGTACCCATTGGTCTTCACATCGGACGATTAAAAATGATAACAATGGACATAATTACAAACACCGAAGCCCCAGGAGATAAACCCACTCAGGCGGGAATCGAACCCGCCACTCTTGGGTTGACAGATGAGGACTTAACCCCACCGCTACCGGGGCAGGCATTTATACTTTAAACCTTAATATTAAATCAAGGTAAAAGGAAAATTGGTGTGATAAATCTTATGTTTCTCCAAATACTTTTAGATGAAATATTTTTGTTGATAAATAATCTCCAATAGTGTATTCTAAATAGGAAATGGTGAGTGTATCCATTTCCCAATGAGAGGGTGTCATACTTAACAGGAGCATCAAAAGGGGCGTGTCATTCGTCAGAAGTACGTGACATAAATGCACTTAGTTTACTCCTTGACACTTCTAGCCCCAGAAGGGGAAGGGTAATGCTGGCACGGCACTGATTTCCTCCCCGGATTTCGTTTTCTTCCACCCTGTTCCACCTTCAGTCATGTTTTTCCCTAAAAGATCGCTTCTTCAAGTAACTTCATGGCTCCCTGCAATTACTTAATTAATATCAATATTTATATTCTCACGCGCACTAAGGTAATGCCCTAAATAGCGAAAATGTCCTTGTCAGTTGCGTGTCTCAATAAATAGAGAAGTAGCATTAGTTTCTCATTAGCCATTGATTTACCAGCAATCATTTTTCTATCCCGTGGCTAAAGAAAGTATTCGATCAATTTTGAATACATATTTATCAAAACCGGTATCTCAAGAGAAACCGGAATGGATGCCAATGTGTAATCCTTATCAAACTATGCCGTTGTCACACATTTCCCCTTCCATCAAAGGTTAAAAGTAAAAACGTGAAACTTGAAAATTTGCATCAGGTCAGTTCCATTATCTAGGTGCTTAAGTTCAGGTATGATGTTATTAGTCATTTGATGAACAGCGGGATTTGTTTATATTTTGTGTCTGGTATCATTTCTAAACACAGTAGAACCTGTCAAAGATGGGACCTGAATGAGGAGGAACTCTTTCAAAGCCGGAAACATCGTAAGATTTATGCATTGTGATCACTTACTCTACGTAAAGCAAGCCTCTCTGGGCGGCTGTGCATGTGAGATTACGACGAAAAGCAATCTGCGTAGCATTTTGTTGATGTATAAGTTACATTTGAGTCAGCAGCAGTCAATAAGAAAACTTCAAAAGAAAAAAGATTGTGTGTCGGCAGAATGGTATGGGAGTTTTCTACCGTTCAAATTCTACTTATGCCCTATAGTTTATTTTCTTTGAATTACTTACTCATATGCAGTGAAAGTTATTAAAGAAAAATTATTTAATCCCAGTAAATTTAATACTTTCTTTGAGTTCCTTTTGTATCATTGTGTATATTTTTTACCTGAAAAACAGATATATTATGCGGTCCACTACAAATCAGCCTTTTGAAGGTTTTAATAATTGTAATATGAATATGCCAACTTTTATTCCAGTTCCATCTCTTTTGATGCCCATACATGATGCAGACGATATTATAAATTTAGATTTCCTAAGCTACATAGCTGTATTAGTATTCTGTGCATGTTCCTAAGGCCAAGATTATATCTTAATCTTAAATTTTCATAATAATAGAATTTCATTATTACTATACATCAATGTCCGAAAGGGAATAATGCCTCTAATCCGATCAGTCAGCCAGTTATCCACCAGCGCAACCGAATTTCGTAAACCAATCAATTGAAGAGCATAAATTGACTTGGTAAATTTATTTGTATCTTCGAATTCGCTAAATTCAACCAGAAATTCACTACCGGAATTCACAGTGTCACAGAGATATGATAAAAAAGGGGCCGACCGGGCAATTAAACACGTCATTAGTAGAGAAATTATCTCCACAAAGAAAGGCTTTTTGACCTTGATCTTCAAATCAACTTCGAGTGTTTGAGTTAATGGTAGCAAAAGGACAACTGTTTATTTATTTCAAAAAACTATTCATGGCTGTGTAAAATCACACCCTGATTTATAAGCATAGCTACCTGCTAAAGTTGTCGAGAGCACTGGAACACTTTATCGGACTTCTGGCGCCGACTATCATAAGAACTCGTGTAATGAACCACAAATCACCGATGGCAATAAATCGTTTATTTGGTATGTATATTGGAATCTAGAAAAATCCTCAAATAATTTTTTCGTCAAATTTTTTCGTGATTATCGTACTATTATTTCTTGTGTTCAAATTTTCCTTAAGCACATGGACAAAAAAATCTATTGTGAGCCTAGAGGACACTCGGAGATTTTCCAAAATTAACCAATGGAATATGAAAAGGAGGTTTAGTCGTGGTGGCAACTGAGTCACGAACAGCCGTTTAAAAAAAAATAAAGCACAGGAGATAAAATCTTCAAATGTCTAATGTAGTAATTATCTTTAGACACGCTAAGAGGTCATTGAAGTCCCATGGAAAGTATTTTTGATTCTTTACTTCTGAGCATTAGTATATTGCAAATTGAGTGTTCTTTAAAAACTCAACAAAAATGGCAGTGGCAGAACAAGGCAATGCCCCAGGAGTTCCGGAAATGTCATATAGCTCTTTAAGGTTATCCATGAAACCTGGAACACTGAGTGAAACCAGTATTCATCCAATTGGGATTAGGATTATTTAATTATTAAAAATTTACATGTTACACTTTTTAATCCAAATTTTATTAGATTGAGAGAATCAACAAATTGATAGCCAGAAGTGTGCGGAGTTTTTTTAAGCATAGCTCAATGCAATGACACTAAAATGCGTTTGTCAAAAGGAAAGTTGAAATAACAAAACAAGCTTTACAAAGTCCATTTTCCTACCCCTATCCATACTCTCGCGCATATTTTACTACAAATAGTGAATGATTACATGAAAGTTAACGCGAACTAAATTTAAATATTCAAAAATACAATGCCCAATAGGAGGGAAAATGTTTTGAATTTGATTGAAGTCAAAAACCAATGTTTTTGGCACTATTATGGTAGTGGAACGCGGTACATGAGATTTAGAGGGTGATGCTTTTGAATGTGGAAATATTATAGGGTAAGCGGGATTAAACTTCCATTATTACTTTTGCTTGAATCAGTCGATACTTTGAATGGAAAACATTTATTTCTGCATACCTACCCTTCACGTTGCTTCCTTTCGGGGTATGCAAAGCTAAGAAAAGCCCGCTTTTAATTTCAGAAAGGATTTCTTTTCTCTTTTACTGATTTCCAACCCTTGCCTGTTGCTGCCCTTGGATACTTCTTGGGCCTCTGCCTCAGCGATGTATTAATTGATTCATTTTTACTCTCCATCACTTTCTCTCAAACCATTTACTCCTCCCAGCATTTAAGTGTCTGCTCTCATTTGACTCTCATTCATCCTCTTAACATGACCAAATCAAAGTGGCATCCATTCTTCGTGATTGTCTATTACTGATTAACTAAATTCGCGTTACCGGTTAATTATTTTCACGAGGTCTTTTGCATTTTATCCCATGGGAATACAAAAGTATGCTTACATGCATGATTAGAATTGACTTTAGGGAAAAGATTAGAATATATGAATACATTCGCTAGTGGTCTACCTCTCAGACGTTTTTTGTTTGGCCTTTAGGTAATTTTTTAGCATTCTGATTTATTAATCCTCTACATACTTGATATATGGCTGTGGTCGTCAAAATATAGATGAAAATATTTATTTTCGTTCCAGGACCAAGTGTTTGTTTTGGTTCTTAGAGTGAGTGGTGAAGTTTTTTATGTCAATTTTGCAATTAAACCCTTTTTCTACTAAGCTCATTATCCTAAACTATGGTTTAACCCTTAATAACTATTACAATATCTTCTTTTGCTTATCCATGAGTTTAAAATTTCGGTGGCACAACCACCTTCTTCAGTGGAAGGAACGATATGACTCGGAGCTGAGTCTTCTCCTTCCTTTCACTGAAGTCGGTTGTGCCGAGGGAAATTATGATCGACTCACGTGAGTTTCTCTTCTATTGTATGATCTATACATATATATATATATATATATATATATATATATATATAATTTATATATATTAATATATATATATATATATATAATTTATATATATTAATATATATAAATATATATATATATATATATATATTCATGAGGTGTATTTGTGTGTATAAGTATTGTATACTTGTATATTTATATTGTTTTAAGTTACTAAGTGTGCATTACGAATACAACGTTCCTCATTTTGATATGATTGAAATGGTATTCGAAGGCCATGTTCATGCAATTTTCATAAACAACTCCGATAAAAAATGTACCAACCTGTACCTCAGCTCAAAGATAGATTTTCTGTCAGTTTGCTCAACCAAAATTTTAAATTATCCCAATTCTTGAGACGAACTGATAAGCAGATGAAAAGACCACGGAAGGAAAAAGAGAATAGAGAAGCGGGTGAACTTTTGAGCTATTTCAAAACTTCTTCATCCGAATCACTTCAGGCACGGAATGTTAGAATTCGTTGGAAGATAAAAAAAGGAGTTCCGTTGACAAGGAATTACGGGATAAGGTTGAAAATTGATACTGGCGGTAAGAAGAATAATCGGGGAGATGTAAAGGTACGTTTAGCACGCGAGTCAGCGGGAGAGAGAAGAAAATTAAGGCGCGCAATTCTGTAAATTGAAATCATGGAATCATTTCTTATGAGACTAGCTTGGAGGCTCATAGAAGCTCATTTTTGGGCAGCCAGAAGGAATTTAACTTCGTCTCGGTTCGCCGCAAACTCCGCCCACTTCCGTTTCGGTCGGCTCATGCGTCCAGCCAGTGGCCCATAAGGTGTTCATCACGGACCGAATGTTTTGCAAGTCACTCTCATTGTCAAGCTGAGGGCCAACTAATAAGGCAGGTGATCTACAAATAATCAGTCACACTCGTTCAATATGTTTCGTTTACGCTTTTTGTCTCGTTAAAAGCCGGCTCTAAGGGTACTGCTAATGCTGAGGCATACGCTGTTTCGGCAGTTCCAAGAAACTTCTCAGCCTCCGTGAGTAAGGGAGGGTGGTCAAAGAGGCATAGTTTTCAGTTAATATACTTAATGGTTACCATTTATCTTATATCCAACACACTGAATCAATCGGTGGGGAGTTTCTGACACCTCCTCTCTCCAAACCATTTGTTCGCCCCTGAAGCCTCAGCCTTGCATTATGAAAAAATAATGACTTTCTGTTTTCCCTGATTAAAATGTTTCCCGTACTTCATGAAGTTGTAAGGTCAACTGAATATTTCAGATACTTATATGATGTACCTTCAATTGGGATCTCTCCGTTAAAATTCTTTTAAAGTAGTTGACCATTGATAATTGTCCATCTATTTCCTTCGTTGGCAAATGTGTGGGTCATATCCTTGGTCAATGGTTTAAAGGCATATTTTCTAGTAAGTTGATTTATCAAAATTAGTGATTTGATTGCTTCGCTTAAATTCAATGACATGGACGATATCGTTTCTTCTGCCATGAGAGGAAATGCGTTTCCAGCACCTTCGAATTGCTTAGTTGAAGCGGTCTGACCGCTTTGCATCACTGTGTGTTAATATCGCGCGACCTCAAAAATGTGCATTTCACTTAGCAATTAGCTCGGCTGTCTATTCATTCTATTGAAATTTTTGAATCATTATTGCATAATCTTCTGTTTTAGTTGCCTTTCTGCGTAAAAACAGGTGAGGTAATTTTCAAACTTCCACCGCTCATCACAAGACGTTCTGTTAACAGTAGCTTTCGGCGGACAATACCATTATTTTCGATGAACTCACAATTATATTTGTGTAATGTACAATTGTTCTTTTAATTGATATTATTTTACAATATATAGTATGACCCCATTAGAGTAATATATTCAATTTTCAGCTGATTTTATCTTTTGTTTCTACTTAACTTATTCGGGTTATTTTATTTTAATGCTAGAAGACAAAATTTCATTTTGAAAATCTAACTATCGCTTGAAACCATATAAAATGAAATATAACATGCCATGTATGAATAATAAAATTTAACATGATCAAATTCAATGTTTTTCTATAGAGGGTTTTTTTATGTTGATGCTTCGCTGATGTCGATATTTGAATTGATTTTACAGGACGTACTCACGGAGTCATTTAAGGTTTTTCACGTTTTTTATACACCCTAATTAATTTAATTGTTAAAAAAAGTAAGAATAAAAATAGCTTAGAGAAAAATAAGTCAACTCAAGTTAATAGGTCCATTAACACAGAAGATTGAAAGTTGAACTTACAGTGAAATACATAATTCGTATGCTTTTTCTAAAATATGGCTCATGGAGGTTGTATCTGACAATTTACGTATTCGATTCACTGTAGTAAAACGCGTTTCCAGAGCCATACAACTGATACCTACTCATCATTCTCATGCATTAAATCCTGAATCAATTGTTTGGTCCACCAGAGCAGTCGATGATAAGGTACTATAAGATACTTAAAAGAGTGCTTCCACCCAAAAGAAAAGGTTTGGTATTATTAGCCATAGAAAGCATATGTTTGTTAAATAACACTTAGTTGCTTTAACTTACCCTGAGCTGACACACAGAATTATCATGATATGAAAATATTAAATTTATTTATTGACATTTATACTGAGAAAGTTCTGTGGTTATAAAATCTTTATCAATCAATACCGTCAAAATGGAACCGAATAATTAATCACTACCAATGATAATGTATAATTCATGTGCCTAAAATGTTACTTAACTTAATCAATAGCATAATTATTATATTAAAATTATGTGGAAAAATCATACGACATGGGTGCTACCAGGGAGTGGGCGGAGTAACGGCCTTAAATTTCGCATTATTTCACATTCTGAAGATACAGTGATTTTTTGTTAACCTGGCCTTACATGTATGAAATATGCGCAGGAAGTAAATTATATTCCTGAGAAAGGAAGTAATGATTAATCAGGAAAGTTCATCGGTCTTGTGTGTATTTTAGCCGGCTACTACTAATGACAAATGGTCCTTATATTTAAATAGTGCATATGCTTTTATACATTTGAGAAACTACTCAACAGAGAAGCAAATGGCAAAATAAACGAATATATGTTAAAAGATTATTTAGTCAAATAGGAGATCACAGGGTTGAAAACCTCCTAGGAAAAGTGTTTATTTATTTTAAATTTAATTGTAATAGAAATAACTTGATTTCAAACGTTTTTGTATCGATTTATCTAAAGCAACCTCAGCCGATTCATTAAATAAAAATTAAATTTACTTTAATAATTTTCACATTAATTAACGGTACGACGACCGCAAAATGAATCAAATGTCGCACCATATTGTCAAATATCAAATTTTGGGCATTTTCACACCTAGTGGCAATGTTTGTGTTCGTTTATTTATCTTTTTATGGCCGGATTTTTTTTATGACGGAGAGTTGAAATAGGTCTGCCATCCGCGAGAGACCGTTCGAGTGGTGATGCTAATTGAGACCAATTGCATTCCGACGTCGCTGGTCTTCTACCCCCGAAATTTCATGTATCCATTTCCCGTGAACATCAACGCATCAGCAGGGCGTCGCTTTCGCGGAATTCCGAATCCGCGTCACTCTCCTCGCCTTGGCTCGCCGGGCGATAAATCGCCCGTCGAAGTCTCCTGCGGTGGCGACTCCAATGAGCGGGGTAGTGATGGCAATCGAAATGGAACGAAACAGTTTTGTTTGGATCCGGAATGAATCCGACCTATGAGGCTATCGTTTCGTTTCGTCCCAATACGAAGCGAGATACTCCGCGAGTTGTACAGTTACACCATTGGGTGAAATTTAATTTCGGGAGACGGATGAAACGTTTCAAAACTCCCATGCACCTGATTAAAGTAGTGTGTGAAATCAAAGTGTGTGTGGGACAGACGCAATAGTGTAGACAGAAATATAAGTCACCGCAGTGGTGGACCGCGTGAATAGAATCGCAATGAGTCGTGCAAACACGAATGTATTTCATGATAGCTGAATACATATCATTATTTAGGAAATAAAACTATCCATAAATGCAAGAAATGCTAAGGTCACTGCAGCACTACATTGAGGGAAAATCGAAATCATGAATATACTAATTTCCTCTTCACCAATCGACAGAACGCTTTGAACGAAACTCTTTAAAAAGGTATCACCTGTACCATATGACAGAATATAAGCTGGGTTTCTGGCGTACATCAATTCATTAATTGCTTAACCATACGGCGGCACTATTTGGAGTAATATCGACTCCTGCTCATACTTTGAGATTTCTTTATCAGTTTTAGACCCAAAAAGTTTGCACATTTTGCCCCAGAAATGATAATATTGAAACAGAATTCTGCTTGACTCTATAATCGTTTCGATTTCCTTCCATTACTGGGTCTTGCGTTTCTGAGTATCCACGTACGCCAACTAATATCACGGTCGAGTGCCAAATGTAGGTTACCGTGTGTAGCGGGCGTGAGTGTCTTGTCTTACCACTCAGACATGTACTCTTGTCCGTCATCAAGCAGGATATTTTCGAATGGTGTTATGCAATGTCGCCGCATAGTCAGTACGTGACCGTAGTTCGATACCCCTGAATCTTGCCGTCGTCGCTCTTCATTGGACTTCCGTAGACCGCGGTTACCGGCCGTTGATAACTATCGAGAGACCACCATCCGTGTGCGTCAATCTGGTGTCGTGACATAGATTAAATTGTCTACAGTGGTGGAAGCGCCGTTGAAGCAGAGACTTTTTTCTCGTTACTATGTTAGTGATACCAGGTCCTGTTATGCGATAAATTGATGGGGTTGAATTCAATACCTTCGCGTAAGATGATTGAATTACACTCTGAACACTTTGTAAAATATCCAATAAATAAAGTAGTGCTTACAAAGTCAATCATTTTTGCCTTCGTAGCTCTGTCATGTTATTGGTTAACATGACACTACTACGACACTAACTGAGTGTTAAGGAATTACATACTCCTTCGATATTTCAAATGTGCATGCTACTTTGCAGTCGAATATAAATTTTGTTTTTGTAAATCCATCTATAGCGATGCACTACCATTAGAAACTATGAATATCACTTTTAGGCTTTTACATTTCATGCATCTTTCCATCAACAACATCGGAATAGGATTATTTTCAAATCTTGACCAGCGTATTATCTAATTTTCTTACTGTGCAATTATACTTTTGGAGGAATATTTATTGATGAATCCAATCGCCCTAGGGCTCAATGGGATTTTCCTGTTTGGAAATTAAGTAAAATTTAAGTGAAGGTCATCTCTTGAACCGTAGAATGGATCATATAGCTTGCTGCATTTCTATGAAATTTGTCCATATTAACTGAGTTTGTAATCTTCCACAGACTTACCACAGACGTAAGTCTGTGGTAAGTCTATGGAAAGTCTGGAAAATTACAAACTCATTTAATATGGACATCAAACAATTCCACGAAGTGAAGCCCGAAAGTGTAAAGTATATGTGAAATCTGTCAAAAATAAATATTACCATTCATGAATGCATCTGTTTCCCATCCCTGAATTACCTTGATTTTAATAATTCTCACAACCGTCTTCTAATTTGGAAATTCTATTTACATGCAAAAGAATTAAATCGTAAACACTTTGTTTATTTTATTGGCAGGTTTGAACATTACAGTTAAGCGGAGTCACTGCCTTAGCTCATCAAACATGGGGTCCAAATAGGCTAATATATTTCTAGCTTTTCTTTTAAGGTCGCGAAAAAGCATGAGACATTTGGAAAGTCGTTATTTTACATATCAATGAATTGCAGAGAACACTTAATACTTTTGAAACCTGTATTCAGTAAAAAAAACCACTTCCCTCCCTAAGTAAACACCATTGTGGTATTGTGTGAATCGTGTGCATCTTGCTTCTACTTGCAGACCGCCACCTGCTGCATAAATTTGGGAACAGTTAGATATACGGGTCAGTGGCATGACCAGCCTTTCTCAAACTTCCGTTTGACACCATCGAAAATTTTGGTCCCTGATGTCGCAAGTGGAGAGTCATTCAGTCGACATTCGTGTTTATATTTCCATGTGCTAATGTGTAGTTTACTTTTCACGCCAAACCTTCCTTTCGAAATGTGTGAGCTTTCATTTGGATTGAATGGTGCGTTCTATGGTAGGCGCAAATGATTTTTCAAAGATGAATAACTCACAGCAGTAGCTGCTAGTTGGTGCCAGGTGTGGCCTTAGCGCTCTCTCTTTGCAAGCAGTCGGAAACATACGTTAAGACTCTGTCGCGACTCTTATCATGAACAGATCTTCGGGAGGGCTTAAAATGCGGTGGTTTCTCGATTGTTCGAGGTAATGTGGACTAAGAGTGCCTCGGATAATCCATTTCCTCGAAAACTTTAGCAATACGGAAGGGTTTTAATACAATGTAAATTATGATTATGAGAAGGTATTCACACTATTGGATATATATTTACATTTTAAAAGAATAACCTCGAAAATTATACTTTCATGAAGAAAATATTTCTCCTATCATTAACTCACAATATTAGTTGCCTTTGACAAGTTGCTGTTTTCACTTTTGGCATTTTCATCCAAATTCTGACGTTCATTTACCTTGCCACTGGTTTGGTGTAGCCATAATGAAAGTAATTTATACTTCCCGTGGGGACAACATGCGTTAATTTAAGGGTAAATACGTGTCTCGGAAAATATAGAATCTCGAAAAATCGGGGCTCGGATAATCGAGACTGCTGTAATGTAAATTTTGAACCCTTTAGAGACGAGATTTATCTATTTTACTGTTAGTTGGTTGGTCCTGAATCCTTTCCTTTGTCCTTTTACCTTTACCGTTGCGTGTCCATAGATCCTATGTTTATCGCCATGGCTCTTATCCCAAAACATACTCAAGTGAATATAAAATAGAAAATGATTCACCGCCATTGTTGTATTTGTTATTAGTAATACTCCGGTTAAGTGAATGCATATTTATTTGAAGTAAAATTTATGTGGTAAGAAATTTTCCATACATTTTCTAATTCTGTAAAGGTATTACCCTCAAAAAAAGCTGACGTGATTTGGACAGCTTGGAAGTTATTTTGAAATGTATTGAACGGTAAGAATCGCAGATGGAGAGCAAATGCTGCGAGGTTATCTCAATTTTACCCAAACCTCCATGGTGCAAAAGCTCAAGTTCAAATATAGTGCAATAAAATCTGTCGGACGTTTTTCGTGGGCATCGAAATAGAAATGACTCCTCCTGTAAAAAAATTATACCAAATAATTTCCCCAATACGTATAATTACTCCTTGCGATAATGTTTCTCACAGTGGTCCTTTTCATTAATTTGAGTATCGGAATTCACTGTAA
The DNA here is from genome assembly GCF_022747635.1 of Hetaerina americana. Classification (NCBI taxonomy): domain Eukaryota; kingdom Metazoa; phylum Arthropoda; class Insecta; order Odonata; family Calopterygidae; genus Hetaerina; species Hetaerina americana. Next base: position 47,045,092 of record NW_027287316.1, read on the forward strand.
CATAAAAGACTGCCATTACAGTTTCCGATTCTGTATTTTTTCCTAATATTTCAAAATTACGTTTCGATTCTTGGTTATTTGGACATTCTTTGCCCCCGACAGAAAGAAATATCCGTACGTTTGAAAAGAAAGAAGCTCTCTCTAGTTGATGCATGCCTCTCAATTAGATATTTTCACTGGAATAAAACTTTTGTAGTTTATTAGAGCTCTCCCTGAATTACTATACGATGACCCCATAGTTTCATGTTTAGTAAACATACGCTTCAGATTATTAACATTATGGTAGTCTAAACCAGAAAGATTTCAGAGGAGTTTTTCTAAAATGATGGAAAAAATGAGCTTAACGGATACAAAGATGGTTTTCGCCGCTCGTTCACGTAGTGAGTTCAAAACTTATTGTCGATATTTTTTGTATTTAAGCTAGGGAGAATGCTTCGTGTAATCACCGATGTTGCACTGAATCTCGAAAAGAGGAATGCTGAGAAATTACGAAAGGTGTGCACAAGCATTGATATGTGCAACAAGGCTCCATGGATTGACCGTCGAAACTGACGGACCTCGCTTTCGTTGGTTTCGACAGCGTGCAGACAGCACGGGGTTCATCAATTTTGACCATTAACTGACTTTATAAAATAGTATCACATATAAATTGGAAATCTTCTAGAAGTATGCATGGATAAATTGGAAAAATTCATCTAATTGAGCCTAAGAATTTTTCGATTCATTGACATTCTCCAGGCACACCCTCAGTTTATCCATACCGGAACAAAACACGGACACCCTAAAACAGTTGCATGAGGTTAGAAGAACTTTGAAATAAGGATCATCGATATGTGCTCTGGTAAATTGGTCGCATCAGAGATGAGTATGCGCGATTGATGACGAATGATAGATATAAAACGGACGAAACAAAGCAAACGATTTTCTTGTCATTCCCTGCATATCTATTTTTCTTCCTCGGGTTTTTTAACCTATCCAAAAGCGTGATTAACTAACGATTCCCTCTTGTGCAAATTCAGTTGTCATGATAAAAATTGGCAAACCACGTGGAATGGTTGTTTCGGGCAACTGATCACGACAGAAATGCGACTTGGCCTGTACATCGCTAAATTATGCTGCAATAAATGATGCTTGATGCGTAAAATATCCGTTTATCGTTGCTGGCTAACAGAAAAATAACCTAACGAAAGTAAGGAGAGGGTGGGGCATGTCTGGGACCCAAAGAAATTCGTCCTACGCTATTTAAGATGTTACCTTATTGCCCCAAATATTGGTCAAACTTACGTGCATCAGAGGATCAACGAGACAGTTAAGCAAACGAGCATGACCCGGGCGCCAAAGTAACTTGAAGTGGTACGGTGCCCTAGATTTGAAGCTCGGTCACGTTTCTTTTTTTATTATATGTAACTTTGTCGTGGATAATATATTTTTTCATTAATTACTATGACTTTAGCGGAGACCTCTATATGATACCGACTGATATTTGAAATATGTCACACTATACGCTAACGTCATAGTCATTAATAGTTTCCTACAATACGAGGATATAGCTTCTCCATGTGCCTATCGCGAGTGACCGTCAGAGGAGTGGGAAAAATTGAGTGTTTGGTGGGAGATAAAATCCCATGAGATGAGCAATAAAAGCATTAAAAGTAGACTTTAATGAGTGAAATCTTGAAGACTTGCCGGGGATAATAAACAATGGTTCTTTAGAGTTAATAATACAAAGATACAGTCACACAGTTTACGCCTGAATTCAAAGAAATCACTAGATACTGCATAATACCGATAATCGGGAATTGCGGGATAAATTAAGACAGGCATATCTCCCCACTTATAGATTTTAGCTATCTGTATTTCTTGAAAATGCGAAGGGGACCGCTGTCAGGAGTAAGCACTCAAAAATTCGCGGTGCATAAGATCTTGTTCAACGGTTGCATAAAAGATGGAGGCAGGGCCTACCTTGAGTTATGCTTAATGGTATGCGTAATTCTCTTGTTATGTGGAATGATACCGGTTTATTTCTATGTGTCGCCTGAGGTTTCACAGTTAAATAACACACATTCGGTTTGGCTGGAGGCGTTCAAGATCATCTTCCCGATCTGAATCCGAGGTTCTCAGGTCCGTATCCTAAAACTTGACCTACTGTGCTTCCACGCCACCATGATAGAGTCATAATTCCCTATAATTTCATAGTTGAAGCCTGTTGTCCTGGCAGCATCCACCACAGGTCATTGGGGGGGAAGGTATTGAGAGTTGTGGCGTAGATGCGCTCCTAAAGGAGTTATGGAATATACACGAATGCTTTGTTGATGGATAAAGGGGACTAGAATGAAATAATTTGCGTCCTGTTTTTTATGTCACGATATTGTCATTAGTATGCGTGGACAGTAGTGTACAACCCACGTTCCGAAACAGCTTTCTTACGAGGTATGTGACTGCTGATGTTGATTTATTTTAAAATAAGCGATATTAGAGATTCGTATAATTTCGTAATTTTCCTTTAATTCCAATTATTTTGTGATTGAAATTTTATTTTTGAAATGTATATTTCACAGTTGCATTATACACCTAGACATGTAACGAACTAGTTTAAGTGCGCGACGTAAAATCTATGTTTACTATGATTTTAATGACACGGCTCGACCTAAAATGTCTACCATACGTCATTTCTTGAGTGTTTTAAAGTTCAAAATGCTCTTTATATTATCGTGATGTAAGTGTCGCTGTCGAGTAGCAGGATTTTTCAATCATATGGTTGTAATAAAACTGTCAACAGAGCGAGTCTTGAAGCATTTAGGATTAGAAAGGCTAGAAAGAAGGAGGGTACTGATATTTGAAACATTTTGATCTCCAATGGAGCGGAGAACTTCGCCTCTGCTCGCGGAAGTGTCACAAGATGACCTGAACTTTAAAAGGCCGCTCTCGAATCACACCTGGCTAAAGTTTATGCCGAAGGTGTTTAGTTACAGCTTCAGAGCAGATTAATAATTTCCAGTTATGTGAAGATCTACTATGCATCTTCATAGGTAAGAGCGGAAGAGTTGGGCAGAGACAATATGCTTCCTAAATCGCAGGGACGGCGGAGGAAAATAGCCATCAGAGATCTTCCAAAAACAAGTCGGAGATCGACGGTCGTAGCGCCCCTTACGAATGCACACTTGTCTTTAAAACGCTTTCGCCATCCACTCTCAGCTATATGATGTTACTATTTTTCATAGTGTACGACAAAAAACGCACACATTATATGATTTTTTACTCTGAACTTTTATTATGACAGCAACTGGGGGAATTTATTGAATATTTTCAAGAAACAATATGATGGAAAATTAGATGCTAATGGTATTGCTGTTAGAGCATATCGAGGAAGGAAGTATACTCACAACACACACGCAAATATGCTCACAAAAGTGAATTTAAGCTTGGCAACAGATGGAACAAAACAGGAAGCGCAAAAAGGGTACAAATTTGTGACCGTCATTTTTTTTGTTTATGCATGGTATTATTGTTGTTTTATACCGTTGAAGAGGATTTTGGGTGGGCGCAGACTCATCAAAGGAAGGAAATGCATCTCTCTGACTCGCCTAACAAAGCAAAACCTTACATCCGTCCCTAGAATAAACTTCTTCGATTCCGCATACTTCCTTCCTCCCTTCATTCTTTCCAACATGCCCATCCTATTTCTACCCCTTCCTTACTTGCTTAATGTTTTCCCTTTTATCACAACATTCACCACTCAAAATGCTCTTCAATCACACTTCGGGTATCCTTTGTTTCTCTGCCAGCAATGCTATTTTCCATAAGTCATTTTATTATTACATGTACTTGTCCATATACATATATATGTATGTATATGTGTGTGCGTGTGAAGGAAGTACTCAGAGATGAAGAGGGACCTGATGTGGAGTAGGTTGCTGGATTTTGTGTTTTGTTTGGAGTCACAAAATATTTATTTGGTAGTTGTGTCCATTCAAAAACCTACTTTAACCGGTAGATTACCTTAGGATAATAAATTATATATATATATATATATTTATTTATTTATTTATTTATTTATTTATGTATATACACTCGTATATATATATATGTATGTGCATGTGTGTGCACGCACACACATACATATACGTATTTACATATAATAGAGAGACACACCAAGTGGTTTAAAACTACATTTGGATGTAACAGAGCACACAAAAGGACTCTTGCCTTTCCGCCCTTCGAGCGCGATCACCCTTGGAACCCTCCCTAACGACACCTTCACCTTCGAGCGAAAGCAGCGGTCAGTCTCCTCTAGACTTAGATGACGGCTAACCGAAAACATACCGAGAACATTAAGTTTCGGTGTTGCTGTATTCTTATCTCGTAACCTTCTATCCTCAATATATTTCATGCAAAGCTGAGCGGCTACTTCCACTAACTCTATTCATATATATATATATATATATATATATATATATATATATATATATATATATATATATAGTACAATACACAGTAACACACAATATAGAAACACAAAAAAAGAAGAACACTCACACGTTATTTCTTGATATTTCGACGGAAACAATCCGTCTTCCTCTGAAGATATAGAAGTAATGAATATATATATAAAAGTATATATATATATATGTATATATGTGTGTGTAAAAAAATATATATATATGTGTGTGTAAATATATATATATATATATATATATATATATATATATATATATATATATACCCATATTAGCGTGTGATACACTAGTGAAGTAAGAGTAACTTTGTGCTCATATTCTTAGCACCCTTAATTTTTTGCTCTTGTCCGTTAGAAGTGGCGGGGTCCTTGACGAATTTAGCACTTGTCACCGTGGCCGAATTCAACCGCGTGCATTGTGCAGGATTTGGAAGAGAGGGAAAGAGGAGAAGAGAGTCGGTTTGGAGGGAATTGGTGGGCTCGTTTCGACTGAGGAGGTTCCGAAGGAGGTATCCGAAAAGACTTAACGGTCCTATTCCTCTTTCTTCTTAATTCTCTCCTCCCTCGCTCTCTCATCTTACTCGCTCGCTCGCGTTCGGAAACGACGCCGCTGTCCTACTTGTGCCTCGTGCGGTTCCGTTCGAAAGCCGTCATAGCTTTTGAGGAAAAGGCTCGAGGCGAGAGATGGAGTTCCTCACACACACACACACAACCAGGAACATAGCTCTCCCCTTCTTCTCTCCTTTCACGTGTCCATCTCCCAGCCTTCTATTGTTTCCTTTCCCATCCCATGGAGGAATAGCTCGCTCCTTATCGGCTCCTCCGAAGGAAAGAGGTTGCAACTTCATGGCACATTCCTCGAGGGGAGACGCAAGGCTCGAGTGTTATCCGCCCGGGGGCATTTTTTTTCCTTTTCACCCACGTGCATCCGTAATGGACAGATTTTTTCTCCCCTGAACGAATTTCGTGGATCATTCCTTAGACGTCCGCACTACTACCAAAAAAGTGTCTGTTCGTGTCCCGCGAGGCCGTCGCGAGATTTTGAACTTCCCAGTAGAGAAGTGAACAAGTCAACCCTAACCTCCGTCACAAAGCATGTTTATAGGACACTAGACTAGCCACCGCTAGAATGTGCGATAGGGGGTCATTCCACACCAGGCATGCAGCATCAAAATTAAGTTTTGCTTAAGAAAGGACTTGGAAAGGAGAGAGACAAGGGGTGAAAAATGTGAATGTAAAAATATTATATTGTACACACAAAAACACACACACATGTGTATGTGTATATATATATATATATATATATATATATATATATATACATATATATATACATATATACATATATATATATCCCTCCCCGGACTACAACCTTGACGTGGTGGAAGGGCCTGTGCGTTCCGATGACCCCTAGAGCTGTGCTGGCGAGAGTAATAATAATTGCTCCTGGTAGGGTCACCCATGCCAGATAGGTCGAAGGTTAGGAGCCAGACGAAAGGTAGTCCACGCAGCGTCTGTTCCTCAGTGAGGCGGCTGCAATGGCATCTGACCCCAGTGGGGCGGCCAGTAAGTGATGGTGTCACGTTAAAAACACTATTGAGGAAGGCAACGGGAAACTACCTCACATATCATTCCCAAGATTTATATGATGGACAATACAATATATATATATATATATATATATATATATATATATATGGGATCGTGGTAGTCTTGGGGTAGAGCGTTGGATTACTGATAGGAGGACCCGGGTTTGATTCTTGGACAAGCCTCTCTGCTCCACCCAAGCTATGTTATATTTCGCGTACCAGATCTTCCTAGGAAACCATAATCGGCACAGGGAAAGGAACTGCCCCCCCTCCCCTGATGTGTGAATTTCACATACTGTCAGGCGTAGTACTGGGGAACTCTTTACCATCACCTAGCAAACCGACTTTCGGGTTGATTACTGTGTTTATGGTCTTATAAGTTTTCTCTTGGTAATGTGAACAATACTCAAATTTTTGTTGCCTGAATTTTTCCATGCTTTGCTACGTTCTACCGCTTCTATCCACACCAGGTTGAAATTTTGATTGCGCCAATGTGTTAAGTTCTTTCCACCGTGATCCTAGGCTTAATCTAAATTTGGCTTAGTTCCATAGGTTTAAGTTCATCACCCAATTGCTATATACTCAGGTTAATTGCATCAGAGTAAATATTTTGAACTCTTCATTGTTTCTATTCCATATTCTTTCTTCCTGGTCTTCCTTTGAAAGTTAGAAGTCATTTCTAGTGTCGCCGTCCATCAAATTCCATGTCAAAAACACGAAACGATAATAATACTCTTCCTCAAATAAACACCGATCGATCCCTGTCTAGCTATAGAACGATATTTCTCCTTTAAAGTAAGTGATTGAAATTACAGACTATCTTGGATGCGATATAAGTTTTAATGGAAAGAGCAGTGAAAGTCCACAGTGGACAAAGCAAATGAATTCAGTAGCGTTAGTTAAGTAATTGAGAAACACGGTAGTAAGGAAGCAATAAGATTCACCCGGCGAATAAGACCGCCACAGTTCAATTTATCAAAAACAGGACACTTCCGGGAAGTTCATAAAATCCAAAAGATGCCCGCTCCACCGATCCCTCTTTCCGCTCTGACGTCTCCGCGGGCTCATCACAGCACGCTACGCTGACTACGAACTAGCATGATTCCTGCCTTATGACCATAAGCGTATCTGAAGACCTGGAATGTCTAAAATCCAATAAACTCCGAGAATTAATACAAAAAACAATACTTTTTCGGCTAGTTTACGTTCTTTACGATCCCAATTTTCAGGTGACACAAATATGGTCGTGATTGTAAAGACAATGCCAGATTTTGTTTCGAATTTTACCTTCTAACTGAATAAGTATTACGAAGAATTATTAATGGGAGTTAAATAGATCGGAGAAATTGAGAGACTTGGAAGGAAATAGGGAATATGAATAAGAGGAACCAGTACCATACGTTTTAAAATAGGTAACAGAAGGTTTTGAAATCAGGATATTATGAAAGCATTAGGGTGCTAGATAAGGAGAGAGTGTATTGGAGCCCAAATGACAATGCAGATGAAGAAAGTTGACTAATTCATTTTTATCACGCAAATGAAGTAAATTAATGGGAGTCGACGGAGCTAAAATGTCTTATTTTTTTTGTAATTGATGAAGACACTGTAGAATATAATTTGATCGATACATAAAATGTCTGCAAGTTGACTTATTTAATAGTGTGATATGTTTACTTACGGATAAATTTAATCACAAATCATTAAAGATGAAATTGTTCCTCTGTCCCTTTAAATAACGGCAAAAAAACAATATACGCATATTGAAAATTGTCTTTCCGCATTTGGTTTTGTATTTTTTAGTACCCTGCAAGCCACCGCTATGGTGTGAGGCAGGGGGTGAATATGTACACAACTGACTAATTTTGACCCTAATATTTTTACCCCTATCGCGGTTGGACCATGTTATTAAGTTGCTGCGATTCAAATTTTTGATTTTACTTACATTTTAGAATATATCCCAATTTTTTTTCCTGCAAGAGTAGAGCATTAGGAAGAAATAATTCAAATAGCAGTTGGAGATGGTTGTTCTATTTCGTTGCTTTCGTCCGAGTAATATAATAGCAAAATGCATGGTAGTTAACTGATCATTCATTCGATATTCTGAGGCCGTTTAAAAAGATACATTACAGCCAGATGAAGTTGCTGAGTCATATGCATCACGATGGAATTTAGTTTCAAAACTAGGCCATGCATACGATATGCCAATGACGCCAATTTACATTTAGGTGAACTAGATGGTACTGACTAGGAAAGCGAATTCGCAAATATACAATGATTCGCTACTAGCTGAAGATTAAATACGATCCTAAGGAAAAGCAATACTTAAAGAGTTTCTTGTGTTGCTATCGCAGCTGCTTCCATTTAATATTGAAAGAAGTTCACCTGCATGGAAACAATTCATAATAAGGCTTATTTATCCTCCTACATCACAGAAAGAATGCTCTTTCGTATAAGATTGATTTAAAATTGTGCTGAGTAATTTAAAAGGAGGCAATCACTATTAATTATTTACTTTTTAACCGTCCTGAATGATTTGAAAGTTGGCCTTTGATGTTATCTTTAAATAAAGTCAGCCAGTTCGAAGAATTTGCTGCCATAATTTGGGTTAGTTGGTTTTGTGATTGTTTCCGTAATATATTTATAATTTTGTCTCAGTCTTTATTCCTTTTTTCGTGTTGTTCGTTTTAGATTATATCAATGAGGCTAATCAATCAATTTTGACGTGAATATTAGTTATTTAAATCTATGTTGACTGCAAAGTCATTTGTTATGTGAATACGAGTTATTCCTTGCACATATTTAAGTCCCCATTCAATGCCCAAACAGTCTTGAAATTACGTGTGAAAAACCCAAGAACAATGGTTCCTCTCAGGTTTTCCAATATGCAAGGAGATTTTGAATCTTATGACAGTTAATCTCAGTCATTCATCCATAACCCCATTTAAATCACTGGAATACTCTGGAGAAATAAATGTCTTAAGTTTTAAGTGATTTAATTTGAAAAGTTTAAATGGATATGTTCAACCCAGGAGTAAAAAAATCTTTGTAGCTTACGATGGATATCGGTTTATTTTGCGAGAACATAAGTAAAAGAGTTGAGGGAAAATCCTATCAACAAAATCATACGTTCAAATGGGGAAATATTCGTGCTGAATATCAGAAAAATGACTCATCTCTTTGGATTTCTAATAACCTAGTTAGGAACTAAGGAACATATTACCTTATACACACACAGACATAGGATAAACTCTTACCATATCCAAACATTCCTGTTCATAAAAAACGAATTGGTAACAAGGTTGTAGACGGTCACAAAAAAATAATAAATGAACATCGAGAGTTTGTGTTTAGCATAATAAACCGATTGAATAGATCCAAGTGCCTAAGGGCACTAGAGGTCTTCCACTAAACATTGAGGGTTCCATATTGAATTCCGTGTCTTAGGATGCTGAAGAAATGACGGAGAAAAAGTGCAAATTGTTTGATAAAAGCAAGTTCTCCTCCTTTTCCATTGGAGGGGTGATTTTCTGCGTGATTTTATGTCAGGTTATAATTTGTGCAGTAGCGCTGATTAACACTCTTGAGAAATGGGAACTGCGTAGCAAGTATTGATAAAAATATTGAGAAGTGACTGAAAAGATTTTTTAAGGAGCCTATTTACTGCTGAATGATAGAGGAATTTTTTCCCCAAGGTATGGGAATCAATTCGCACAAGAAAGTTATTTAAAATGTATTTTTGTGTTTTCAAATTTATTTGGACCATAATGGGTTTTCACTTTTTTTCTGAATTGGTTATTCCGCCAATGGTAACAGATTCCAAACAAATATGCGAGAATTATAAGTTTTCGTATTACCTAAGAAACATTCATTCAGTTCAGGGACGAATCAATTTTTCTCGAAGGTTATCCACCAGCGAAGCGATAAGTGCTGCAGCTCTATGTATTCTAATTTGCGGGTAACCTATCGCCACTACCAGATATCTACCTCGTAGGCACCATTAATTTAATTATTTTCTGATCGATAAAACGTAAATCATGCACTGGGTCACTTGTATCAATGTTTTAGCCTTCATGTGTACCGTGTCAAGTCGTGGAATCATTTCATTTCAACATATCCACTTACTAATTCATCTGGTTGTGCTATTTTCTACCATATTGCGGGACTTCATTCTCTGAAGATGGAAAATCATTAGTTATCTTCCACATCGTCAGAACTTGGTTTCGAATGAGTACAAGTAAATGTTTTTGAAAAAGCGCATAGGAATTCTCATTAATTCATGAAAAATCAGTATTTGTTTTCACTAATAGGCAATAAGAGCCGAAAATATTTCGCCGCTTATCTGAGACCATGTGAAGATTTAGGTGAGGGAATAAACAGTAAGTGGAATCCACGGGAAAATCACTGACCTACCTGTAGATTTAGACGGCTAACACAATTTTTTCACCTTGACACTGTGAGTTCGTCGTAGGCGTAAATGGTTTACTGAATCGGTGAATTGAAATTTTTTGTGAAGCGTACTGCCTCGTGGTTCATTCTTTGTGTAAATTTGACGACATTCGACACTGGGACACCTGTAAGAATAGAGTGCCATATGTAAAGGCTTTCACAGCTCGCACAGGATTCCTGGCAATGTGAAATTTCACAGCGATGTCTCGGGAGATAAATTCTACGGTACATGCAGAGAAAAATTAAAGAGCGGCACACACTGCGTCGAAGAGGGCGTACAGTATCAATCAAGGTGTGCGATCTACATAATAAGATTAATGACGATATTATATTCCTCTCCCCCAGATCCCCAGCATAAATAGTTAATTACCCATCGCCAAGTCGAAAGGCGTTGGAGAAAATAACAGTCTCAATTTGTAGATCTAAATTTACGATATTAAACTCAAAAGTCCTACCGTAATTAGGACGTAGTCCGTGATTCCTCCCATCTCGTGAACTTGATGCTTCCTAGGACGTGACAGTTTTCATTTTTGAGAACCCCCACCGTTTGGGCCCAGCGTTCGGTCATCAAAACATTTCTTTTTTTTCCATTCTTCGGCCCGTGTCGACGTCATCGCGGTACGTTTTCCCCCAAAGACGTCAGAGGGAATTGACCCACAAACAAGCCCCCGCGTAATGTGGCTCAAGGTCTCCAAGGGTGTGAGAGAGCTTGGCCCAACCGGTTTACGAGGCCGGGATGTTGGAGGAGGTGGGCGGCGGCGGCGGGCTACGACGTCGATGACCCACAGAATTCCCCAGTGCAGACACCTCCGTAGAAAGTAACTTATCAATATTCCAGAGCGTCCCCTCCATCTCCACACGCGTGCTAACTCAGATCATCCCCTCTGCATGCTAATGGACCTCGTCTCAAAGAAGAAGAAGGCGGAAGGTCGCGGCTCGGTTTATCACCCTTTCATCTTGCGGCCATTTCGGCACGGGGTCTCCTGAGAGTTGGTCAGAATTGTTCGTCTAAATTTCGATAACCATTTGTCACTGAACCTAAAAATCATTGGAGTCGTCTCCTTCGGCTGAATCAATCACAGCGGCGTCGAAAATTCTATTCCGCGCGCCGAAGGGCAAATGACCCGAATTATAGTCTGTCGATTCCAAAATTTTAAATGATTTGTCGGTCATTATTTATCACTGAAGACGACTCGATGTCGGCGAACGACATCGAAATTTTAAATCTTGGATCGACCCTGATGGTATCGAGCGTTCAGTTCAACTTACCTCTTGAAAAGTTTCGACAAAATTTCATTGACCGATATCGAACTGGAAAACCATCGCGATTATTGAAAAAGTGCGTCGCGGACACTATTTTCATTGGTAAAATCGATTTCTTATAACCACAGTAATTGACCCGGAGACAAAAAGACTAGTTCTAACATCGGAGTGTGTACATCACCTCGAAATAAGCCTTAAGAAGTATGTAATATAAAGATTTAGCAAAGGGGAAGAGGCCACTCCTTCCTATATACCTCCGTTCGCTTTCCTACGAAGTTCTAATGAGTAGAACACCCCCACCAATTGAATTTTATATGAAGTAGTCTAAAGGCATCACCAGAAGTGTGAATCCAGAATATTTTATTCAAAAGCATAACATTAAATCACTAGACTTCAACACGACTGTGAAACCAATATCCTATATCGTTCGATAATAAAAAGATCCTAATTCTAATATCAAATAATTGGACATTCTGTACACTTATGTTCCTGACCCAATGTTCCTGACCCTCCCCTCACACAGGTGTTCAGGGACGCTCCCTAATAGCATCGGGACGTGAAATTGAGCCGATTAATTATGTGATCGCGATCAGGAAGCGGGAAGAATGAAATATTTTAAATCATAAAGTTTTCAACCAAGGCCATCGAGATGGTTGAAGACATCTCAGACTTTCCGCACTGCTTGAAATTTTGTGCCAACCAGATTTCGGTACGTCGTAGAATCATCAGATGTTAATAATGGTGTTTAGACACAGCGAAACCAGGGTCGTAAAAAGTTCAAAGTACTGTGGAAAACTATACGAGTGTTTTACTTATTTGACATGAATAAATTTCACCAAATGACGCCTGAAACCACTAATTTACTGAGTCACTTATATTATATATGACGTATGCTATCCTGTGTTACTGAATAAGTTATTATCAGAGTCAGTTAATAATCTAAGACAACCCAATAAGGAAGTGGGCGACTGACTGAAGAGTCCTTGGGGCCAAAATTTCAGGTTGTATGATCTCCTAGAGACCAGAGAGTTTGGTGGGCAAGCGCAGTTAACACATCCTTGAACCCTGAATGTAGTTTCAAGCACCTCAGGGGATCATGTGAAAAAATTTGATGAGATTAAGAGTAGAACAGATAGATTTAAGACGTCATTTTTTCCACGAACAATAAGGGATTAGAGTAAAATTACTCCACCACCCTAGGGGAAATAGTGTTTTATTTTTTTCATTCTAAATCGTCTACGATATTGTCTTTATCTCATCTACCTTAAGTTGCCCATTTTGTAGCTAACAGTTCCTCCGGTGTGTGTAGGTAAGTTAATCTCACTTGGATACGATCATCCTTGTTTCAATTATTTTACAAAAATATATTTTGTTACTAAAGTTGAGATAAACTTAATTGTTGATGTTGCACATCTGATGTGTAATTACCCCCTGCCATGTACCGCTCAAAATGGAATAGTAATGAAAATAGCGCGAGGTGATAATTGTCATCAACTAATAAAACTGCGATATCATTCATGGTGATGTGCCAAAGTCATGGAGTCTGATTTTTCAAACTTCTTTTCCAATTTCAAAACCTCGGTGTGATAAAATGTTGCTTCCATAAATGACTTCGACTCATAATAATTCAGAACTTGATGTGTTACGTGAAAATAAAACTTAAGTCGGATAGTGCAACGTCCACGAACCCAACTGACATTCGAATACTCAAGCATTGGTGTTAAGTGGAGAGTTCAATGCAACTAGACGAACGGCCTGTGCTATTATTTAAATGTACGCCATCGAAAAGCCGACTGGGGGAGAGTAAGTACTTTCGAAACCTGGCGCTGGTGACAGAAGTTGTAAATCTTCCCCAGAGATAAAGCGAAGGAGAAATATATAAAATAATGTCGGAGAAAAGGTCATGCTCTGTTCTTTCTGAAAAAGACACTGGATGAAAATGACTGTTTTGGATACACCTTTAAAGCAGTGGATTTATTAGTAATATAAAGGAAGGGATATGAATAGATTGAATAAAGGGAGGGCAAAGGGGAAGACTAAATGAAGAGATACGTGAGAAAAAGAAGAGTTGTTAGAGGATACAGTATTTAGGATTGGAAGGGAAGAATATGAGGACTAGAGCTGACCACACTGACCTGCATTTAGAGGCAAATGAATGAATTCTACTGCAGCATCCAATCTCAAGTTTACAAACTTCGAAACATGAGGGTACTCGAAGTTCATATGCGATGGACGTTCGCGAGAATAGATGTGATGTTTCTTATTTTCGGGCGATCAGTGGTAATAGAGCGTGTGTCCTTGGAAAATATATTATGGTTTCTGTGCATGAGAGAGAAACGTGCCATCCTCTTTTGTGGCCGCGGTCGGTGTATTTTTAAGGTAGCCCGTAGCTTCTGCCCTGCTTTCGACTTGTGCGCTACGTTTTTACTGTTGGGTTCGTTTAACATAGCGGTCATAATTGTGCAAAGTGAGACCAGTTGCAAGGACCCCCTGAAACGTGTGAATATTGCCACCGAAGTGGGCTACGGATGTGGCCCACTCTTCGGCAGTAAACATTCCTTTTTGGGCTCGTCTCAAACTCAAATCGTACGGGAATCTTTAAATAGCTACGTGATCACCGCCTCGAGCACTTGAATCATCGTATATTTGTTTCCTTTCTTAAATTTATATACCTATTTTGAACTGCGATTGAATATAATTTAAGACACTTCGCGGTCGAGTTTAGGCTGGTATATATTAAGAATATAGTACATTGATCAAATGAGTTTGTTTACGCTTCCATCCGTTCGAATTGGTAATTTCTCTCTCTCTCATCATATTAAAGACTTGAGGAGATTACGGGTATCATTGCGCAGTGGTTATAACCCACCCACCGAAACTCTCATGGAAAAGTTGTCCGCCGTAAAGAAACTAGATACCTGCTCCATTGAGATAGTTTGCCATGTGATGTCTGTGAAAGTTTGCCCCTCACCTCCACGTTACGCTACAAACCGTTACTACAGCAGGGAATTCAGTCTCGCGTCGTTTATCACGACTGAGAAGTGCTAAATGGGCAAGAGTAACTTAGACCGCGTTCGCAATCCATTTTAATCATAAGATCGGTAATTGCTTTCTGAAACTCGTGTTCCAGTAAATTAGAACGCTTGCAGGAATCAATAATGTCCTAGTGTGAGCATTTTTCGTGTTCTCCTGCGTCAAGATCCATTACTTTCATGCATCCAATATTTGCATACTCTTTAAAATAATTACATTTTTGTTATTATGTTATGAAACTAGTGGAAATTAAGAATATAATTTGTCAATTTGGCATCCAATTTAAACGAGCAATCTCTGTCTTCTCGGATTTGATTTTTACGTTTTTGGCTTGACTGCGCATGTAAGTCTCTTGTAACTTGTCGCAATCTTCTGATGGATGCATAGTTGCTCAGGGCTACGCCTTTAGTACTCCCATTCACTCTTGATTTTATCGGCAACTTTATACTTTTACCGTCAGGGAAAACACGAAAGCTCAGATGATACTTCTACATAATTTTCTAGAATTGGTGAAGTACGCACTAAAAAAGTTTTCTTCCACTTTGATTGACTGAAATTTGGGAAATGCTCGGTATTCGTAACATTTTTTTCAAGATAGTTTTGCCAACACACGATCCATGCGTCGGTATTCCTCGATTCTTGTGCCAATAAACTTACTTGAATACTGAAAAATTCTTGAGAGAAGATAGTTCGATTTGAACTGCGTGGGTGAATGCGATCTGCGAGCAAAACCCCGAGGCCTTAAAACAATGGTTGTTACCTTATTCAATTCTTGTGTTTTTCAATTGCCTGTTTTAAAGGTTTAGGCTGTTATTGATATCGTTTTGGCGCTCAAAAATAACGTGCAGTTGGTGACCCCCGCAGTAAATGTGACCTTTCGCCCTCCGTCAAATATTAATTAAAGTCAAAAACCTTGTATTTGGGTTATTTTTTGACCCACCGTGCAGTTAGGTTTTGGTAAGCATCTCATACTAATATATGAATCAGCTGAAACATGAGCGTTGGTAATAAAATCATTATCGGATAAATTCTCCTCACGCTAACGAAATACGCTTTACCATTTAACTTTTTTCTGAAGTCTGAAGTTGAATATTTGATATGAGAACTAAATGATTTTCATTACGACTTGTGAGTTATTAATCTGTAAGTACCTATTTTATAATAGATTAACTGGTCGAGAAACTGTAAAAACAGAATTGAAACTCCACGAAAACTTTGCTAACAATTGTAAGTCGTAGCTTTAAAGCACAATATGGTGGAGATACTAGATTCTTCGAAAAGCCAGCCTAATCCGGCAGAATACTGCGAGTAATAAATAAATAAACAAGTAACCATGCATTGTAATATCAGTTTTCTGTTGTGTTTTAATTCATCAAGTTGTCATTAAAACCGAATTGAGTCGTTAATGATTTAGAGAGAAATTCTGAAAAAAACAAAAGCGAAGATACACTTCCCAGGCTGTTTGTCCTATGTATACAATAGTTGGACAAATAAATCAAAACCCAGCACTAATGTTGCCTTTGCTGAATTTTTCAAATAAAAATACACACGTTTCGAGCGTTGCAATACGAAGCACCTCCATATGCACGTGGAAATATCTGTAGCTGGACTGTCTCTCTGACCTCGAAAAAATTTGTTAAAAACATAATCCCAAAATCCCATCACTATCGAAAGGAGTGTCTTAAGCCGTTCCATAATGATCCGCGGACAGATCGTGGTGTGGTACTCGCAGTAGATATCGCGAATCGTCGTTTCGATAATGGTCAACTTCCTGTGAAGACGTGATCGAATGCCCGCAGCCTGGATTAGCAATCGATCGGACAATTAATGTACTAGCGCAGTCAACCCCGCATGTACGCGATCATGGCCGCCGGAAAGCGTTACATGACCCATTGCGTAAACGTGGCTCCGCTTTGTCGGTCAACCGTTAAACAATGGAATGCAATTCAAATCACCTTCTCTCTCTCGCCCCAGCAGCCGACTCCCGTGTCGATTTGATTCATGACTTTTGAGAGGGAGTGTAATGGGTATTTGTCCGGCTAAACAAGGCCAAATGTCAACCTGCTCTTGTGAATTCATTACACTTGACATGCGATGCATAATTCGCGCTATAAACTCCCTCGGCGTAAATTTAAACTACCACTATTTATGTTCTGCGATGAATCTGTATTTATGACCACGTCTTTTAATGAGTTAGCTTTCTTTAAGTCATCATATTCCTTGGCGTCGGCTTCGAGGATATAAAATTTGCCTACGCCTCTCATAGATATTTTATTGTCTTTCATGGCTGTGCTACCCTACCGGCGATGTTCAATATGCTACTATCTTCTTAAAATTAGGGCAAGACTGTTAGCATAGAATTAGTTATCCAAAATGTATTAAAATTGCACCATTTTACCTTATCCGAATGGAGCGTGATGGTATCGAGGATAGAGCGATGGTATACCGACCGTAGACCCGAGTTCGATTCCCGGTGATTTCTCTCTTTACTTCATTTATATATTTAGGGGCTTCATTAGGGCGAAATTGAGACTTTAATACATTAAACCTGAATAATACATAAAAGAAAATTACAAACAACCAAGCCTTAGGTGAAGGAAAAACCACCTAGGCGGGAATCGAACCCGCGACCTCTGAGTTCTACCAACTCAGAGGTCGCGGGTTCGATTCCTGCCGAGGTAGGCGAGGGTGTTACCCCGCCGCCACCGACGCCGGCTTCACCCAAACTGTGAGTATTTGCGAGTTCCAGATCTTCTCATAGAAATAAAAGAGGCTGCACAGGAACCCACAGTATTAAATCGCGAAATTCACACGCCGTTGCGTGTGTTATAAACATCAAATGTTAAACGTGAACCAAAAAAAGCCGATTGTTATCAAAAATGTAAAAAGTTCTCCAACGGAATATTAACCATGTCAACGCCACATTAACGTCATCCACGCCCGCTCTCATGTAGGAGATATACGAGATATATTGCAATACGGGACGGTCTCGATCGATGTCAGTCTGCATAGCACCCAAACTATTCCCATGGGATAGAAATATAAAAATATATTTACCATATTGGATCCGCCATTTTGATTATTGTTATTTTCACTTCAGCTCCGTTATCGGCAATGCCTTAGAATGCAAAATTTGATTGACTTAAACATACCTTATGGCCACGTTTTTCTCATCTCGGAAAGCGCATCAACCCAATTCAAACCAACCATTCAAATCACCCAATCAAACCAACAATTTGGTAGTAGTAGTAGTAGTTTTTAGGGGAGGCGACCGACTGCTGAGGTCATTTGCGCCATAGGGGATGGACAGGAAAGTATGAAGGGTAGAGAGAAACCCGCCGTCGGCATTAGCCTACTCTTTACGAAAGGCGCCAAGGGGTCCGCAGTTTAACGTCCCATCCGACGGACGGCGTACTCACTCAGAGTGCCCTCCACAAAGCACCTCAAGTAGGGATCGAGATACCTCTGAAAAATATTCATTACCACCGGGATTTGAACCCGCACCCTCTGGGTGGGAAGCCAGTACATCAGCCCCCGCACCATCTCGATCCCCAACAATTTGGTTGATTGCTGTATTTGGAAGAATGAAATGACGCGTTAGTAAAAATTTTGACGTAGACAGCGAAATGGTGATCTCGAACCGACAACTGTGGTTATAGTAGTGTGGAGAATACTCAGTGGTGTTCCGAGTCCTTCAAGAGGCATAGTCGAGTCGGTGGGACACTAACCAACTGGCCGACAACCCGACTCGACGGTGAGAACCGGATACCACCGACGAGTTCGGTGAAATACGATGTTGCAACGTCTGAATTCGCTCCATACTGAGGATCAGATAATTGCGGCCTGCAAAGATAGTCTCTTCCCACGCTTAGGTCCAGGGTACTAAACCGTCGGACAACGGCTTTTTCTCTTGTATTGAGATTCCTGTTTGAGTACCAAATGGCGAACTGCTCAAGTTCAGGATTCCATTCCGTCGTCGGCTCCAAATTGTGAGCATCTTGACGTCATTCTTATAAATCTAGACTGCGAGCAAAACAAATCCAAAGCAAACAGTCAAATGCACGGGATAGACAACGCAATTAGCAAAAAAATCTAAGAAATTTTTGCTATTTACTATGAGTATTTCAGTAAAAATAAAAAAAAACCTATACCCTAATGTGCAAATTTCACTCGCCGTTGGGCTTAGTACAAGTACCTCACCAATCAAACCAACCGTCGAGTTGATAACTGTGTTGTTATTTTAATTATTAGGCAGAGTACCGTTTAAGGTAGGTTTGGATTAACACAGACTGACTATTGTTCCATTTCTCATCCTCGCCAAATAAGACACAACCTGATACCCGATACCACTAGAAACTTTTATTAAATTCCACGCACATTCTACCTCCCTTCATTGCGTCTAACATACGTGTATCTATCGTTTCTCCTCCCCCTACCGCGCTTGCTTAACATCCTCCCCTATATTACGGTCTCCAGCATTACACCACCTATTAAAATAATCGCCATCCTGCCTACCTTGGTTTTTCCCAAAAATTCTCTCTCATCCCCCACCATGTACGTCTTCTTTTGTTTTCCTTGCCAACCATTTCTGTACTTCTCCACGCCCTCATTTCATAAGCCTCCAATATACGCCTATCTTGCTCCCATAGCCAAGCTTCCGAGGTGTAAAAAACCACACTCCTTACCCAAGTTTTCGCAAATCTTCTCCTACCAACCTTACTGAACGTTCCTGCCATCAGTTCCCTTCGCCCTGTGAAAACTTAATTGCCAAGCGCAATTCTCCTTTCAATGTCCATACTACCTCGGCCATCATGATCCATAGAACTGTACTGTGAAAATATGAATTATAAAAATGTGTGAAATCAATTATTTGTTCAAAATATGGCGCGCATCAATTCTTTGTTGTCATATTTATCCCTCACCGTATTCATCCATTTTCCGTTCTAAATTTTAACTGAAATGGGGTTAATTTTGGTCCGTTTTGACAAATTCACGCTATAATAAATTAATCTAAAAACTTCTAATCCTTGGGAAATAATTATAGGCTCCAAATCACTGAAATCAATCTTGTTTTTTAGAATTTCTCTTAGTTTTCCTCAACGATGTCTTTTTGGTTTTGCTACAATTGAGGCCAGTAAGTCTGTAAATATGAATTTGTATGTATACTGCGTGTAAGTTCATGAGAAACGAAAAAGTTTCAGTTTCATCTGACAAGACTTATATTTTCAAATGTTTCCAATGCAATGCAAAGAGCGAAAACGGATTATTGCGTTGGCAATGATATACAACTCTCGCCCAACGTTTAAGAAAGTTGTAGGCCATGCTTTGGCTTCACATAGACCGGGTTCCACCATGCTGCTTATTTATCGCCTCTGGAAACACATCTTAAGAAAAAATTTCTGGATTCAATGACGCATCCCTCCGTTTCGGGTAAATACAGCTGCACTATTTCCACAACAGTCTCCGACCACACTTATTTGGTATATTGACCCAAGCATTTTGTTCTGCATTCGAAGTAAATGATCCCACAAATTGAGTCCTTCCGAGTAGTGCCAAACTGAATTAACAGCGTAAATGGCATTTTATGTAGCTTCACAAGACTTAATCACAGGTTAAATCGAAGCTCACAGCAATAGGTAGGAAATTGATATCCATTACTGAATGAACCGGTCGCAGCCCTTGATAATGGAATGCTACAACCTTTCCCTTGATTGAAATACCGTACTCGGGGAAAATAGGTAAGTGAATGCAGTGATATTGTTGTTCTGGACGAAACTTCTAATTTCATCTCCTAATGACGTCCGTTTATATTTTCGCGATAAATTTAAATTGGAACTATTTTATTTCACGGGATTCTTCGAGACGTAATTTAAGGATTTCTTGGATATATAATATTATGCTTTTGCATTTACATCCCTCCCTACACAGCAATTAAAGGACATATCTATTTTGAAATCACGGACACCCAGTCCCTGGGTAAAGGAAATCTCATCTAGGCGGGCAATATAACACGCGATTTCTGGATAGCATTCCAGGTCGTCACCCCTACGCTACTGAGATGAAAGTAAAATTTTGACTGATATTGTGTCTGACTCCAGCAAAATTAGTGTATTTCCAACTTAGCCATAACTTTCTAGTCTATGTTCATACACGATTTAAAGTATTTGTTTCCTTGAATTAAATCATGCGTTTACATAGTTTCATGTGCAACCTAAGTGGTATGCTGGTGTTGTATATAGATCACACTACTGAGAATCCTGGCTTCAAAATTGAGCAATGCGTAGGATACTCAACGAAACTCAGACTATGACCTTCTTGGTAACGAATTTATCTAGGAAATCATAGGCACCACAGGTGAATACTAAACTTTCCTCGCTCTTCCTTCAATACGTGGTTTAATTCAGCAATGAATCTCGTAAGAAAAGAGCCCTATTCTCTCACAAGAAGGTAAACCACGGAGTTTGACAAAGGAAACAAGTAGGTATATAAATAGTAGTAGTTTGATAAACTAAAGTCGGTATTTGGAGTGAGTAGTTAGAGTAGGTAGTAAAGTAGGTAGTTGTATAGTTACATGTATGTTGTACTTATCAAAAGGCTTAAACCTTGAAGGAAAAGGAAAAGTATGCTTCTTGTATAGGACTTGAAAATGTTCTTATTTGCGACCAACACAGAAGCCTTAGTAAAATATATTCACAGCGCCAACATGGCCTCAAATCCACGCATGTTGATCAGTCTTGTTGGATAGAAAATAAGAATTTATTTTGTTAACAAAAGTTAATGAAACCTTTCCAGACCTTGATTCAGTAAATTTTTGATTCGTGTAAAAATCATGGTTATACATTCCAGCTTTGCACTATTTCACCTGTAGTTATGAAGTGAAGCAAGTGAGTTTTGATAACAGTAGACTCAGTTTCACTAGATTCAAATAGATAAAAAGTGATTACGACTCGAGGCTCTGTCAGGTTTTCTATTCTCTGTACTGTTGACATTTTCCATTGGCAAAAGAACCGTCATTTCACAGTTATATTCACTGTGTGGAATATATTTATATTCCCCCGAATTTATATGTTATGTAAGTTTAATGTTTCCCGTAGATGTTACTCAAAAAAAATAATTTCGGGTATTGTTTACTAAGGACTTTTATGTCATCATGTATTGATATTACTTACATATTTCGTAATGATGTTATTAAAAAAAATTGGTCCGACTACTGTTTCATTTGCAAGTAGCGTGCAGGCTTTCGTTCATCCACGACCACATCACCTCTGCCGCAAGGCTAAACCGATGTTGAGTTGCGACAGGAAGACATGTGCAGCGTATTATGTCCTAGAGGCTGTTGGGTGAACCTTTCGCGAGTGTATTGGAGAGTTAACCAGCGTTGAATCTGTGAATGCATCTCGGTTTGCGGGCGTGCTCGCCACGGTAAGAAGACGACGACGGTTGTGCAATGGCGAACCTCATGATGTAAACTCGCATGGGAATAAAAATAACTATTTAAAATGTTTCGTAAGACTAACATCTTACGATTCATTTAATAGAGGAAGTTTTTCAGGTAAAATTTGCCTATCTCTTTTTTCATGATGACTCAAATTTCACTGTTTTCCGAAGTTTCTTTTGCTTTTGTAATTTAAAGATGGTGAGAACGCATCAATAATCTGCTAGCATTGCTAAGTTAAAGTGCAATTTCAATGTTCTTACTCGAATTATGGAAATTGAGTAAAACTTAAACGTTCAACAATTAGACGGAAAGAAGGTGTTTTTAGATGCAATTATCATTCTATAACGTCTATTATTGCTGTATGATAATGATTTGCAAAAAATATATTGAGAGTACTTAACGGATTAGCAACCTTTAATGAAATAAAGAATCAAGAAAAAATACGGAAGGCATTGCTCCTGGAAATTGAGTACACCGAAAAAATACAAGAACAGATATTTGTATATTATTAGTATATTTTCTTTATAATATAATTCTCAGCTAATAATGTATATGCATTATGTATAATTTTTTAATATATATGTAATAATTACAAACATATAGTTCCTTTCCTGTATGATGTTGTATGAATTCTAAAACCACTTTCCTTTCCTCTTGTGTATTGTCTATTTCTCCTTTGGTGGGTGAAACAGTCCCCTGACGCCATCTCTTGGCTAAAGAATCGGGGCGCTTGGCGACATATTAGACCCACGGATCTCAGGGTAAATTACGTTTCCTCGATAGCTCAAGTGGTTAAGAGCATCCGCCCGGCAAGTGGAAAGATCCGAGGTTCGAGTCCCGGTCAAGGAAATATTTTTACCCTTGTGATCCGTTCGATTCCGCCTTATATCGCGGTAGTCCAGTGGGTAGAGCGTTGGACTGCTGACCGGAGGGTCCCGGGTTCGATTCCCGGGTAAGACACTCTGGGCACCTGCAGCTCCACCCAAGCTTAGTGATTTTTCGGGTACCAGGTTTTCCTGGAAAACCATCCGGCGCAGGGAAAGGAACTGGCCCCCTACCCTGATGTGTGAATTTTCACACGCCGTATAGGGCTTAGTACTGGGTGATCTCTACCATTACCTACTAAACCGACCTTCGGGTTGATTAATGTGTTTATGGTTTTTTTATATATTTAAACACACATGCATTTATTGATAATGTAGAAGCACTCACGAGAGAAATGTAACACCACATGAACGGCACAATAGAACCCAGAAATATGCATAGGAAACACGTTTAAGGGCACTCACATTTAAGATAGTTTGAGCTCACATATATGTGTGTGTGTTTGTGTATATATATATATACAATATATATATATATATATATATATATATATATATATATATATATATATATGTATGTATATATGATAAGTATCGGGAGAGAGAAACTCAACAGCTGTTGTAAGGGAAATGAGTAGAAATTGCTTTTGGGTAATCAGTTTTGATCGATTTTTTCACTTTTTAATCAGGTTTTTTGTAAAAATATTCACCAATATCACATTTTGCATTTTACGAAACCAATGCGAGAAGTTGAAAAAAATATGCTGGAGAACCAACTGACCCACAGACCCCTTTTTCTGCAATCTCTTGCTTATCAGAGCAGTGAAAACGAAAAGAAATAACTAAAAATTCCAAAACTGACTTCAAAAATAAACATTTACCGAGCGATTACCCTACTTGAATGTTTTTATGATCGAGTTTAAAATGTATTTCGTATCTTTCATGGCATAAGTCGCGAGAGATCTCTTGTGGTTCCCTGTAGGGTTGTACCCAGATGAATCTTTCTCGTGCTGTGGTGCGAATTGTGTTCGTCTTCCGGGACAGCCTAAAGAGGTTTGCGCCCTCCGCGGGCCTTTCACTCGACTTGAGACGAGGTCGTCGTGCCTATTGGGGCCGCGCATTGTGTTCGCTCTGCATTTTTTTTCCTCGAGTCATTCCGCCCGCCAATCTTCCGTTAGGATTTTCGGAACTTCGCGGAGCATTTTTTCGATGCATCCTGCCGCTTCAGTCGCGCCCAACAGAAGTGCACTTTCAAGTGAAGTAACGACCAGTCCAACTCGTTCGACCACCCAGCTTCGCACTTCCAAGCCTCGGCAAATGAGAGTTTACCCCTGTAGTATGGTCCCTTTACGTATCGAAGCCGCAAACGCCCGCAGCGGAAAATTTTACCAGCTGGTAGGCCCGACCAAGTGGTTTTTTTTTATTTGCTTGTCGTGGGACAGAAGTACCTGTATAATTCGTCGGCCTCATAAAATACACCGGAAGACAGTCGGCTTGGGAGTAACCGTGTCAATCATGGGGTTGTCTCTCACCGAGGAAGAAAAATGAGGTCCTTATTTTGGGGAAGACGTTCGTCACCGTGAAATTCCATGTTCTTACTTCTGCATAGCTGCACGATTTGACCCTGAGGTATGGTTGACGTTTCAATACATAATGTTTCACGTTTATCTAATGCTTAACAAATTTCTTTAGATTTCAAAAATATGCTATCATTTTATTTGTTCATGAGTAGCTCTTCCAAATATTCTCTTGTAATCCTAAGGTATTTTAACTCGTATATTGGTTATTCCAAAGTTACTATGAGTGAACGATTGCTTACTCATGGAAACTATATTTGAAGTAACTATTACCTTGACAAATTCCAAAGAAACTGCGGGAGATGCCGCAAAATTGCGGAGCGTTTTTTAACTGGCTAAAGCACTCGACCAAGGGAGGGATTTGAGGGATCTGGGTTCGAATCCTAGTCAAGGCGAATGATTGTTACACTCTGAAATTGTAGCATTTAACTATTACCTTTTCTTTGACTGTTTTGTTCCGATGACACTACTTGATATCATGCGAGGCGTTATTTTAAAATATACTCTTAGAATTCTACATAATAATATCCATTTTGCTTGATATTTTAGCGGTCTTTCTAAATGTTCTTACTTCTTTGTCTTTCCTACTCTCCTTTTTAATGATTTGGGCGATTGATGTCTTCGCTCCATGAACATTGAGGAATGTAGGAAAAACTTGCTTAACCTCAACGGGGCAACGTATCCCCTGGACATGGTTAGGGTACCATGCAGACTGACATCGATCGAGACCTTACTGTATTGCAGTATATCTCGTATAGCTCTTACAGGGAAACGGGCGTGGTTGACGTCAATGTGACGTTGACGTGGTTAATTTTCCGTTGGATAACTTCTTAAATGTTGGATAACAATCGGCCTTTTTCGGCTCACGTTTGTTACTTAGCACTGCAAACACCTTGTTTTTTGTCATTGTCACACCTTTCGAATGGCTGCTTAATCCAGGTTCTCCATCTAGCGTCTGGCCAGCTGATTTGGTGTTTGCCGCTTTACGTTTGGGTGCCTATGCATCGGTATACTCGATCATGTTTCATCAGTCTGCGTTTCAGTTGCATTACCGAAAATATTTTCTATTCTGGATTCCTTTGTCGCAATAAATAAATATGGTGGGCTTTCGCAGTTGGAGATTTTTTTATTCCTTGATGGATCAACATCTCTACCAGCTTTCCCTGAGCCATATTGAACGGAGAATATTCACGCTCATTTGATAAATTTTTTCTTCTTTCGCGCCGCGAGAAGATTCAAAGAATCGACATTCCATTGTTCAATTCTGACGGTTGATGTTACTCTTTCTTTTTAAATAAATATGTCAGGCAGACCCAAGTGTTGCAGATAGTTGGGAAAATGTCTTCAGCGATGGATTTTAACCTTTGCTCATTTGAATATGAGTTTATAGTAACGGAA
Organism: Hetaerina americana; assembly: GCF_022747635.1. NCBI lineage: Eukaryota > Metazoa > Arthropoda > Insecta > Odonata > Calopterygidae > Hetaerina > Hetaerina americana. The sequence goes on from NW_027287316.1 coordinate 47,071,116, forward strand.
ATCAAGGCGCGAGTGCGGTCAAGAATTTGGGAGGTTAATATAAGTGTACCGCTTGCTTTCTGATGGCAAGATTGAAATGATGAGATTATCTCATTACTTGGGCCTTTATCTGTACACACTCTTCCGCGTAAAATGCAACTTCATGCAATACACCGTCATATTTGCCTATTTTAATCCTCAATTATGAACACATTTCTAATTTTCAATGATTAAAGGGAACTAAATGTAAAATTCAATTCGTTTTCCATAGATCAGAGTAAAAGCCGATGTATATGCCGATATTAATGGAAAATACCAAACTTAATATTTTTCATTGCGATTCTTCAGGGCTTTTATTGCTACCTACAACTTTGTGTCCCCCTTCCATCAAAAATAGTGTTTTGATCAGTCTACTTTACATGATGTTCTATCGAAGTTGTAAATATGTTGATTCTTATACTGAAGTTTACTTGTTTCAATGTAGAGAAAATGTTATTTGATGGTAATCTACCTAAATTTCCCAAAGTCCTGAAATCCCAAAGGGGAGCGTTTGCGACAAAATAATGTTGTGTGGTGACTATGGGAAAGTCCCGTTAGTTGCTTCAATACAGACCCCTACGTATCTTCATCATTGTTTACTCCCGTACTCACCAGATAAGAAAGTTGTGAAGTGTTCGAGATAGAGGAAGAAAAACGTCAAATTTGGAGGGTATAACACATAGCAGGTAGAACAGTTTACCTATCTAAGAAGTGTTTGAGACCTATATGGTCAAAGTAGTAGGGACATACTTTTGCTCTTGCGAATTTTGCACGACTCGAAGGCTCCCCGGAAGGTCCTTAAGGGTAATTGTCCGCGTGCTTGTACTTGCATTTCCTACTCACATTCTTAGACTAAGGACGTTGTCTCCGTTCAGTTTTTCACTCTAAATTAAATTGTTTTCTCCAATTTAATTCGGACTGAGACGAGAGAGCGAGCCCGCTATTTAATGTGCAGATATCAACTGGACGTTTTTATTCTAGGTTTTTCGCTTAATGGAATCAGTTTCAAGCATCAAAATTCATCCCTGCGTACGAACTGCCAAGCCAGTCAGCGCATACTGGCCAAATCGTGCGCATCCCATTCCACGGGTACCTTGATGTTTCCGATTACGCCTCCGGCATACTATACAATATTTGAACTGTAACTTTCGGGAACACTTCCAAACGCACGGGAACACATAGGAATGTTTATGAGGTCGCATGGAGAAAGTTACGCCTTAGCCGACTCCTCTTTCTTTCTCTCCCTCTCTCCTTCACGAAAGAAGAGAGTAAATAGTTCTTGAAAGCATTCGCGGCGATAATTGATCCCCGAAAGCAGTCCTAAATTTAGGTGACAATAGCTTTGCTGATCACTTCCGGGCAGATTCTACGTTTTAATTCGGCGACGGGAGACTTTCAATCTCTCCTCCTCACCTCATGACCCACTACCAAAGAGGCCGGACGGCCGCCTGGATTTTTATAATGCCATATCATGATTGAACTGCCATTGGAAAAACTGTTGTTATTAATAACTAGAAAGTTCATTAGATTTATTTTATTTCTCATTGTAATGATGAACTTCTACTGCACACTGCTTGCGGCCTGATATCGTTGATGTGTATTCCCACTGTATCATTGAGATACCGCGACACGCAAAAGCATTTTCTGTTTTCATATTTCATCAACAGTATCGGTAAGAGGAAGGTTTAAGCTACCCAGAAAAAAATAATACACAGTGTAGCGGTCTCCAGAGGACTAAGCACTGCTACACATCAAAGGTTCACCGAAAACTACAGTAATCCTAACCCCCCTAACAGCCTTTATTACAATGGACCATTTTTCAAATCCCTTACCTCAAGCTTCTCTCTTCATCCCGTCCAAAATATGCAATCTCGTTTACGTATCTCGATTACCCAGCGTTATTCGTTCTATCACAGGCTTCAAATTCCCATTCTATTGAAGTTCAGTATCACAGTAATTTCAAAGTATACTCACTATTCATTTGACGGATACATTAGCAATCCAAAGATTGAAGAATTCGAAAGGCATCTGTGGCGCTAAAATGTAGTATCATGTTCGATCAAACTGTGAGAAAGACTTAATTTCCAACGAATCATCGATCTGTTTACGACAGCATCATGATGTTGATCAGAAGCTACGACCTTTGATGTAATGTCTTGTACTTAATGTGTATCTAATAAATATTTTGCGTTCACTTTATAATAAAATCCTTCAGAGGAACACGAATAAAAGAGAAAAGTGTCGAGACATTACAAATCTAGCACAGGAGAGCGAAACTTCAATTGTGGTTTGACGGCATTACGGATGGGCGAATCCATAGCGAAAGAGAAAATTCTTGAATAAATATAGCTGTAACAAGAAAGTTAAGAAATATTGTTGGCTATTTTGTGCAGGAAATCAGCTCAAGGTTGGCGAATTAGTTGTTCATTAAAATGAAAGCTTCATAAGGGCGGAGGAAATTTACGAAACAAACCGGGAACTGAATTTTTAATAGCAATTATGCGAGAAAATATACGAGAGTAATTCTTGGTTTTATTCTCTTAGATATTCATTAGTTGTCGTAAGTATATTTTTTTATCCCCATCATGATAAATATGAAGTGTGTGGTTTAAGGATATTTTGTGTCATGTTAGTTAGGACTTAGGAGTAAAGTAGTGTGCTCTAGCAAGGTCCATCTTACCCTTGAATGATAGAATATCATTCAAGAATTGAATGATATTCTTATACCCTTGAATGATATTCTATCATTCAAGGGTCTCTTCATCTTCAACTAAATGAAAATTATATTCTTTAACTTACAGTGACCATAAAGACAGTTATTCACTTTTTAGTAGGAAAGTGTTCATGATTATATTGGATTTTTGTATTTTATAACAAACGTAATATTTATGTGTAAAAGCTATGCCACAGTAGACCTGGAGAGCAGAAGACCTAATTTATGAACCTAATTTATTGAACCTATGTGAACCTAATTTATTGTAATTATTTAAAGTACACTGTAAACATGGAAACAGGTTACTGGAATTATTTCAAAGATGTTAAACGCATGTATTTGTTTTTTTTAATTACTACTGCGTTGAATTTTTAACAACCTTCTTCCGTTCGTTGGAGATTTTGATCGAGGTAGTTATATTTCTGAACTCGCCACAGACAAAAAAAATAGACGCGAATATTTTTTATAAAAAAGTGATGAGATCTGAAATTCTGGTTACGTTTCTGTGGCTATGCAAACATTACCTTTTGCATCCTATTATCTGCATACTTCGCAGGAAAAATGTAGGAGGCACTTTGTTGAACTACCTAAAAAAAGATCCGATGGGCACGAAAATGTAGATGGAGTGACGAACTACGTAAAAGAAATATCATCTGCTTTCTTTACACCCCACTTCAAAAAGTACCCGTCAAGTGTACGGAACCAAACGATGAATGATCCAGTCATACCATACTGACGGTTATACGATTAGTTCAAGCGGTTATACGATGGGTAGTACGAGTAGTTAAAGATTAGCACGACAGAGAAAAATGAAAAGTGATGCTGACAGGCCTGGATTGGAAATTATTTGTGAAAAGAGGGTACGATAAATTAACATGTTTACCCACATAGTTCCTATTTGTAGGAAGGATTCGATGCTGACGAACGTTACCATGTTGACACTGTCGATTCTCTTTCAGAGGTAATTTCCAATGTACGAGGGTCATCCGGAAAGTAGTACCCGTTCGTGAAATAAAGACACAAAAGTAAATATTAACAAACATAAAAAATTTTATTTGAAAGAGGATACTTTAAACTACTTCTCAACATAATCTCCAAGCAAATTAAGGCATTTGTCATAACGTGTGACAAGTTTCTGTATTCCTGCTGCATAGTCCTTCGCCGCCAGCTCATTGAGATACGCGAGGGACCCATCTTGCACAAATTTTTGCATAATGCAGATGGTGTTTAACAATTTCATGAACAATTGTTCGAGAAACATTGGGAAAATGCTCACAGATGTCATCAATTGTGACGCGCCGATCGTTCCTCACGAATTCGTCAACTGAGCTCACCAGTTGGTCTGTAATGACAGACGGTCTCTCCGAACGCTCATCGTCGTGTGTGTTCCCCCTCCCCATGTTGAAGTTGCGACACCACCGCCGAACAGACGACTCGTCCATTACATTGTCTCCATACACCTCCTTTAATTGGCGATGAATATCACATGGGCGAACGTTTCTTGCATTGAGGAATTTAATCACTGCCCTCACTTCACAACTGGCGGCGTTCTCAATTTTTTTAAACATTGTAAACAATCACAGAAACAACACAGGCAATGCTAGCGTCACGCAACTTGGCTCAGAGAAGGCAGACAAGCCACTGAAGCTATCTGACCTCGTCCAGCGGCTACTCGCGTCGTCAGCACTTCATGCGGCACGAACGGGTACTACTTTCCGGATGACCCTCGTATGTTGAATCTATCCGTTGAACATTTAATTAATTATATCCGTAATATCTAATCATTCAACCCGATATTCGTTTAATTATGCACGTGGAAATTTAAAGCGCAACTGTAGGACTTTCACGTCTAAGTTTGGAATCGTGATTGGAAACATTGGATGCTAGTTTGAAGTCCCCAATAAACAAGACCGGTTGGTTTCAGTTAATTTTTATAACCAAATTATTTACTTCGCACGAGCAAAATATCATAAAAATCCATGTCTGAACTAACAGATTTAAGAATATTTCTTTCCGCGAACATTACGTAATGGCAACATCTCAATGATTTTCACTCGTCATTCGATCTCTTTCAAATCCTTTCGTTGGTTGGCCACACACCGTTGGTGTCTTGTTGGGCTGGAATAGCTTTGGAGTGGAGTAGGGCAAATCCCTAGACGGGGTCAATTCCTTGGCTTCGTAATGCATGGTGTCGAGGTGGTAATACAAGTATCTACATATGCATCTACTTAACACTCCGCAGGCCGCCGTAAGGGCGTGTGACGGGGGGAGTTAGGGCACCACCCGTAATTATGAAAAAAAACCGCATGCAAAAGCGACAAATTTATACAGTCTACACACAAAAGATGGTATACATTCATACAAAAATCCTTACACCCCACAGACATGCAAACACTCAAACTACCAACTAACATGGACATGCACCTACAAATTCACCTGATATCTTTGCTTTGTTTAATTTTGTTCCGACTTGTAAATTAAATGCTTTTAATATTTCTAAAGTAACTTCGGTTTCTTACTATTATGATTTCTGATTGGTCGGGGAAAGAATGAGTATTTGTGTCTATCTGTATTGGAATCTATCTCCCTTATTTTATCTTTGTGGTCTGATCTACCTAAGTAGTGTGGGGCCATTATAATTCCTTAAGTGTCATCGTTAAACTCTTTTGTTCTGAACCTTTATAAAAGTCTAAGTCTCGCTTGTTGTCTTTGTATTCTAAGTGGCTCCCCGCCTTAAGTCCCTAAGTGACCCTTGTGTTCTCTTTATAAGAATTTGAACGAAACTGGCGAATTTTCTCTGGACTTTATCTAATTCTTTTTGCCAAATTTTCTTCCAAGGGTCCCAAATACTAACGGCATATTCCAAATGAGCATGAAAGTTCCAAGAAAAAATTCCAAAGTATACAGAACGGGTGAAAATAAACGGAAAAAGATAAGAAATCCTGGAGTGTTTCATTGCCATAGATTGAAAAGGAAACCTCCTAGCAGGAGTGAAACTAGGCTGCTCGACGAACAACCATACCCGTACAATTTTATGCTTCTACCTTTTTCCAGTAATTCATGACCTTAAATGTTTAGGTTCAGTCAATGATTTTTTTTCAAAATTTGTGTCTGTTTTCTTACTCGGCTGGGTTGACCCGAGTAAAGGTGATGGCTTTGCTCAAAGAGCCCTCAAAATTCATTACAAATCCTGGTTAACGACCGACAGGTTTGAATGGTAAATGTAAATAAAATGTCAGGGAGTTTGGTATTAGATTTGGTTAATTCCAATTATGTCTGCGGATGGGTTCATATTTTTGTCTCGTAAATAATTCCGTTATCCATGAACTACACGTGTTGAACACTTATGCGTTGGAAAATTTGTCAGCTCTTAAGACGTCGGGTCGAATCACATTTCTTCCGGTCGTATCTCGAAACGTTAGAGAATAAATGAAAAATTGCGACGTCATTTTGATGTTGCTAACGCCAATGTTGTGAAAATGAGTTATCACTGGTTTAATACAATATTAATAATCACTGGGTAATTTTTAAAATTCTTATCGCAATCCAGAAACTTCACAAAATCGGAAATAAACGGATTATTGTTTGATACTCGCGAATCTAACTCTCTAATGTATACGGGTACATCTCGTCAAACCGGGGTACCGTTTTTATCCCTAACGAAATAGCGATTCGTGCGTCTGCATCATGCCTTATCAGCCGCCTCATGGCCTTGTGGCAGAGGGTATCAGAACACCAGTCTAGCTGGAAATATACGGATCTAGATCTCTTATTTTATCCTGGTGTTAGACTTCTCTTCCGATATAGGCTACCTTGTCGATATTATTCTTACTAAAAATCCACATGTGCTGATAGACAGTGTCAGGTGGCACACAAGTCTCAAATAATCACAAAGGTAAAATCAGTCAACATACAAAAGTACACTAAAAGGGAACTTCAAAACACAAATCTCTTTCACAAAGCAGGAAAATTATTCCCCATAAATTATACCCCATCTCATTAACATCAATCAATCAGCAAGAAAAAAAAAGATAAATATTTTAAAAAAATTAAGCTGTTACATATAATTTTACACCACACATCAATCAAATTATAACATATATTCCTTACATCTTTTCTTAAAAGTATGCACTCTGTTAGGAAAGGTCTCGAATTTTGTTTGCAGGTAAGGTGTTCCAATCAACAATTGTTTTATTTAGAAAAGAAATTTTTTTTATTCGTTCTTTGTGCCCGGCATTTTACCTTGAATTTGTGGTCATTTCTCCCGATAAAATTTGGGTTCCCCGCCTCAGTAGAGCAGTAAAATCTCGTTGCCATAAGTCGGTTGCCTTGGAACTTGGTAAAATTTTAGTCCTACTTCCCCAATGCGCATGAAGGGAACCCCACCTTACAGTAGTTCATGTCGTAATTTGTTGTCTCCTTGTATCTCTTTTTACAAATAAAACGTATTTTTCTCTAGTTTCATAAATTCCATTTTTATTAACATTCTTCGAAGGGTTACAAAAATCTCGCCGCGTACCTTTCCTAAGAGTGAATGCGCCCTGACTCATGTGAAGTAACACACACCTCCTTTAGTTATTACATTTAGTTTTACTGGAATTTGTGAAATTAAACCAAATTTTTTAAGGGTGTCCCACGACGTGCCATACAGCATTCAGTGTTTTAAGGAAATAACTACTAAGTTCGGTACATTTTATGAGATCTAACTTGAAATATATTATCTTTTGAATATTATCCATTGCGAATTGTGGGTTATTTATGGATATGATATACGCAGGGCAGATGATGAGGAACTGCTTTGCAATTACAATCAGTATTCGCAGTTTCCGATTTAATAGAGCGTGCCAATGGTAAGTAGAATGCTGCAAGTACCCATTGTCACTGTGATTTATTCATGTCCAGAATATGCTCTGTCGTAATTTTACCACTTCCATTTCGGAGTGGAATCCGTTCTGCTAAGTGTAGCACCTGCCGTCACAAAATCGAGGTAGTACACCGGATGCGAAGCTTGAGTCGTAAAGGATGTGCAATTTTATCGTGGCATTTCCATCGTGTCGACCTTTTTGTTCTCTTCACACCGTCGCGTCTCTTAGAACGTAACAATGAGAGACCCATTTCGTGTCGGCCCGTTAAATCGTAGCGTCTCGGAAATTCATTTTGCATAGCAAATTCCCGTAAGGTTTAACCATAGGTTCGAGAATTCAAACACACTTGCACAATCTCAGTTCTCATATTACCCACTAGTTGCACGGGAAATTATTCCCTTGCTCAAGTGTCACGGGGTTGGAAGTTCCTATCCCGTGCCTTCCATCATCCACACGACCGGCAGTGTCCAATGGTCACGGTTGAGAGTCCGTGAGAAAATTTTCATGGCACATGTGGCGTAAAAATCATAACGGATTTCAGAATACTCACGTGTCCTGGTTATTTTGGGGATGCCGGTTTTCGAAGTGGAAGACCTGCTCTCGATTCTAATAAGTACAGCAGACTACCTCGTATTCCTCCTCGCCTTAACCGCCCTGACGCCTTAATTTCGTTTCTGTGGGGAGTCAATTACGAGCGCAAAACTCCAATTTGTGTTCTGTACATACTTTCTACATGCTACCACGATTTTTCAGGAAAACCATGCTTATCTTTTCGCTAAATAGTCTCATTAAATTATTTTAGTTTTAGTCAAGAATCATTTCGTTTTACGGGTATACAGTTAGGAATATTCTGAATCATTAGATTACGGACTCTTCGGGGAAATAAGATCCAAAAAAAGAATATCGACGGGAAAAAGCATCTTGAAATAAGTTTTAAAATTAATGAATCCCTCTTTAAATCCAACTCAGTAGGCAAAACGGTAAAAAAACAGACTCCGAAATTTCGATTTAAAATAAACTGTGACCGCGTATATTACAGCGGTACTTCTTAATTGACACAAAACTCTATAGGAACGAGTTTGTAAGTATATCACATGAAAAAATATAAAAACCATAAAACCCGAAAAAATCTAAAGCTTGGGTGAAGCTGAGGGTGCTCTGAGGGGCTTGCCCGGGAATCGAACACAGTAGTCCAACGCTCTACCCCTGGACCACCGCGACCCACTATGAAAAATATATCTTTCATTAAATATTTCTTGTTTCGAAAAATTATTGACTTAAAACAGTATTTTTTTATTTTTTGTATTGATTTTAGTTCAATTAACGGCCTCGAGATGACGTTGAATTTTTTTCGGACTAATTGATTATCAGCATATCCGATCAAGAGTCGGGTTCCTCATGGGTTTAACAAGAGCCCAATTCAAATCTGGATATACTCTTTACTCAGGTTATTCTTTAAGAATCGCACAAAACCCAGAAAGTGTACGTTTAAATCTGCGAATGTATTTAACTTTCCACGTTAATTAGCTGCTAAATCCCCTTAACAGATACTTTCATCGTTCTCGCAACACATTCTATTGCGTCTATATTACTCCCTATCACGTAAGCTGCCATAAGGAAGTGTTGCTGCTGTTTGTAGGTATGCCGTAAAAGAGAAGAGGAGGAAGTCTGTGAATAAGAGATGTACTTGTATGCTGGATTATTGCTTTCCTCTCCATTCGTCCTGGTCGTGCATTTCACTTGGGGGAAACGAATCCTACAGCCTGTCCATTCCATAGTCATGCTCTGTCTAATTCCATCCCTATTGAATGAACTGCCTGTGTAGAGTGGAAGTTGAATCATTTTCTCGATAGGGAAAGTAAAATGACGCAAAAAATATCTGTATGATAGAAATTAATCTAGCGTGTAGCCTTCGTGTCTCCAAAGCCTCCCAGATTATGCATCACTCGTGATTATGTGATGCTTTGCGTAATTTCTTGGCATGTTTTGACACACCAGGAAGTATTCTTCCGTATTATGCCCAATTTTTAAGTCAGTGGTCTTTGAGACGGGATCAAAGCGATCACTAAATTTTCTATCTGAGATCCAACTATAAAACACTATTTTCTTCGATTTTACATCGTTATATTCTCCTCCCGTGTAATCCATAGATAACCTACTTCTTTGGCGGCAGCATTAACTATGATACTGTTAACTTTACCCTTAAGTTACGTCTGACGTGATGGTGACGCCCATTCTTGCGGAGGTATGATATCCTGCGAGCCGCTATGTGAGTGTGGCAGAGGGTGTTAGGACACTAGCCTTCATAAAATTCATTTGAGGATAATCTTTACGAGTTCGCAAGTTACGCAAGCAAGAGTTACGAAGTAACGGAAGACGACAATAACATTTTTCGATTCTGGTTTTTGAGGTTATGTCGTGATCAGGAACTGCGTGAGGCAAGAAAAAATATTTAAATATGTCAATGCTTGAGGCTATTCTTCTTCTTTTATCCGTGTGGTCTAACGACCCGATCGGTTGCGGACTTCCAATAACTCCCTCGTTATCACAGGCAATCTCGAGGACTCTCGAAAACCTTTCATATAGCCTTAGTCTCATGTGCTTCCCACATGTTCGAGAGGACTCACACCCTAGTTCATCCAATAATCCCGTCACAATTGCTTTCTTCTCGCGTTCCCCTCGCTGAAATCATGTACGCTAATCTAATCTAAGGTGAACGTTCACGACAGATGAGTGGAGCATGGCGCAAATCCCTGACTTTTAAGGATAGCAATTCAGCAGAGAGGTGGTGCGATTTATGGGTAGTGGATGTAGCGGGACCTCGTTTCACTGGAGTCGCTCGATCAGACGGGGAGGAGGGAAAAACTATCACGGGAAGAAGTCGAATAGAAGTACGTAAATCCACGCCCCAGGGCTCAAGAGATAGTCAAACCGTGGGCGTCGTTGCGGTCTCCAGAGAAAAATAATTTTTCCGCGAGCGTATTTCACCTGCAATGTTATTTTTCCGTTCTCTGGATTTAGACGTCCGAGTTCGTTCCTTTCTCCTCTTCGCATAGGGTTCTACGCCCCCTTCCCATTCTCCGAGCAGATGTCTATTATGCATTCAAAGTATTGAGGTCTTTGGTTTGGGCTTTCGACGAGATTGCTTACACGGAGGGAAAACTCAGAAGACGCCGGCAGTCGGGCGGTGCGACCGCGCTCCATTACCCTTTCATGACGGAGTCCAGATTTTCATCACAGTCGCAGTTGTTTTGATGTCTCAAGACTAAAATTAACCATGGGTTCAACATCCCATCGTGAGTAATGAATAACGAAAGAGGAAAGCAATGGAAGCCATCACTATCACAACAGTGAAAATGAAACCATTGTCTGGAAACGGTGAAAACGTGCTTTACACACGTACAGCGTAATTTTCAATTGCACTGAGTTGCGACCACTGACTGTCTCTTAGCCTCTATTTACCAGTGTTGTCTCGCATATCAATATAATGCGAGATTAAAACAATTTACCAGGTATTTTAGTTAGACATTTATATTATTTTTTATCTGATAGGTATCTTAGAACTTTAAAGAGTTCAAATTAATAGTCTAGAGTTTTATCGTATGTTGGTAGTTTTATTAGTTCTATTGATAATTTACTGTTTCAGTGGCAATAATTTTATTCCAATTCATTGCACTTATTACTCAATTCTCCTTTGCTCCCTTAGTAAAACAGTCACATGCAGTTTCTTGTATCGAAGACATGTGACATGACTTACACGATAGATACATCGAAACTTTGAGATAAAAGTGGCTTTATACGTTTCTTCGTGGCTTACTGAAACGTTCATCTAATTTTTCTAGGGTTGCATGGACCATGCAAGTGATTTTTATATTTTTGAAAGATTCACGACTCTTGCTTGCAAAACGCAAGTCATTAGATCTCTCGCTAATCGAATCAAAAAGATTTTTCACTGTCTAAAATATTATCCATTCATTTAGCATTTATATACTTGTACCAATTTTATGACTCGTCCGACGACTATTGTTATGATTATGATTCAAATAATGTTTGCAAATCAACTGGTTACTCTTTATCTAACAGCCATTATTCATGTGCGTATTAATAAAAATTGTGAGCGTCCTCATCTCCTGTTCTTCTGACGACTTGCTCCAAGGTGTGGTGGCAAGGGTTTTTTATAAACAGTAGAAAATGCCAACCAAATCGTCATTCTTACCTGGAATGGCAGAAAATGTCGAAGGTCTACCGATAAATTAAAATTGCGAATGAAGAAGATCGTTTTGCCCGGCCGCCATATTTCAAGGGTTGGCAATAACACCGGACGGTCTGGAGGTGACTGAAACACTTAGTAAACTAAACCTGAAGTTTTTTAGTCAATATAAAAGAGGTGATTTTCTGTGGAAGGTTTCTTTTTGAAGTTTCGATTGAGTCAATTCGACCTCTCGGATCAGCTCTCCTTAAAGGCTAACGGTCCTTGATTCGAATCCAGGTTCAGGCATAGATATTTTGTGGACAGAATGTGAATTATTATCAAAGATACAATATCGCCTAACCCCCTAAGCAGCTAGAAGGAGGTCAAAACTGTCGCCCGCTAGTGGATTGTCCCCTCTGATAATGAAGAAAGTGCAACAGAAACACCAAATTAAACATCCCTAGATCACTCAATGAGGATATATAAAAAAACAACTCAATTTCACGCAGGAAAACGATTTCAAAACCTTTTTTGGTTGAATAAAATTGCAAAGGCAGGAACGAAAGGAAAAATTGCTCGCTAGGAAAATTTTCTTCCAGCGAATCTTATGATTTGATTTGAGTTCCACTGAAATAATTCCTTTTCTTTTCCATTTCCTTGAATAGGATTAATTTACTTGAAAGGTGTCCTATCGCTCTTAAGCTCGAACATAGAGGAACATAAGATTTTTTTTGATTAATTATTCACCAAAATGTATTGTGTCAGCCGTGGTTTCCCCAATAGCATGGATTGATTAATGAAAGGATTTATTGTTAATATGAAATTTCGTGATTCTAAATCACGTCTGAGAGTCACAAACTATTCACAAGATCTCTAAGGGAATAATCAAGAATGAAAAAATTTGGGTATGTGAGGAAGTACTGCACTGGTCATAAGCTAAATTACCCAAACGATTAATTAAGTCTTCGAAAAATTTTATGGGAGGTCTTTTTATAATCATCTCATTAGTTTCTACTCGATGAATTGCGGTTGGCGCGCAAGATTAAAATCCAAAAAAGAAAATCTAGAGTATGTTACCGAGGTAAAAAAAATCATAGTGAGGCCGTTACCGCCGGTTGGCGGAAATGAATTTGGTGGCCACATGGCGTGGCTAAAATTTAATAGTTTTAGACGGGACCGTCACGAAGACTGCTTTCATCATAAATCATTGTCAGTTAGGAGTCGACCCTGATGTACACGTGGATCCTGTACGATTTTTAAGATAAATTTTCGCTGTCTGTCGGTAGAGTTCCAAATGAGAAATATCGTTGTTAATGACCGCTGCTATCTCTTCTTTCTCAAATGTAGAGGAGCATTAATTTCGTACAAATCGTTTAAGATCGTACAAATGCAACCATTCCGCCATGCATCTAATGATACTTTCGTAAAAAATAAGTGAATCCTCTGTATTAATTTTCGCCATTATACTGCAACCTGCGATAATAATATTGACATTAAATATTAGACTAAATATTCAACGTCGAAATTTACAACACTTTTTAACAGGGCCGCTCAAAAAGGAGTGTATTTTTTTCAGTTTTCATGCATGTGAGTTTTTTTGGTTCCGTTTTAGATACCAAGACTTCAATGCTCAACCGATTTTCATGAATGAGATGTCTTTTGAATCTGTGCATTATGCAGAACAATATAGGTTATGTAGTGCGAAACAATATCAAATTAATTGATTTTTATAGGATGTAGAGATGTATAGGATAAATAGTCGCGTGAAAATAAAAGAAATTAAATGTGTGCTGGAAATAGAAGCACGGCAACTATTTTTTGCCAGTCCCAACCAATCTTACGTAAAATTAAACTTCTCGATGCCATCATTCGGTCGATTTCTCGCGTCCGCCCAAGTCATTCATAATCTATTTTTAATCTTTGCTCGCCAACCTAATGCGACAAAATATTTCGCGTATGCTTCGCTTGCGCAAGAACTAAGTGATTGCGCGCCTTGAACTGCTACCATCAGTTAAAATCGTATGATTTCAATATTAAATTTCGTCCATCAACCCATTTTCTCTTTGTAAATTATACTTGTCTGACCACGGAAGTGGACGATAATAAAAACTAATAAAAATTTTAAAACACGATTGAACGAAAAAACTGAACTAAGGAAACTAAAAAACGAACTAAAAAGGCAAGAACAAGGCATCATCTCTCAAGAGTGTTAACAATAGTTAAATATTGTGAGTTTTTGAGTCATCATAATAGATTAATTCCATATTACGAGTACATAAGCATAACACAGCACAAATATACAAGAAATTTATTTTCTTTGATTGAAACTCAAATCGCAGTCGGGGATTTTGCCTCAAGTAGTTAGTAGTTTTTAGGTGAGGCGACCGACAGCTAAGGTCATTTGCGCCATTAAGGATGGATGGGAAAGGAGGAAGGGTGGAGAGAAACCCGGTATTGGCATTAGTCTACTGTTAACGAAAGGTGCCAAGGGGTCCAAAGTTTAACGTCCCATCCGAAGGACGGGCGGATACTCACTCAAAGTGCTCTCCAAAAAGTACCGTAAGTAGGGATCGGGATACCAATGAAAAAATTTTCACGAATCAAACCCGGCCCCTATCGATGGGAAGTACGTTAGTCACCGCACCATCCCGATCCCCGCTTTGCCTTAAGATTTGTTATGTTGTGTTACAGGACTGCAATAGAAATTTCAAACAATGAACATTATTTATATGCATAGGTTGTGCTGGGTTACGATTTATAGATAGAAGTAATCTATTATGAAGACTCCACAGCGCCTAGCCCTTTACTCTCGCCTTATTTTAGTCTTTTTAGTTCGAATTTTTGTCCTATAGTTCGTTTCTTTCACGCCATCGAGCTTTTTCATTCATATTTCACAAATGAGAGTAATCACGTGGCGGGATCGACTTCAAACTGGAAGCACCCAGATATGAACTCAAGTGATGCACCCAGAAACTCCTTGTTGGGTGGATTTTTATGGATAGTAGAACTTTCGAGGAAACCGCAGCTTGATGTAGGGCTGAGGGAGGGTGAACTTTGTCCTCCCGAAGCATTAAACGAACATTCATGTTTATGGTTGTGCTCTCTTTATGTTCTTCCATTTAAATCCAAACTTGAAAACAAAGAAGTTTCGCAAACCACCTGAGATAAAGTTGTAAACAGACGCAGTAAAATTGGTCGTGGTACCTCTGCCGTTAGCAGCAAATGCATCCCATCAATGAGGCTGTGAGCTGGAAATAAGATAGTATATCCTGCATGATACAGAAATGTGATTCGTAAAGCGAATACAAGGGAGGTGAAAGGACGATTTCGAACGATCTTTTTCAAAGCAGAACACTTTAATAATTTCACCCATCAGTATTTTTTTCCATAAGACTCCTGCCACAAAAGTTTTCACGAGTCATCGAGTCAAGTCTGAGTATGAAACGAGAATGATTCGTGCTCTTTGTATTCTCAACAAAGAACCGAGCTCTGGATAAGTAGTACCCCTTACTTGGAAAGAAAAATAAATAATTTTCCTGCGCTTTCAGGAAGTACTTTTCAATGGCCCCAGGTAATTTTCTCCCGTAACACGACTATTTTTAAAAAGAGAGACTCAAGTCAGGGATTTTTTTGTTTATAATAGGAGGAGTCGATTGAAAAACGTAGTTGACTCGGTTGAATATCCTAGGGTAATCATGATGGACACTTTACGAGTATGGGTCCCCAACATGCGTTCAACTCAGCTGAATCGAAATGACATCAAAGGGCGCGCTAATGCAACATTTGATTCATTATTATTATTGGAAGAATCAACCCCAGCCGTACTCTCTGAAGCAGTATACTAGAGGATAACTGTAAAGCCACTTTCGACTATTTCCTTGCCACTTGGCTAAAATACGTCAATGATATTTTTGTAATTTATGTTACCAACCTAGCCCCTCTGGAGCACTTCTTCGAAAACCTCAATAGCCAATACCCTACGATTAATTTCACCCCTGAAAAATAAACCAATCAATCCCTCCCGTTCTGAGATATCAGAGTAAACCGGACTAATACAAATAAACTTTCTTTCGACATTTACAGAAAACCCACACACACACCAACAACAACATACATACATCAGTCGTCTCTTGAACATGATACACACAAACACGCGTCGTTTCATTCCCTAGACCATAGATTCGTTAACGTCCCATTGAGCAAAGCAAAACTTCAATCAGAATTGGAGTACATTAAACGAACCGCCGCTATAAATGGTTAAAACCCAAACATCATCGATAAGATCCTCAAAAAACAAAAACACAAAAAACTAATTCAAGACAGCAACACATTATTACCCACTGATGAAGAGGAATGCCTAAAATTACCTTTCCACCCCACACTAACTCTAATACTCGCTCCAATTTAAAAAATATGGTAGAAAACCTATATTATAACAGTACATCTGGGGTTTATTCTTCCCACAGTATTCATAAGACCGTAGTTACCGTTCACTTCATACATTTAATTAGTTGTATTGAATCCAACTGAGAACAAATTATTTCATGATGTGCAGGAGGTTCAGTTCAGAGCAGCCCGATTCGAGTAGAAAATTTTATGACAAAATATAAAGTGTCGCTAAAATACCACCATTGCTGGTTTGCAGATCATTATGGAACGGAAGATTTTCAATTATTGGAGAACATATCTTTAGATGTTACATTAAAGTGCAGACTTAAAATTACCCTTTAGGACGCAGAGAGGATTTTACCTAGGTTGTAAAAGTATTGCCGATTGTTTATTCGCACCTGATGTCCAATCACACTCTTCTAAACGAATATACTATTTCCACGAGGATTCCATAACAAAAAGGTCCCCTGATACGATCACTAAAACCCATTTCTCTCTAATCACCCATTTCCAATGGTGTTTGCACCCCCGTGATACGGTTTTAACTTGTGCAAATTACGTGCTTTTTGTATTACCTTCGCATGCTTGGTGAATTAGCAAGTTTGTGTATTCCTAAATTATGTGGGATATATTTGGGTGCATACGGAATTGATTTCACAATTTTCGCAGTGCCATATACATTTTCTCCGAGAGGAAAAAAATTTTAATGACAAAATACTGTTAGCATTACCTTGTTTCATTGTTACAACGAAAAGGTTCCAAGTTTGCCGTCTTTGAAAGAGTAAATAGATATTATTTTTTCCCGTGGATCGATAGGCAAACTGTATACATACATCCATATGCATCTTCAGAATGTCAGTCTTGAGTCACCGCGCGGAAATGGTGGGCATTGCCGCTAGTCGCGGGAGGGTCAGTAAATGAACGGTTTTAAGCGCTTTAAAACGAAATTCATGCATTATTATTCGTTGGAGACAACACAAAACGAGTAAAAAATAAAAAAAAATCTTTTCGAACTTAACCATAACCCAGTTCATTTGGCGGACGCTTAATAAAAAACAGTAAAAATGTGAAAAGGGGGCAGTAAGTGGAAGGGAATGGAGGAATCTTATTATAATATTACTTATCTCTTAGCTGAATTATTTTAAAAGACTTGAGAAACCACCGTCAAATACTCCTTCAGCTATCCACTTTCTTCCATTACGTTGACCGCATATTCACCGTCTTTGATACATCCACTATAAAATTGTTGGCCATAGACAACCCGTCTACCTAATCTTGACGGTGTAAATTGTTTGAAAATTTTGAAGGCACGTCCAGTTCAAAACTACTGAGAAACCTGTGTCGGGTTTAGTTTTGTGGGTAGAGGAAGACATGGGTGTGATCGGAGGGTCCCGGATTTAAACAATAAGTCAAACGTTGCCTCGGAAAACTCCTTCCTAACCGAACACAAATTGCGTGACTTTCCTGCGCACCAAAACTGTCAGATAAACCTCAAGCGACACAGAGCACCTAACTTTCCCCTTTAACCATGAACGTGCAAATTCCCCACCTCTCGCCTGTAAACATCAATCCATCACAGTAACCAACCCGGAGGTTTTAATGGGATTAGGGTAGAGTTCGCCTCGAGAGAATGCCTATTCTTCTCTTATCAAGTGGATATTTAATACTTTCGACATTTGAAATTTCGCATAATGTTTTTGCATTTGCGATGATTTTGTTAAATTCAATCGAAAATATCTCAATCTGTGTAACGTCATGTAAATTCTAATATTTTTAGGAAAATAATTCAAATGCGCGAAGTAATTTCGCCATTTAGTATAAGATCCATAACCCAGACTGGGTGTTTGGAAAATAACTGCTGTGCTGTTACTGACGGAGGTTTTGCATCACTTCCCTACGGGGTTTATAGTTGACACATTTACGGAATGGGGTCAGTTCCTATCCATACGCTACCGGCGATTTTCCCCTTTGAGTTCTGTAATACAGATAATTGCACCTCTTGGATATCTGAAATGGGCTGTTTAATGGCGTCACCCGGGGTTTCAACTAGAGGCCCTTCAGCCAGTAGCCAAACGTCTTGTCCACTAGGAACTTCGCCGTATGTTCATCAAGATAAACTATTTTAAAAGCATTATTAGACGTACAAAAACAGAAATCACTCATCAAGCGTACGAGCGGGCGCATCCGCTGAAAGGAAAAGTGGGAAGGTGCCCTTGGCTGGAATGAGCCAACGCTTGGCGCAGAACTCCAGTGGGTAAGGGTGCCGTTGCGTGCCGCGTATTATTCATTTCCAGCGGTGGACGTGCCACGGTCGGCGTGACTTCCTCGCGGCACGCGTCGCTAAATGGGTGTGAGGGACGATACCCCACTTCGAGAAGAAGCCAACTTCTGCGTGCGTGCAATAGATTTCGCTCGCGTGGAAGAAAACTGGCGTGGATCTCATTCGAGAGCGATTCGTCGTGCACGGTGGCTGGTAGGTCAGCCGTTTTGATGGGATGGGGAGGGAAGAAGAAAGCTTCCCAAGCTTGGTTGCCCACATACCAAGGGCTCGAGGTCTTGCCAAAACATTTCCCTTGGGGAAAATTTTAAACAAAAATCCTTATCTGATGTGTCCGTTTCAATTATGTGTATGCATTTCTTTCACCAAAAGCATATTGAGTTCGTACATCAACCGGATGTGCCTCAATTGGACGTAATTATTTGTGACGAGGGATTTTAGGGAATCCGTCCTGAATCGAGGAGGATAAAATAAGTAAAGCGGGATTGTTATCAAACTTAACGTCTCTTTCTACCAGAGGCGGATCCAAGAAGGAGGTCATATGTACCATGCCCCCCACCCTCTTTAGTGGAATATTTATGGCTTTAATGGAATTTTAAAATAAATATTACTTTAATGTCCAGCGCAACTTTTGAATGCCTGTTGTTCCTCTTGTATAAAATTATCTCCTGTTGGGTGCATTTCGGTCTCTAAATTTGTGCAATTCGTTTCAAAATTAGCATCGTTTTCATCTCTCGTTGTGAGTGAAAGTTATTTGTGTTCATATATGCATATAGCTCACCTTCAAGGTTTTCTAAATCTGTCACTGCAACTTATGATATGATCGCGAATGTAAAAAGTGACAATTTATTCCTTGAATCTGTCCTTTCGACTGTTATTATTTCATTATATTGCTAATCTACTTCAACCAATAAAAATGAGATCAATCAATTTGTCAATAATATCTACGGGGTTTGGTTTATACTCCTTCGACGTCACAGACAAGTGTGCACGATTGATACCTTTGTTAAATGTTTAATTCCGTGTTAGTATTCGCTTTTCAAGTGGATACGAATTCCCAGATTTTCTAATGATTTCGTGACACTTAGTATTCTTCCAAAGCTTTAATCACGAATCGGACATCCATTCCCCGTATTCTGTTCAAATTAAGGATGAGTACAGGTAATGCATTGACGTTTATTTATTAATGATAAAATCATAAAGAAAAATTATGATTTTCAGACACCCATCTCAAAGAAGCTTTTGTAGAAGTATTCCTGCTTTCAACCTCATGGGTTTCTCTCATTCTTCCCTCTGTCTACAACTCTTCGTCCGAAAATTATCCACCACCTCGGGCATCGAAGCGCCCCGTTCCCGTGAGACGTAGCCACAGCATTTCTAGGGCGTTGTCACTTTTCATCCTCTCTATATTCTCTCTGACCGATCCACAAGTGCACGGTACGCGAGAGACTTCTATAGTGTTGTCATTTGCTTGAGTAACTTAATTTTATTTGATCGAGCTGCGTATTTATTGTTTATTTAAGATTCGTGCTTACGGTGAAAGCGTTAGCTCGATCCATTCACCACACTCTAGGAGCATTGCGTGCAGCGTTACAAATGACACGCTTGCGTTCAAAAGTAGGAAAAGAAGTTGAACTTGATACCTGTGCTCACTTTCATGGAACACGTGGTTTCAAATGCCATCAAGTCCTGTGTCCCCCGTAAAAACCACACGAATTAAATAGAAAGTATAGCAGATAGACAAGTACTACTATTAGCTAAATTAGTGATGCGTGCAAACGGAGTAATCCTATCGATTACTCCATTCCGAGGGGAAAGAAAAGGTCTCACTCCAAAAGGAACACTCCAAAGACGAAAAATATAACCTTTCTAGAAAAAAATTATCCCTGTGGATCTCATCTTCGGCAAATATTGAGGAAAAAAAAATTATATTCACTCTTTGCTCTATCCTAGATATTGGTGGGTCTAATTTAATGCTTCCTGAGCATTAGGTGGTTTGAAGAAAATTTTGGTCGGAGGAAATTAAAATGTGGAGCATAGAAGAATGATGATAATAATATGATTAGGAAAAGTGTTGAAATCAGCAGTATAACGATTCTCTATATTATTGCTTTGAGTTTGCCAAGTCAAGCGAGCATTCTTTTTTATGTCTATCCTCGCTAAAAACAAATGTCGCGCATAGGAAATGGCGTCCATTTCTACCATTTCCAAATTTTGTGAATGACCAGTTATAAATAATCGCTGCAATCGGATTTAATGCATGAGATTGCCAAAACATCGATTGGTAGGAAAAGGTGATTGAATTTCGGTAGAGCGTCCAGTGAAAGCCGGACTACTCAACTGAGACGAAAAAACAATTGAGTCGTCTCGAAAGGGTTGCTTTGTTCTTCCATGATTTCCCAAAGATTCCGGAAAGCTACCATTTGCATGCTCTGTTCCACAACAAGTAATTTTGGATGTTTTTTGCTTATAATTCATGACTGTAAGTACACATTGCTCTGACTAGGTTCGACAACATCTCGATAAATTCATCTTACGATTATGCTAATTTAAATAGAAAAACAATGATATATTCCATTTGTGAAAAATCTTTTTTTTTTTGCTAAAATCGATTGAGAAAATGAAATTTCGTAATGTGTAGAAAGCTTTTCAGTTTCATTTCAAAACAATGCAGTTTTCAAACAGTAGACTAATTTCGATACTTTCCATATCCCCAATTTACTGAAGACATCCCAAATCAGCTCTTTCAACTCTTGATTGGTAGTTTTACCCATTTTAAACTATAATTTGGTATGTCTTTATGTTAAACTTAATCAGAAAAATCGAAATTTCAATAGAAAAATGTTCTGTTCATATCCATTTATACTTAATTTCCAAATTGAATCTGTGTATGAGAATTAGGTAATTTATTTACTTTTCCATCAATCATATGGCGTTCATTCTAAGTATTTTTCGTAGATGTCCTTCTTCCATCATCTTCTTCTTGTTCTCTTGTTGTACTTGGTCGCACAAATCGCATTTCTCGGTGGTGACAGGTATAATTGAGTCCGGCGAGTTTTCCGGTAGGCCTAACTGTCGAGTGATCCGGCGAGATACCTTTTTAGGCCAAGGCATAATCGAGCAATATTATTATTTTGGGAAAGCAAGGAAAAATCTTAAATTTTGGTGAAAAAAAATCAGACATCTCTAGAGAAATGGAACCAACTTTGACTCAATTGATGAAAGTTCCGCGCGCTTGAACGGCGACGCAGTCATGTACAATCGTATTGCCGGTTATGAAAGTACGAAAATATTTATTCCAGGGCTTTTTCTTCGGTATGGCCTCAATTTACAAAATCAGCTAGGATATCAATCTTGAAAAAAGGTCTCCGGCAATCCGGGGGCTCCTAGTAGCAATCGCGTATGAAATCAACGAAAATTTCTTCTACGAAGCATACTTGTACACATTTCAGAGTGAACACGACGATAGAGATTATCATTTTTAATCGAATTTATTTTACTGTATTTCGAAAAGTATACATGTTCCACGGGAATGTAAATATTTTATACAAATGCTCCTTATACTCACTGCATAATTCTGTTTTACACTCGAGTAGTATTCCGCATAATCCTTGAAACTTTCCACTATTGGTCGGTATTGCTATTTGTTTTAATGAGTTGTTGAAAATCCTCATACTGTACCTCTTTATCGGAAAATTTTATTAGAAATGAAAAAAAGCTGGAATGGTGATTTTCCTTTGTAAGAGCCAGGGACATCAAAGAGTGAGGTGGTGATTTACAAGAATTTCTCAGGAGTCTACTGTCTGAAAATACGAGGGTAGTTTGAAAGGTTCTCATAATCGCCACCAGAGGTCAGCCCTAGAGCAACGAATTTACCGCGTAGTAATAGGTAATCCTTAATGAGTAAACGCGCCAGTACTCTCGGAAGAGATCTGTGGCGCTGACGTCTCTCCGCTGTTGCTCCCGTGTAGTGATTTGTGAAGATGGAAAAAATTGTGATTCGAGCAGTGATTAAATACTTCTCAAAGATAGATATGAAAGCGAATGAAATTCATGCGGACTTTCAGAACATTCTGGGGGACTCTGCTCCTTCCTATTCAACTGTTTCCGAGTGGGCAAATGAGTTTAAGTTTGGTCGGGACAACTTAGATAATGATCCGCGTAGTGGTCAGCCAAAATGTGTCACTACCCCAGAGATTATTGCAAATGTGCATAAAATGGTCATGGAGGATCGTGGAATGAAAGTACAAGAAATTGCTGACGCATTAAGGATGTCATCTGAACGGGCACATCACATTTTAACAGTGGAATTGGATATGAGAATATTATCTTCTAAATGGGCGCCGCGACTCTTGACACAGGATCACAAACGCACTAGAATGGCAATTTCAGAGCTATGTCAGACCCGTTTAAAGAGCAACCAACAAGATTTTCTGCGCCGGTTTATGACGACAGATGTAACTTGGGTTCACTTCTATACTCCAGAGACAAAACAGGAGTCAAAGAAGTGGAAGCATGTTGCTTCACCACCACCAAAGAAAGCAAACGCAATACGGTCGGCCATTAAGGTGATGGCTTCAGTTTTTAGGGACTCTGGTGATAGATTATCTTCCCACTGGTCAAAGAAATACTGGACAATACTACGCTAACCTTGTGGACCAGTTACAGCAAAAGATACACGAAAAAAGTCCAGGTTTCTTAAGGAAGAAAGTTATATTTCATCAAGGCAATGTACATCCACGCAGAAGTGTCGTGAAATACAAAATACGTGAACTAAGATACGAATTGTTGCCATACCCACCTTATTCGCCTGATTTGGCTCCATCAGATTTCCATCTCTTCCCCAAGCTCAAAATTTTCCTTGAATCTTCTGAATCTATCCGATAGTTTTGGCAGAAAATTTTATCTCCAATTGTTATTATATGCTTTATATTTTGATGACTGAAGGTGCTTATTTGTATATTTGTTTAAAAACCCTGGGCAATAACGTATTTGAAAATTTAGGTTTCTGTCAGTGTCATTAGTCACATGAAAGCCATGCATTTACACATGAGAAAAGGAAAATCTCACTCTTCGGCGTTGTAGACATTAGTCATTAAATATATCAAGTTTTCAATGCAAAAAGAGCGTAAACCTCGTCGTATGTCTCACGTAACAATATTTTAATATTTTAGATGAGACCTATATTATTTATACTAGACTCTGAACAAATATGTACGTATTTTTTCAGTGTATAGTATTCTCCTATTCTCGCTAATGGTGCTCCGCGGTTTATCCAATTCCGAAAAACACTGCAACATTTGATCAGAGGTTTGGATTGTGGATATTAATCCAATGATGGGTTCAAAAAAACACGGCACGTGTTTATTATGTGTTTTACATTCCGATCTACCTCTCAATATTCGAATCCAACACCGATTGAAACTTTCTTTCCTCTTTGGTGGAGGACGAATATTATTTATTCAGTGAGCACCATTCAGTTGTATCTATATTGATTTGATTATGTTAATGGGTGTGCAAAGCGTGCATAATACATTAATATTTCGGACAGTATAAGTTACCTTGATAAGTTAATTATAAAATGTTTCGTATATCAATTATTGCATCTCGTCATCGATACCGTGGCATTTTTCTTTAATATCACGCGGCAAATTTAGTTTTTCATATCGAAATCGTCGTTGCCTATGTATACTAAAAGATAAGACTTTTGGGTAGATTAAGGCATTAATATACTTCTTTGGTGTGTGATAACACCGATTGGATTTTATGAGTAGTCCGAGAGATTATTGATTTTTATCGGCTGCAGAACAAATTTTAATCCAGTTGCCAAATAGAGTTAGCTCTTGATGTAGTAAACATGGTCCCTTAATTTCACCACTTGTTCAATTTCGCTGCTCAAACACAAAGGAAACGGCCGACAGGAAGCAGCTTTTATCAATAAGGGCTACTCTCCTCCTTATTGCTTTGCGCTAATCCCTAATACCCAATGAGTTAACAATCAAGGGAGCGTACTTTGAACGTGAATCCCTGTGTTGTATTCACGACGAAATGAACGTGTGGTAGAGTTCAAAAATATAGTTTATGGAGGTTTGATAACAAGTCGACATCACACCACCACATAAGAAGGCAGCCATGCTTTTCTCGAATTTTCTCTATCTTCCGGGAAGCATTTTCAAATAAGTAAACCACTAGTTCGAACGAAGAATGAAAACAGAGAATTTGTTTCAGGTGACGCCTCAGAGCATACGAGTACTCCTACAAGCGCCGTTTTTATACACATTTTCCTAAATCAAGATATGATTAGCTGTTCAGCTCACACAACACCCCTCTATGAAAGCGGCGATAAGGAGATCCCAAGTAATTATACACCGATTTACACCGATTACATGATAATCTAGCAGAATATTATCAAACGTCATTGCTAGCAATACAGGCAATTTACATGTACAGGTCCTGTATAATGTCCTTTCTCGAGAGTAGGAACGTACTCTGCCGTTACCAGTCTGGGTTAATGAAAATCAGTTCATGCGATATACAATTTAAAATTTCATTCATGGTATTCTGAAATCGTTGGAAAGGAATGCATAAGTGGATAGCTATATTTTTAAATTTCATTAAAGTCGCTCAAACATGGTCCTTCACAAGAAATAGATACACTAACTAAGATATAATAGCATAAATGGAGGCAGGAAAAGTGGATGAAGGGGGTATTGACCAGCAGCGGGTTGTTGAGGACTGTAATTGAGGCGAGAATGTTAGGCAAACGAGGAAAGGGAAGGAACAGGATAGGGATGTTGGACGGGATGAAGGGAGGAAGAAATTACTCAGAGCTGAAGAGGGACCTGATGTAGAGGGGGATGTTGTGTTTTGCTGGGGGTCACAAATTGTTGAATTAGTAATTTTTCCCATCCAAAAACCTACCTTAACCAGTAGATTACCTAATAATAAATGACAAAATGGCCAACTGTATTAGAGACTCCTTGCTATTTAACTGTTAACAAAAATTATTCGCCGATGGATTGAGTTCATTACAGGCAGATCCGACTTCAGGGGCACCACAGGCAAGTGTTATAGTGCCTCTAATCTTCTTAGCAAGCCTTAATGACCCATATATCCATATTAGCAGCAGCCTTAAATGATTCGCGGACAACACATTATTTACAGATAACTAAGGACACCGGAAGATTGTGGGCTACCCTCTAGCAGTTTAGATCATACATCGGAGAGATGCAAAGAACGTAGGTTTGAATTACATATGTATAAATGTTAGCCGTATGTTATAAAATAGGCAGGATCGAATTAAGCAACTTAAAATAGACCAAAAGTTGCGAGTTAAACGTACAACCAGCCTGGAAGAAGCTAGGCTTAATTAGATGGGTTTAAGGTAAACGCAATATAAAGATAAGAGAGAAGTGTTGCCCAGCTTCAGGAATGCTAAATTTTCTAAGGAACAAACTCCTCTTCGTTTTGCCATTTTTGCTGACACTATCAAGTTAATTCCTCATTTATGGACAAATTTTTTCGAGGCATTTAATCGTATTTTATGATCAGAAGATAAAATTTAGGCCCTCTGGTGAATAACTACTCCCTTTACCTACAATTCCATCACGTTTACTACTTAAAATGTACGCCATTGCTCACTGATCTTGAACTCTCTATCAGATTGCTACTAAGAGCTGGATAGTATGTTTGGCCAGAGGGTATTGCGCACTTTCAATTTTGCATGAATTGAAAGGCAAATTGATTAGAGTATCAATATGCAGTGAGGGTAAGAGAGTTGACGAGATTTACACATTGCCCAATCAGTTGTTTACAATAGAGCTTTATGCACATCATTTACCAGCCTTTCCATACGGTCTAACAGTGGGTCTTGCGTAACCTGCCATTTACATTGAAAGCTTTTAAAACGATTTGACGGAATTATTAGGAAACAATTCGACTGCATTAATATCAATTATCATCTTTAATAAGCGAAATTAGGTCAATTATCATTCTTTCTAAGAAATGACCCCTATTATCTCAGAATTTAAATACCTCTAACGGTACTCGCCACCTTTGGTCAACAGTCAAAACCACTTATCCCTGGGATATATTACAAGTTATTAGCAAGAAGAGTTTCAATGTAACTACGGACGTCAGGTCCCTATTTGGAAGATCAATTGCTCCCGTTTCTTCAAAAATTACGATTTCTTTTAGTGAGGAAGGTTTAATAGCATCATCGAGAAAACAATGTAATATGAAAAACAAATGCAATGATGTTGAAAACCTAATTTAGTTTTAAATTGCTGACCAATTTTTATTGGAACACATTAAACCATATTCCCATTGAGAACACGAGTAAAATTATAAGGAAAAAAATTAATACGATGAGGGGTGAAATTAATATCTCCTATCAAAATTGTCCTTAACGACCCTATTTCTAATTTTGCCAACTTTTCATCCCACTAATTGCTTGAAAATTCCTCCCCATTGTTGATTTTTATCAAATGAGGGCAGTTTTCAAAGTGACACGATTTCAACTTTCAGTTTAGTTTATTCTCTTGGAAATGTTAGGTTTCCAGGGCAGCGACAGACTAATATACTTTGCTGACGATTCCACGACCTGCCTAAAGAATAGTGCTAACTGATAAGCGTTCTCAGTGTCTCAGAAACGGTGGATTGAGAATGAGGCTAAATTCAGGAACGCAAATTGCTTCCCACCCACCTCCGGTACAATACTTGTATTGGTGCCTACTTTTCAGTGGTCTTTTTCGGGGCAAATAACGATAGTTAGAAACAACTTATTAATGTTTTTCGAATTTTTCAACAATCATAAAAGACTTACTAACCATTGTAGATAGATATTGCGAGGCATATGCGAAAAGTATGGGGTCGTTTGGTTTGGAGAAAAAGTTTTATTGGTGGTTTTCGTTTCATGAAAACCTACTTCACTTTTCTCCATACTCTCCGTTCGCTTCAAAGTAAGCACTTTTCGTAACGCTACACCAGCTTCTTTAATTCCTCTGTATTGAAGTTCGCCGCCTGGGGATTGAACCAGTTGGCACCGGCGGTCTTAAAAACCGTTGTTCACGAAGCCACTATTTCATGTGCAAGAAGAGGAAAAAGTCGCTAGGTGCGAAGTCAAGTCATCTCTGATAAAAGTCAAGTCCAAAAACGCACGTTCTCTCAACATACTGCGCTCTTTGTGTTGGTCGATGAACATTTTTGGTACTCATCTTGCATACGATTTGTGATATCCGAGCTTTTCCGTCACAATCGTGTAAATAGTGGTGGGTCCAACAAGAGAAAATTTATCAGCCAGAGCACTAATTGTAAATCTTCGATCAAATCTCAGTTCTTGGTACACTTGTTGAACGATTTCATCGGTCTGTATATTGGGCCTGCCACTCCGCTCTCCATCATGCGCATTTGCACGGCCATTTTTGAAGTCTCGACACTATTTTCTAACCTTTCCTTCTCCCAGTACTCTAGATTCATAAACTAGGCACAACTCGCGATGAATTTGGGTGGCTGATGATCCTTTCCCACACAAAAATCGTATCACAGGACGTACTTCCCACCTGTTGGGAGAAACGAGTTTCGCGGACATTGTTATCTACATTCAACGACAGACAAACTACTACTGAATCAAAACAATAACCTCAGTGACTTCGGAAATAGTCAATAGATGGTTCTGCATGCTTATATCTTTGATCTGGCCCGCCAATATTAGAGCATAAGAACACTACCCTTCCATTTTCGAAAATGTCTCGTAGATACGAGTAAACTGGCGCATAAAATTGATTTTTCTAATTTTATCCAAATCATCCGTGTGTTTCTTTTTTGTGTTAAAGAGAGACTTCATTTTTTATTAATAAACTCATTTCAGACGGCTGTGCTGACCGTGGCATTGCTGCCTCTTCGAGTGCTAATCATCGCTGTACTCCTTGTTGTGGCGTGGTCGATAGCAGTCATTGGATTGGCTGGCTTGTCCGAAGATGACCTTCAAAAGAAGCCACTATCTGGGTGGAGGAGGTTCGTATTTTTCATGTAAATTTTCCAGGTCTCTCAAAAAAATCCACAGCATTGCACAATAAAAAGAATATGTCAGTGTGGTTTTGTTTTGATAACAAACTATGGTTTGGTTTTTTAGAGAACAAAATGGAACTGTTATCTGACGCTCAACAATGAGAAATTTTCGTTCTTATTCATGTTATCAAAAGTATTTTCAGAATATTCAAATGACAACGTTAGGATTATGGTTATTTATTTTTGGAATGGCCTGCCTCAGTGGTTGGTGAGGGCTCTGTGTACATTTAGTAATTTTGTCGAAAGAAGGCCATTGGAAAAATGAAAGGAGTTCCATAGTTGATCCTATCTTTGCTATTGATACGAGGGTCATCCGGAAAGTAGTACCCGTTCGTGCCGCATGAAGTGCTGACGACGCGAGTAGCCGCTGGACGAGGTCAGATAGCTTCAGTGGCTTGTCTGCCTTCTCTGAGCCAAGTTGCGTGACGCTAGCATTGCCTGTGTTGTTTCTGTGATTGTTTACAATGTTTAAAAAAATTGAGAACGCCGCCAGTTGTGAAGTGAGGGCAGTGATTAAATTCCTCAATGCAAGAAACGTTCGCCCATGTGATATTCATCGCCAATTAAAGGAGGTGTATGGAGACAATGTAATGGACGAGTCGTCTGTTCGGCGGTGGTGTCGCAACTTCAACATGGGGAGGGGGAACACACACGACGATGAGCGTTCGGAGAGACCGTCTGTCATTACAGACCAACTGGTGAGCTCAGTTGACGAATTCGTGAGGAACGATCGGCGCGTCACAATTGATGACATCTGTGAGCATTTTCCCAATGTTTCTCGAACAATTGTTCATGAAATTGTTAAACACCATCTGCATTATGCAAAAATTTGTGCAAGATGGGTCCCTCGCGTATCTCAATGAGCTGGCGGCGAAGGACTATGCAGCAGGAATACAGAAACTTGTCACACGTTATGACAAATGCCTTAATTTGCTTGGAGATTATGTTGAGAAGTAGTTTAAAGTATCCTCTTTCAAATAAAATTTTTTATGTTTGTTAATATTTACTTTTGTGTCTTTATTTCACGAACGGGTACTACTTTCCGGATGACCCTCGTACAAGGCAAGTCAAATATACATTTAAACTACACAGTAATCAACCCGTAGGTCGGTTTGATAGGTGTAGTTTAGTAGGTAGGTTTAGTAGGTCTTTCTCACACATTCTTCGCCTCCTTGTACCAGCAAGCAGTACTATCGTTTCTTCCGAGGAAGACGGAGCTAACTTCCTAATACCCAACTCTTCCCCATTGGTTTTCCTTTCTGGTCACTTCACCTTCTTCATCTCTTTTTATACAGACATATCAAAAGCCTCCAATCTAAGCCTATCATCCTGCTTAAGTGACCATGTTTCCGCGCCGTACATAATCACGCTCCATATCAAAGTTTTAACCAGCCTTTTCTTAACATCCTTACCCAACGCCCCTATCATTAATTCCCTCCTCCTTGTGAAAGCTTATTTCCTTAGCGCAATTTTTCTCCGTACGTCCCTAATACTTTGACCATTTTGGTCCAAAGCACTTCCGAGATACGTAAATTGTTCCACCTCCTCTATTTTTTGCCCTCCTATTTCAATGTTAAGCTTAGCCTTTGTCTTTCTGGAAAATCGCATAACCTTTGTTTTATTTCTATTGATTCTCATCCCATATCTATTGCACTGAATTTCCAATGAACTCAGGAATGCTTGCAACCCCTTGGCTGACTGACAAACTAGAGCTTGATAATCAGCAAACCTAACTGAGTTTACGAGTTACCCGCCGACTTTCATCTCGACTATCGACTCTATGACATCGACTATCTCCAGTTCTTCCCATTTCTCTTAATCATTTCCTTCGCATATAAGTTGAACGACGGAGATGATAATGGACATCTCTGCTTTACTCTTCCTAGCACTGTTCATCCGAGCTCTCCGTTCCCTATTGAGCAGTCTGAGACATGGACAGGTTACGGATTAGCCTCCCGTCTCTCCAATCTATTCCTATATATATGTCTACATGCACATGTCTCCGACTGCCCAGGTGCGAGTTTATATATATATATATATATATATATATATATATATATATATATATATATATATATATATATACATATATATATACATACATACATACATACACAGCCGATATCTACAAAAAACTTCAAATAGGACTTAACCGCAGCCAACTTAAATTAGCATGTTTTCTTGTAAATAGTTTCACTTTAATCGCTGAATGGGAACAGATTCGATAAACTGCTACTTAGTTCTAGCTACTTAGCGTTCTTAATCGTTTGTCATGCCCCCCTCCTTTATCTCTCTCTCCAGTGAACAATTGTGCTTAATTTTTCCTGGGCCATTTACTGAAATAATAGTATCCCAAAATTTCGAGTGCATTATAAGGTCCATGAAAATATGAACACCGTTCGAAGCGCTTGTTCAGAGTAAAGATATCAGGGGATATTCAAGTAGTAGTAGTTTTTAGGGGATGCGACCGAAAGCTGAGGTCATTTGAGCCATTTGGGATAGATAGAAAAGGATGAAGGGTGAAGAGAAACCCGGTGTCGTTATAAGCCTGCTCTTGTCGAAAGGCGCAAGGCGCCACAGTTTAACGTCCCATCCGAAGGACGGCGTACTAACTCAAAGTGCTCTCCACAAAGCACCTCAATCAGAATCAGGATATCACTGAAAAATATCTGCTACCTCTGGGATTCAAACCCGAGTTCTTTGTGTGGGAAGCCAGGACGTTAGCCACCGCACCATCCCGATCCCCGGGGATATTCAATGTTCACAAAAATGTATATTTCATGAAATGCATTATTTTTCCTCGTCTTTTGCTATCTGGAAGTACATATTGAATGATAAACACCTTTTCGTGAAGTACAGTATTTTGTGGCACATTGCGCATTGCCTGCCTAACCTATTCTGGGAATTACGCAGGAAATAGACTATTTTTATACGATTATTATTTCCCAATCCAATGTTAATCATTTAATTCGTCATCGGTGCTTGAAGACTTAAGCACCTCTTAACAAATCTACCGTTCGATAAAAAAAAACCTAAGGGGTCCACTTCCGATTTGCCACATTTAGACCACGAGTGGAATGCTGGAATGGAGTGTGCAGACTTTGTGACCTATCTGGAAAGGTAAAAATATGCTACGAATATTTGGGATCCATAATAATATATTAAAAGTGGGGAACGTGACGATTCAATGGGTATAGCGCCGGATTGCTGACCGGAGGGTTCGGGTTCGATTCCTGGGGACGCCTCTGGGCACTCTCCGCTTCTCCCAAGCTGTATGATGTTTTCCGGGCACCTGTAATTCCTTGGAAAACATGGGCGGCCCAGGGAAAGGAACTGGTTCCACTACCCTGATGTGTGGATTTCACACGTCGTCGGGCTAAGTGCTATGTGGCCTCACATATCAAACTAACCTTCAGGTTGATGACTGTGGCGTTGTGCAGGTGGGATGAACTCCCTACTGGTAATTGGTTTTCCAATTTTTATGGAGTGATCCTAAACCAATTTAATGATGTGAAATGTTTTCATCACTATTTATATAATAACATTTTTCACTGCCACTGTCATAAAATATTAAAATTAAATGATTTTAATATCAATGATTTCAATAATCATTAATATTAAAATTAAATGCTTATAGGTTAAAAGAACAAAACTGTTAGTTGGTATAACTTCGTGTGCCTGTCTACGTATGAGTGATTAAAAATACTGAATAAGTCTATCTATATTTTATTTAATTATCCAAAAACCTTTCTTTTTCATAAAATTGTCTAGTAATAAAAATTCATAAATGCCAATCGTGAACTGCTATTTCCGAAAACTTATTAACATATCCCAAAAGCAAATGTTCCAGCGTTTGCTGTTTAGCCATGAGAACGTGTTATTTTCGTTGCGTTCTCCCTTCGCCACAGTTTTTGCCCTTCTCTGTTTTTTTGCAGTTTTTCAAGCCTCTGGTAAAGAAGAAGGGCAATTGGTGGCGGATGGGGTAATGGGACCTACTGAAAGCCTTCCCGACTTATAAAATATGTATTCTGTCGTGATGCTATTTCGCTGCCGGCTAGGAGATCATTCTCCACGGTCTGGTGATCTCCGAGAGAGTGCTCTTCCTTCAGGAGATATTCTAGGGTATTCATCCAATGTGCCCTTCGTAAAATTTATAATATTCTTATTTTCAATAATTTTCGTTACAGTATGTATCTTATATTAATTATTTCAATGGTGAGATCGTTAATATATATATTTACATTTTTCAAATGTTTCATTTTCGATTGACCTCTAATATAAGGCATGCATATCAAGAGGTAAACTACTCTCGAATGTAAAATGTTCATTATGGACGAAATGCAAATAAATACAGCACATAATGAGAAAGCGAATTTATTTCATACGTCGACGAGAATTTTAGTTATAGCTGAGACTAATGACATCACGCATATTTTGATGTCGTTACTGCTGTTGTGCACTACGTGTATAAATAAAGAGACAGTGCAAGCGTTGACCGGATATACTAAGACTACATTTTTCGAATGTTGTAATTTTCTAT
Organism: Hetaerina americana; assembly: GCF_022747635.1. Classification (NCBI taxonomy): domain Eukaryota; kingdom Metazoa; phylum Arthropoda; class Insecta; order Odonata; family Calopterygidae; genus Hetaerina; species Hetaerina americana. The sequence goes on from NW_027287316.1 coordinate 47,104,179, forward strand.
GTAATCTTATTTTCCTCTTATGTACGAGGTCTGTAAATTAAGTAATGAGACTGGCAACGTAGCGTTCGTTCTGGCAACACTGGAGGCGCTGGGCTTGGAGGGGTGGTAAGGGAGCATGTGACCCGCCTTAAGTACGGGTTTGAACTTGCTCGAGTCATTTAGTTGTCCGTAGCGATTTTTTTGTGAAAAAGTTTGCTCTATTGCGTTCTAAAAATGAGTGACATCAATTTCGAGCTACGGTGTGCTATCAGGTTTTGCTTCAGACTTGGGCACAGTGCAACGGAAACTCTTGCCAAACTTCAGCAGGCCTACGGAGATAGGGTTTTGTCAATAGCCCAGGTTTTTCGGTAGTTTAAGGCATTTTCAGAAGGAAGAGAGTCGATTGAAGATGAACCACGAAGCGGAAGGCCTTCATTTTCAAGAACCGATGAAAATGTCGACAGAATCCGGGATCTTGTGCATTCAGATCGTCGGTTGACTGTCAGAATGATCGGGGAAGAGTTGAATTTGACTCACACCACCGTTCATCAGATTTTGACCAATGAATTGGGGATGAGAAAAATCTGCGCAAAAACGGCTCAAAAAACCTCACACAGCAATTTCAAAAAACGATTTTTTGGCCAGTAAAAACATTCCTGTGGCTCCTCAGCCTCCTTATTTTCCTGACTTGAGTCCTTGTGACTTTTTTCTCTTCCCGAAGTTGAAAAATCACCTCAAGGGAACTCATTTTGGGATAGTCGAAAACATTTAAACGGCTGTAACCGATAAACTGAAGGCTATTCCAGTATCGGAGTTCCAGCACTGCTATGAGGAGTGGAAGAACCGTCTCCAGCGCTGTGTGGCTTCAGAAGGAGTTATTTTGGGTGTGACAATAAAAAAAATTGTAATTGTATTTGAATGATTTTTGGTGTTGAATATTTTTCAGAGGTATCTCGATCCCTACTTGAGGTGCTTTGTGGAGGGCACTTTGAGGGAGTACGCCGTCCGTCGGATGGGACGTTAAACTGCGGACCCCTTGGCGCCTTTCGTAAAGAGTAGGCTAATGCCGACGCCGGGTTTCTCTCCACCCTTCATCCTTTCCTGTCCATCCCCTATGGCGCAAATGACCTCAGCTCTCGCTCGCCTCCCCTCAAAACTACTACTACTTGAATGATTTTTTTTTAAATCAGTCTCATTACTTAATTTACGGACCTCGTATTGGCTAAAAAAGCAAATTGAGGGGGAACGTAAAGCTATAAACCCTCAGGTCAAATCTAACTTGTAAATTTTTTTGTTAGAGATTGGTGAGAGACGTTATGCACAAAAGATGGATATTTTGCATCTCTTGGCGGAGCGTTCGTGAGAGTTGCAGGCAAAAGAAGGGATGAAAAAGCGCGCGTATGCCGGCAGCAAAATTGTTGGTAGTATGTAGAATATAAATTTGTTTGTCGGTACATTCAAAAAGTTAAACGTAGGGGGTATGGGGGAGTGTTTACACTTAGAGGAGTGTAGGTGATAAAAATAGATGAGATATCGCATGGTGAGGAATAAGCGTATCATTAAAGAATGCTGGAATGTATGGGCCCGTAATAGGTTATTCTGAAAGAAGTGAAATCTACGCTAATTAGGCACGTTGAGAGAATGAATGAGGGTGGAATCGCGAAGCATGCATGAGAGAAGAGTAAATTGTGTGAAGGGTAGGGACCGAAGAAGGAAGGGTGGACCGAAGAAGTTATGGGTGATCGTGATCGAAGAGATTCTCAAGAGGAATAAGGTTAATTGTGTCAGGAACAAAAAAGCATATATATATATATATATATATATATATATATATATATATAATTAGGTAATCTACCGGTTAAGGTAGGTTTTTGGATGGACATAATTACTAATTTAATAATTTGTGACCCCTAGCAAACACAACATCCCACTTTACATCAGGTCCCTCTTCACCTCTGAGTACTTTCTTCCTCCCTTCATCCCGTCCAACATCCCTATCCTGTTCCTTCCCTTTCCTCGTTTTCCTAACATTCTCCCCTCAATTACAGTCTTCAACATCCCGCTGCCGGTCAATACCCCCTTCAGCCACTTTTCCTGCCTCCATAGGATTGCTCCCAGCAAACCCCTCTCTTCGCCCACCATACCAAGTACTTCCTTGTTTGTTTTCTTATCTGTCCATTTTACTTTCTCCATTCTTCTCCACACCCACATTTCAAAAGCCTCCAGTCTACGTCTATCCTCCTGCTTCAATGACCACGTTTCCGCGCCGTGCATAGTTCTACGCTCCATATCAAAGTTTTTACGAGTCTTTTCTTAACATCCGTACTCAACGTCCCCGTCATCAATTCCCTCCTCTTTGTGAAAGCCTCTTTGCCTAGCGCAATTCTTCTCCTTGCGTCCCTACTACTTTGACCGTGTTGGTCCAAAACAATTCAGAGATACGTAAACTGTTCCACCTGCTCCAGTTTTTGCCCTCCTATTTTAATGTTTAGCTTAGCATTTTTCTTTCTAGAAAATCGCATAACCTTTGTTTTATTAATATTGATTCTCATCCCATACCTGTCGCACTGAATTTCCAATTCACTAAGCAATGCTTGCAACCCCTTGGCTGACTGACAAACTATAGCTTGGTCATCCGCGAACCTAACTGATTTTACGAATTCCCCGCCCACTTTCATTCCTACCTCCAGTTCTTCCCATGCCTCATATATATATATATATATATATATATATATATATATATATATATATATATATATATATATATATATATACACACACACACATATACATATATTTATTTATATATTTTTTTATACAAAACAATTTTTGTATTTGATAACAGTGAAGGAACTACGCAAGAATAGGGCAGTAAAGTGAAAATCAGAAAAATTTTGTTTTTCTGTCATAGCCTAAAACCAGTCTTTACTGTGCTCACCCAGGAAGAAAATGTCCTGAAGGATATATGTATCAATGACTGATAGTCTGTTGTCATCTATTTTAAAGATTGAATAAGATTTTTGCCAAACTCCTCGCTTTGGTCTTCAATTCATGTCGTTTTATTTCAACGAATACAACTCTTAATTTTGCATTGTTTGTCTGTTAACTATTGAAGAATATCAGTGGCACATTAGAGTTATATCTCATCGATTGGTGTCTTTCTCTCTCCTCGCAGGTCCCTCACGAAGCTCCTCTGTTTCGTCAGCAAGACCACCTATCGTGTTGGAGGGATGAAGGTGACGCTGAAGGGTCGTCAGGCGACAAGGAGCGAGGCGCCCATACTCGTCATTGCCCCACACTCCACATTCTTGGACGCCGTGATCGTCTATTTCACGGGATATCCGTCGATCATCGTGAGGCGGGAAAGCGGTCTCAACCCGTTCATCGGAAGTAAGTCGCCGGTCCGGTTAGAGGTGTGGGTTAGTGCGCTCGCCAGTCAACGCGAAATGTCTCGATTTTGAATCCTTTTCGCGCATAAATGTCACGCTGTGGGAGTTTTTCATGCTCTATACGTTATTCGTTTTGAGGTTATTTATCCATCTAGAAATAATGTTTTTAATATACGAATACTGCATGACTTTAAACTTCATAAACACTTGTGGGTAAGTCACCATTTTTAAGGTTTCCTCCTGAGTTAGCTGTCGGTAAATAGCAAATGGTGATGAGGACCCTTGATATGAAGAATAGTTGAGCTATATGCCAGCCAAGATAGCCTGTTCGTTGACGTACTCGTCGGATAACCTAAGGTCACATATTCGAATATTACCTGAGAAGTGGGCATCCTGTAATCTGATTATGGCTTTCTCCTGTGATATGATTTTTTTTAAATCTTGGTTATAGGAGTGTGTGCCACAAGAAGAAGTAGGCCCTCATGCATTGAAGTCACCGTTAATGTAGACCCAAGCCATACCCCGCGCGAATTACGACTCCCGGTAGGTTGGTGAATACGCTCATGCTATTTTGTTTCTTACGCACTTTGCAACATTAGTGATGTAGAAATATAGCTATGTTAAGTCTGTGACCATCCAAAACCTACATTTGACCGTACAATACCGTTTTACGTTTCAGTCTACCCATTCTTCCATCCCCTTTGCTTATTGCAAGGAACTAAAGTCATTTTTGGTCCAAATTCGGCTTAATCGGAAAATAGTTTACTCCCCACATTTTAGTACCAGAAATATCATTTAAGTAGCGTGTCTCCTCCTCCTACTATAAATCATTTATTGAAACCTATGCATGCATTGATTCACAGATTGAAAATTACACAGTAGCTTTAAAAGGTAAAGGCTTTCATGGTTATGCAATTTGGAAGACTTCTTCCAAAGTATTATCTGAATATTTAATGTGACAACTTTCATTTGAACAAACTTCAGTGCATGTAACGGAGTGCTGATACCAATTTAAACTCTTGAGAAATTTTTAGGAACTGACCATTGAATCATATCATTAATTCTGTTTATAGGTGAACCCTCCATTGAATTTCTTTCCTTTCAATAGGAAATGCTAATGCTTTGTACCCTTGGCCATTTCCACTGGAGGTTTATGTATATTGGAATAGCTATGCAAGAATACCATAACTTCAAAAAACCCCAGGGGTAATTTATCTTTAGTATATTTTTTGATGTTCAGGTAGCCATCTAGTTAAAAAAAAGAAATGACATTGAGTATTGGAGATTTGAATTCTCATTTTAATCCCCACCCATTCTGTAATCATCTCAAAATCAAGGACAATTGCATTGCCATATTTTTGCAGCAGCAAAATTGCAAAGTATTGAAGTTAGTTCAAATGTGGCTCAATATATAAAATAACCCTTGGTTTCCTCAAGTATTTTATTTCTATTACATCTATTTACAAATAATAGGTACCTATTCTAATTCCAATTGTTCCGGAGTGGCAAATTTTGAATTCAGGAAAAGCACCTGAAAGCTGTTAGTTCATCATCTCTTTGATAAAGATTTGCATTTCATAAAGAGTTTACGATTGAATCTACTGATTATCATGTTTAAAGTTAAAAAATAATTAATTCAAATAAACTGTCCATTATTACAAATTATTTCATGATTTTTGACATTATTTTAATATTTCCCAAATCTTGATAAGCAAAATCTTATGAAGAGTACAAAGACATAAAAGGTAGTATTGTATTTTATTTCTTTGGATAAATAGGAAATACTGGAATGAGAACATGTCTTATTTCAGCCTTAAATGCTAATAATCCCTATATGGCTAGTTGACAACAACCAATGTTTCACAAAGGATTTAAATCAGCCCCTCTGAATGTTCAGTGATAGGTCTTTGAATTACCAGTAAAAATTTGGATGTGTAGAGTCATCCCAACATGTCATTTTGTGATAGACCAACTTAGAGTGGGGGAACCAGGGACCTTGAACCTCTGTAGATGTTTCCACATTATGATACATAATATCTCTTTAACTCAGTGTCAGTAAATTATTAAAAATTACCAAGCACCAAATTAATTGATTGTATCAAAGCGGCTACATTTTAGTTTTTATGGACTTCTATTGATGCCCCACTCAGCATTGTGGTGTAGATGAACCTCCTTGGAAAGATGAGCATCGGTCTGCCTCTGCCAGGCTATGAAAAAGTTGTAATTACAACCCCCAAGATAAAAGGAGGTTCAGCATGTAACCATTTGCTGAAATTTAAATTTTTGAAAAATTGATCAATTTTATAAAGTCGCTCACTGAATTGCATCATCAGTTATAACTCCCTGAAGCTAATAACTCCTTACATGTGAAGCTATTAATTTACAATGCGAATACATTGGATATATTAATCAAGAATAATGAGACATTTCATGAAATCCTGCCACTGCATTAATATTTTATAATATTTCTAAAGTTTCTTCATGACTGATATCAAATACGTTGGTGTTTTCATATCTCCTTCTCAGAGCTTATAAACTATACACAACCAATCTATGTTTGGAGGCTAGACCCAGAATCAAGGCAGGAAACAATCCGGGAAATAGTGCAGAGGACTACATCATCTGTTGACTGGCCACAGGCAAGTGACGCAAATGATCAACTCTTGAGGAAAAATTTCCCTCATAAATGGTACAAATATATTATTTTCAAAATCTTTACAACTTGAATTTTTAATTTCTGAAAAATCAAGTTTGATTCAATATTTTTTTTTTAAATCATGACAAACACTGATGAAATTAATTAAAATTAAACAACTCCTGGTATATTTTCAGTTGGTATGTATATCATCAGGGTGTACCATATGAAAATAAAATACTGATATTTCTCACTTCATGAGTGCACTATCTATAAAAATAAAATGTTTCACTTTTACTCCTCAAAAAAGTGAATTTAAAACTCAATGACCAAGTGAAGAGCAAATATCCCAACTTTGTATTTTTATTGATGATGCCATTTTTTCTAAATATTATAGTCTTTCATTTCTGGCAATTGTAGATTATTATTTAGTAGTCTACTGTTTAAGGTATGTTTTGAGTGGGCATCAATGTAACACCCCTACATATGTTAGTTTGCCCACCCCAAAACACAGCCAGACCGCATGCTAAAATAAACCCTTCTTCAATTTTGCATGGATTCCACCACCCTCCATTTCATCCAAATATATCTATCCTCTACTTTCCCCTTCCTTACTTGCCTTATTTTCTCCCATCTTTTGCCATCTTCAACATCTCATCGCAAATCAGAATGCTCTGCATCCATTCTGCCCTGCCTTCTTTAGATTTCTATGAACAACTCTAACTCCTCCACCGCCATGTCTAGCACCCATTCATTTATTATTTGTTCTTTGAATTCCACTTTTTCCATTCTTCTCCGATCCTACATCACGAAAGGTGAAAACCGTGACACAAATTATCATTCTAATATACAAACATTCAACATGCCAGATATTCTACCTCAGTAACCTAGTGGATATACTTTCCCAACTCAGGACTCTCTCCCCTTACAAAATGAGATAAGAAACACAAATTCAAAATTCCCATGATATCATACCTACTTAGGGGTCAAAATTATACGTATCATTCAAATCATTTCTGTTAGCATATTAATGAAGGGAAGGTGATGGTCAATGTTACAGTATGGCTATTTAGCACTCGATAACTTTTTATTGCTGGCCTGGGTGAGGTCAAAAAATGGTGCCAATTCCTGATCTGGATCAATGGTTACCAATAGCAAAATTTCCATTTAAATAAAAATAGAAGTTTAAAAAATATTTATGTAATCTAAAATATGCAAAGCATAGGCTACTCATTGGCCTTATGATCAACAATTTTCATTAAGGAAATTATTTAATATTAGTCAATATCTATATAAATAACATCAGTACCCATTCCAAAATATTTATGGATAAATTAGTATTTGCATATTCACTCCTAGAAAAGAAAAAACATTCTCGATGATGGTTCATTCTGAACCACTAGATTTTTTAAGTACTACCTTGATCAAAAAGTTCCCGGAATAACCACCGTGTGGCGCTCCCATCGTTCCGATTTGAGTTCTGTTTTTTTTGTTAAATTGGTACATCTGTTGTTGATATTCCCTTTAAATCTTAGTGTCATAACTTGACATTTGCAAATGTTACGTAGCCAAGAGTACATCTATCTCTGTGTGTGTTGGCGATTTTTTACAATTGCAGAAATGGATTTAAATTTGCAACAACGAACTTGTATTAAATTTTGCGTAAAAAACGGATTTAGTGGCGCACGGACGTTGGAAATGTTGGAAAAGTGTTTCGGCAACGATTCTCTAAAAAAAACGGTCGTTTACCAGTGGCACGAGCGGTTCAGAAGTGGTCGTGAGTCAATCGAAGATGATGAACGCAGTGGCAGACCATCGACATCGAAAGTCGGTGAAAAAATTGATAAAGTAAAAGAAATGTTGGTCAATAACCGCAAATTAACCATCAGAGAAATAGCGGAGGACTTGAACATTGCCTATGGATCCGCCCAAGACATTGTGGTTAATGATTTGGGTTTCCGTCGTGTAGCAGCAAAAAGACCTCAATTTCATGCAAAAAAGAGACCGTGTTGACGTCGCAAAAGACATGATTTGCGAGGCTGAATCCGATCCCACATTCATCAAAAGGATCATTACTGGAGACGAGACGTGGGTTTATGAGTACGACACGCAATCCAGACATCAGGCAAGTGAATGGCGTTCACCAAATGAGCCGAGACCAAAAAAACCACGTCGTTTTCAGTCAAAAAAGAAGGCAATGCTGACGGTTTTCATGGATTACAACGGTGTAGTTCATCATGAATTTTTGCCAGAAGGCCAGACAGTAAACAAAGAGTATTATTTGGGCGTTATGAGACGTTTGCGTGAAGCAATTCGCCGAAAGAGACCAGAAATGTGGGCAGAAAACTCGTGGATTTTGCACCATGATAACGCACCGTCGCACAGTGCTATCATTATTCGTAATTTTTTGACGAAAAATGCAACAAATACCATCCAACAGCCACCGAATTCACCTGATTTGGCTCCCTGTGACTTCTTTCTGTTCAATCGAGTTAAAAAACCATTACGGGGAACGCGTTTTAGCAGCCGAGAGGAAGTAATGGAAAAATCGCAGGAAGCACTGATGGACATACCGAAAACCGAATATAAAAAATGTTTCGAGGATTGGATCAAGCGCTGGCATAAGTGTGTTGCAGTCGATGGGGATTACTTTGAAGGGGACAATATAGATTTAGATGAATAAACTTGTATTTTTAATTTTCTGAATAAATTCCGGGAAATTTTTGATCAAGGTAGTATATCTCACCAAACCAGATCTCACAATGAGAGCACTTCTTACTAACACGCTTGAGAAACTCAGTAATTCCCAAATGAAAAAGATATAGGTAGTCTATAATTTCTTATTAATCTGCATCCTTCCTTTGAGTATGATGGACGATTTCTTATTTTTTCCTAGCCCCAGTTGAAATTGTTTCTGCATTCTCCTCACAATTCCTTCCATCCTGTAAGCAGGTACTCATCTTCCCAGAGGGAACGTGCACAAATCGGACATGTCTCATCACTTTCAAGCATGGAGCATTTTGCCCAGGAGTTCCTGTTCAGCCTGTCTGCATTCGTTATCCCAACAGGCTAGACACTGTCACCTGGACGTGGGAAGGACCTGGAGCGTTAGTATTTTGGTCTTGTAAGGTTTCTTGTTAGTGATTTGCCATGGTTTCTTGAGTTGTTATCAATGAAAGTTATTATTTATTATTGTAGGTGCCTTAAGACCATTCTTAAATTTTATTAACTTGGGACCTTGAGTTCCTGTCACTTAATATTAGCCATTAAATAAGAATATCCGATATGTCCACATGTGTTTATATTAAATTTTATTTGATGATGGAATTTCTGTCTAATTTGAACAGTCTTTCATTCATATAAATTGTTTTCAATTTATTGTCATACACAGTTGACACTTTTTAGTTTTATTAGCAAAACTTTTTCAGACTCTGATGACCTTTTTGCCTTTAGCAGTTCATTTTCTTTTACCAAAATTGGCCTTACGAAACTGCTGACAGTATTTAACTTAGTCTTATTTATTTAATTGAATGTTAATCCTTTTTTTTACAAGAAGTGGATTTTCATTAATACGTACATTCACTTTCAGCTAATTTGTTCAGCATTGTTTCAACATATTATCATTTACTGAATTAAACTTCCAGATTAAAACTCCTATGGCTGACATTAACACAGATCCAAAGTACTTGTGAGATTGAGTTCCTTCCAGTGTACCATCCAAGTCCTGCAGAAAAGGCAGATCCCAAGTTGTATGCTAACAATGTCCGGAAAGTAATGGCCAAGTAAGTTGAGAGATCATGTTATATTTCCATACTAAAGCATCAAATTACTTACTTGAGGAGAGAGACATTCTAAATAAGCATCTAAATATTTCATTATAGACATAACCACCTCATTCTTTGACAGCAACAAATCTATTTCATGTCCTATAATATAGTAGTATACAAGTGTATAAGTAGACAAGTAGTAGCAGCAAGTGTTGTAAAATCCAGCCATTTTCTAATATACCTGCAGAGAGTTGTGAATGTATTTAATGATGCATTTTCTGAAAGGAAAACAAGAGAACAAAACAATCTTTCGAGGTAAAGCAATTGTTGCGGAATTTTACCTTAGATTTTTGGTATTTTATCTAAAGGGAAAAAATGGTTGCATTTAATTTTATATCTGTGAGGGTGGGATCTCATGTTTTACCCTAGAAATGTAATCCCTGGAGGAGAGCTGGATCTTAATAATTTACATTATGCTAGAAGTAGATTAAATTGCCTCTTAAGTAATCTTTCTAAAAGTCATAGTTCATCTCTTTATCTGCATGATTAATAAGATCCTATGCTATTTTTGGTAGCTATCCTGTTACCCTTAATTCCATCATATTTAAATCCTTTCCCTGTGAACACCAAGTGTATACCATTTGTAGACAATATCTCTGTCTGTCCATGTAATAAGGGTTTTCCATTATCAATATAAATTTTGTTTGCATAGCTACTCCCTGCAAATTGCATAAAACTTATTTTAATAAATCACCATGGTTTGATCCTCATAATAAATTTAACATCGGTAATCGGGTGGGACCATACCAATGTTTTTGCAATTTTGTTGTCTCATACCTTTCTTGGCTTGTCCAACCTGATGCAATGGAATTACACCCAAGCAAACCAAGGAAAAAGTGAAATTAGCAGTGGAATTCTTGAAACTCATTGTCAACTGTCAAATTTAATTCCAAATGAATATATGGGCACAAAGCATTTGTGTAGCTTAACAGTCAATAATAATGTCTACAATTTTAATCAACAAGTTTGAAATATTCCAAAGCATATTTGATTATATTCTTCTCAGAAGATGTGTTTTAAGATGAAAGATTCACTTTACAAAGAGTAGTTGTTACACATATATATCTTGATTAAATGTCCTTTAATGCTCATTTGGTCCTGTAGTTATGCAGTAAGCAGCATTATTCGTTAATATGAATCATTAAAATGCTAATTTTTTCTTTCAATTGCTAGATCTCTTTTAGCCCTTCCTTTTATGATGTTATTCAAAACATTTTGCTTAATACTTCACTATTCAATAAGCCAAACTGAATAATTTATGGAGACATAGAAATACCATTGAAAAAAGATGCCAGGTAAATAAATAATAGATATTGTTTTAAACTTTTTATGCCGCTTGTTCAAGCTCCTGTCTTTGATATTTGTACATTTTCCTGAATTTTCTATCATTTTAACATTGTAGGGCTCTAGGTGTTCCTGTCTCAGACTACACATATGATGACTGCCGTCTCATGACAAGAGCACGTCGAATGCTGATTCCAAGTGATGCCGGCGGCCTTCTTGTAGAAGTGCAGAGGTTGCGGCATCGTCTTGGGTGAGAAAATTTTATGAAGTGCCATATATCTTTCCTCTGCAATTTTTGAGGGTTTTGATCATGGTTAAACATTTTCTCCAACATTGTGTACTTATGATTGTTTAGGGACATTTGGGCAAATGATATTTTAAAAACTCTTTTAGAGGTCTTCAAGTCGGTCTTTCAATAACTTTGTACGATAGCATATCCACTGTAATGAATTACAGCAATTATAAGTACTATATGTCAGCTTAATTTCATATAAATTATGTATAGACTCAAGTAGTGATGGGGCTATCACCCCCTTGGATCACACCCTATGAGTTATTATTGCATCACACCCTTTGAATCATTATTGTATCATATGTTTATAATGCTGATGCTTCCTCAAAAATTCCACTTTATGATGAGCTGTGTCGATGGATAATGTGTAATTGCTGTATCAGAAAGCTCTTAAGAACTCCTTCTTGCTGCACTTATTATAAACTGTTAGTTATTTTTTTTTAAATTAACATTTGTCTAACAATGAAAAATAAATGTGTCCATATGTCATGATTCAAAGCACATTAAATATAGCTAGATAATTATTTAGATACCAGCCACATTCATGATTGGATGTATAGGTGTGGATAGATGAAAGAAGACACTGCTTTTCCACATAAAATAATTTTATTACGACCTAGGTTTCATTACAGCATAAAATCTTCAGGTCAATGCAACAATTTCAAAAAATAAAAATCATTCGCCTCTGTTGGGATTGACAATATTTCAGAGTTAAGAGGAGAGTGACAGCTTAACTAGCTAAAGCACTCGGCCGGACATCAAGGCATCTGGGTTCATATCCCGGTCAAGACAAATAATTTTTACACTCTGATATTGTTGCATTGAAATACATATTAGCGGATGACTTCATTAAAAGTTACTGTTGTGGCATCTCCCGCAGTTTCTTGGAACCTTCAGGTCAGATCTTCAGGTTACAGCATAACACCTTCAGGTATTTTGCTGTAAGGAAACCTAGGTCATAATAAAAATATTCTATGGGGAAAAGCAAAGTGTCTTCTTTCATCGTGAAAGATTTCCACCATGTTACGCCTGAAACTGTGTCATTTATTAGATGTGGGCAGAGCTAAATCATATTTAGTACTTGGTGTAATGTGTATCTTTATGGTAACTAGTGTGGCAACACGGCTACTTCTTGGTGTTTGCGCCTGAGGATAGTAGGAAAGGGTAGAAGGTGGTTCATGGGCACTTCAAATACTTGCTTTGATTCTACAAGTATCAAATCTCATCTTTGCTTTCATTACACATCATTGGGCTTAGTTCAAGGAAGTATTATATGTACTGGAATAGAAACCATTGTTCTTTTTTGGCATGATATCCACAGACTGCCCACCAGTTTCAGGCGCATCACTGTACCCTTATCAAGCTGTAGCACACAAGTAAATCTGAAGCAAGCCCTTAAAAACCTGCAGAAAAGGTAGGGGGAGAGGATTGGTTAAGATTGGGGAGACAGGTTATAATGTGAAGCATGAATAATTAGAGGTGAGGGTGGGAGTTTTCTTTGTACGAGCAGCAGCAAAAAGGTTTGGGGGAAGTGTTTTGCAGATTTCATAGAAAATATAAACACAGTCTTTAAGTCCTTTTTAGGTTCAGGGTAATCAATGGCAAACTTTATCAAAGGTAAAATGGTAAAAGGGGAGGGAGGATAAGTTGAAAAGAGAGCTGTTTAAGAGGATTCAAGAAGGGGAATTTTGAATTTGTTGAGTTCAGCTTGTGAAGTTATGTTGGAAATAGAGTTACTGTATGATTCCAAATTTTTCTAAAAATCCCGTTTGTGACCTTTGTTAACATGTAAAATATTTGGATGAAAATCAATTTTGTGAATAGTTTCAGAGAAAAATTTTAGCAAAAATTTAGTCACATTTTTCCCTTTTTCCTCTAATTTTGCTATGTTATTCCTATCTAATGGTACACTTTCAGCTCATTTGGCTAACTTGAATATGTCACAGTTGTTATGTTTTAATGTGTAAATACTGCTTTTATCCATCACATTGAGTCTAAATTCAACCCCATTCACACAATTTTGCCACCGATGGTGACTATCTATTTCTTCTGAAAGTCAAACCATCCCTCATCATGCAGCAGATTAAAAAAGTAACCTCTAAGCCCTTTTTAGTCATATTTTGTCTTCATCAGCATGTGCAATTTAAGTGAATGGAAACTCTCAATTACCTTTTCTAAGATTGTTTTGTAAGAAAAATAATCAATATTATAACACTCCCACTGATTTATTTAAGTGAGTCAATAACCTTTCTTCCATTTTTATTGCAGACTACAAAATGGGAGAGAGGATTTGATCAAAAGCCTCAATATTATGTCGTATGATTCATCTGCTTGGCATGTAGACATCAATGGCTTTGCAGGCTACCTCAATGTATCTCCCTCTAATCCTGCAGTCCACCTGCTTTTCAACCTCTTTGACAAGGTATGTATTGCCCAATAATTCAATGTGCATGACACGAATTAGCTTGTTTCAATAGCATGCATATTAATAGACTTTGTTGTGACTACCAAATACTTGAGTGTGCAAACTTAATTACTGTGTGATACATACACTTGTATGTGTTATTAATGGTCTCTTTTTGTGAAACTTTTGGGACTAAAATGTAAGTTAATGAGAGAATAATTAAGTAATTATGTTTTCCTTATGACCATCAGCAAATGTATGCATATAATATATATAAATTTCATATCAATATAGTGATATCAATTTCAGAAGTCTGCTTTCAATTTATATGGCAATGTATTTATAATTTCAGGAGTCATGTGGAAAAATAGACCTCCGAGAATACTTGCTTGGAGTTCTTGCAATATCGAAAGCCAGTACAGCAGAAGATATGGTGCAATTAGCCTTCCAGGTGAGCTATTGCAATCAAAGAGTGGAGAAATTATTTAGAATAAACTCTTAGAAAATGTATTGGTATTAAACATTGTGGCTATCATCTCCAGCACTGTTCTCATCTGTGCGGCAAAATAGTAATAGAAGTATGACAAGGCATGCTAAAATTCAAACATGATGGTTTACAGAGTGCCAGTTAGTAGAATCATAAAAATGAGCACTACAGAGGATAACTGAGTAAGAGGTCAGGAAGAGTTTGCATTAAAACCATTGTATCAAGCCATCTAGAGCAAAAAAATGATGAAGTTGAAATTACACCAGAAGTCTTCAGGAGCCTGGCCTAGGAGCAGTTAGAAAGGGCTAGCTGGAGAAATGAAAATAAATTGAGACATGATACATATGGTAGATGAAGAATGGATGCTAGGAGCTAAAATAAGGTGACAGCTTACTTGGGTTTAAGAGATATTGAAAATTGATAACATGCAGAGGGACGTGGTGGGATAGTTTGGTGGATAATTCTTCTTATCGGAAAAATGGAATAGATTCAATCTTAAATAATGCATTATGTGAGAATTCTGAGGCTGAATGGAGTCCTTTGTAAGCCAAGGAGAGTAAACACTAGAATTTACATGAATATTGTCCTTGTTGTGATTAAATGGAGGATATTATAGCTTTATATGATGAAATTGAAAAAATGAGTGAGCAAAAATGCAATTTTCCAATGGAATACTTATTACTAAATTAAAAACCATATTTTGGAGCATTACATTACATAGCGATGATTACATGGAACAGGTTATGATAAAAAAGTAACTAAGTTTTATCTGATTGACTATTGCAATTTCTAGTCTCTTATTTTGTTGTGGGAGCTACAATAACAAATCTAAAAGCTGGAGGGGACAAATTTGTGGGCTTTATTTAATGCAGTTAACAGTTTAATATGTAAACTGAATTCACATTACCTAAGTAAGCTAGGTATGTTCTTGAAAGAGGAGACTATTAAGGGTCCAGTTTGGAGAAATTAGATTTTACGTTTAAGTTTTTCCTCAAGGGTCTTTTTTGTAATGAAAAGAGCCTATTTTCCAGCAACACTCTAAAAATGCTAAGCCACATCATAGGCAAGCTTTGGCTTTTGTGCACAAAACATGTTTCAATTTCTGTTGATTAAAATATGATTGTTCCCCCAATATTTGAAATTTATTGATGGGAATGACACTTTTATAAAAATAAAGGCAAAATATAGACTAGTTCTACAATTATAAAAAATATATACATACAGGTACAAATTACATAAAGATGCACACTCATTATTGAGAGTTAAGACAGTTTCAGATAGGTATGCATACATGCCTACTTAGATTAATTGATATAAACAAAACATCAATATTAAATAATATTTCAAATTAAAAAATGGAAACAAAACATAAGAATTATAGTAATTGTTACAGGCCGGATGATAGTACAGAATGATAAATGTTACTCGTAGTCATTAAATAGACCTTGTGGCATCAGTTGAGAAAATATACCCAATGGAATTTGTTGTCTCAGGCATAACTTAATGGAATTTGCATAACATATTGAAATGAAATAATTTACTTTGTAATTCCACACATTTTTTTTGTGAGTGTGTAGAATTACAACGTAAATTATTTTATTTCATTTCAATACCCAATGGGCGTTAGGAACAATATATGGACATGTGCAGATATCCACATAGCAATGATTAGCATTCTAAAAATTCTTCAAGAATTTTTTATAACATTTAATAAGGGATCCTGGTGAGATAGAAAGTAGGTAAATGCAATCACAACAGTTGATATATCTCATAATATAGCTTATAGGTGAGTAGTAAGTGTAATTTTGTGCATGATATTAAATTTCAAAGAGTTCTTCATACCTTGTGTTATGTGAAGGTACTCTGAAAGATATTACACTTAGGAGTTCTAAGGAATCAAGCTTGTTATGCAGTAATGTATAAAGAAAAGCTATGTCATTAATTTTTCTATATTTATGCAAGGAGGGAAGATTTAGTAGAGGAAAAATTTCTAGATAGCAAAAAAAAAATCTTTGTGAAAAATAAATTTGAATGCAATTTTGTGCACAAATTTTCATATAACATATTTGATTGTATGAATATGGAGTTTGTAGTAAGGCAACCAAACAGTAGAGCAGTATTCATTAAGTGACCTAACTAATGAGATGAACGGAACTTTAAATGGCTGTGTGTGTGATTAGTTTTTACAGTATTGGAAGATAAATCCAAACGTTTGTATGCTTTAGATTGAACAGAGTTATAATGTTGATGGACTGTTGACTGTGAGTCTAATATAGCTCCTAGGTCTTATGTATTTGTTAATCGGGCTATAGCATAATTGCATAGTCTATATTCAAAGTACTGTGGATTCCTTTTCTGGCTGAATGTTGCAGGATAGAATTTTTTACTACAGATAGATTTTGCTGTCATGAGATGGGGATCACATGATATTAGAAGATTTTTATCCTGGGAAATGGGAGTGAAGTCTGAATATGTAAAAATTAGGCCTAATAATTTTCCATTATAATTATAGATGTTATTAATTTGTTGAAATTGCAAGTAGCACATAGAGTCTATTAGCATATGAGCATGAACAAGCAGAGAGGAGGTTGAACATGATGGCTGTTCTGTAGAGTTCAGGAAATCCCTGGAAAAAACTTGAAGTATATTAAAATCACCCATTATTGAAACCCCCGAATCTGAGTGAATGTAATTTTAAATTCCCTCACAATAAGCATGATATGAATCTATTGAGGAGTATGGTGGCAAGTAAATTGTGCCATACAATATTTTTGATCAGGAAGTTATGATAATGGAAGAAAAAAGGGATTCAAGATTAAGGTCAAATTCTACTAAATAGAACAAATATTTATATCTCACTGCAATCAGGACTCCACCACTGCATTTTCAGCTAGTAAAAACACTTTGATCTTTCTAGTAGATTTTAAAGTCACCAAGGCTTAGTTCACTACTTGCAATATTAGGATTAAGCCAAGTGTCAGTGAGGATAATTGCATCAAAGTTACAGATCAGAATCAAGTCTCTCAGATTAGGTAATGTCCACAAACCTTGAACATTTTAGTAAAAGGCTAAGAGATTAGGTTTTGAAAATGACTTAATGAGCTGTTTGAGTTGACGATTTTTCGACAGCCACGCTAGTATTGCACATAATTTAACAATTAGAGCAATATATCCTTTCCACTGATGGACTATTATCAATTTTTTTTCAAATGGAACTATAAATTGCTAATGAATTTCTTTTTTAGGTTTTTCAAAGACACAGAGGTGGTATTGCAACTGAAGATGCAGCATCATCAATGTCACTGTGTTTTCCAAGGCATGAAGCCTTGCGAATATTTCAGATGGCTGATATAAGAGGGAAAGGCTTTGTAACCTATGGTTTGTATTACAAATTTTCAATCAAAATTTTGATTTATGAATTTCTAATATTACACAGGAATAACTATTGCTCACTAGCATATTTGAATATAGATTCTGTAAACAAAATAATGACTTTGAATCTTTCAATGTTGGTGTGGTCTGATACTGATGAGGTAATTTTGACATCCTGTTTTTCACAATATACCAAATTTTATCGAATTGCAGAAGAATTCAGGAATTGTGTCAGCAATATGCCTGAGTATGGGAAAATTTTCTCTTCGTGTGGCCGGACTTGGTCGAGCAAGCAGACTGACTGTATGCACCTGGAGAAAAAGATTAACTAGTTTACCTCAAGTGCATGTTAAGACTTCTTGAATGAGACACTTAACAGTTTACATTATTATTATGTAAAAAAAAAGAAATGCCAAGTCTGAAACTTATATGTATAAAGAAATGTTGATGGCTGTTGGAGGTATTTATTAATCATCAGTTCACATCTGGAGGGGAAGAAACGTATGTCGTTAAGGTAATTTTATTTAAGAGATGGAAAGTGTTTGAATTCAAACATGTGATAGAAATTGGGACAAGACTTCTTTTAACATGTAATGTTGAACCCAGAGGTGCCACCCTTAAATTGACAAAAGTTAACAAAAATATGGGGTTCATATTAATGAAAAAATTATGGTGCAGCAAAAGAAGACATCTAATTCATGATTTACCTTTCTCCTCATTCCATTATCAAATGTTCGATATGCTGTCGTATTTTTATAGACAATCCTATTTCAATGTTTTATATTTAATAATTAATGACTGTTTTTTTAAATTGATACAAATAAAGTAGTTAAGTTTTCTTGTTTCATTCTCCCATTCATTTTCTAATTTTAGTATATTGTCGCATCCTATAACCCGTCATTGCAACATTGTCTTATCATTTAAATAATCCAGTCATAATAAAATAATGCCGAAAACCAAAAGATCGGTTTGATAGATCCTTCATGAAATGCTCCAGCATGATAAATGATCATTCATTGGCAATGGAAAAAGCCCACCCTTGATATCTCCAATCCTAGTGAAGAGCGCCACCCAGGATAACTCTGTTACACTTAATATGTCATGGTGTTTGATATTACACACTGATGTACTGGAGGAGGATCTAAACATATCCCCCTGGTCATGAATAAGTCTACTATGTCTAGTATATAATTATGTTGTCATCATGTGTCTATCACCTTGCTAACATGCTTAACCGTAGTATGGACAAAACCGAGCTCTTGGGACTGGCATAGGGTGCACATTCTGGAGGGAAACAACATTTCAAAAACCTGAAAGACATACATTCATGGGAACACAAAGAGCCAGATGTACAGAGAACATACCTTCTTTATAAAAAAGGACTTAAATTATGAATATAAAAATCAAAATATTTACAGACATGAATAGTTTTTCATGCACAAACTAGGAAATATATTGGTTGGTCCAAGTAATACATAAATTAACCATTGCAGCTGCAACTTTGTCAGCAATCCATTTTCCAATTACCATTACCTCATTTCCATTTACAATATTGTTCACCCTATGGTGTAAAATAATGTAAATTTAAGTTAGGCCCATGAAGAAAATGCTTGGTTAGAGGAATATGAATAGAGAGCCATTCTGTGGACAAGGATCGATACATCATAAACAGACAGCCTAATGCGAGGGTAACGATCATGCTAACTTTCAATTCTCCAATGGTTTGTTTACATGATAAGGAGACACATTTTAATAAATTGTCTTTGGGCACTAAATGCTTGCCTATGAATAGAAGTGGCCATTTCAAGTAAACCAAAGCCTCTTAACCTTCTAATTTTCAATAACAATAATGATCTAATTTTAACAACTTGACGCCATTGCACGAAGATTTTAATCATCCTGTTAAGTAAATTAAGTGGTCAATGCATGCAAATCTAGACTAACAAAAAGTGCAATAGGGCATGAACATTCGCCTCAAGAAGGTGCAATGCAGAAAAATTATCCCATGATTTTACTTTCTTGAGGTAAATGTCCATCACCACATAAATGAGGAACCTTTTATTTCAGGCCTCTCATTCTCTTTTGTGCATGGATTTACGGCTTTTTTTGCGATGCACTCCTGAAATTTTGTCACTTACTTTTATCCTAATCTATGCACTGCTGGTACCACTCAAATTGTTAAAGAACTGCTATTTTATGGCAGAATACTCAGTGAAAATGAAATTCTAGAGAAATATAATGCACAACAATTACATTGCTTTTTTTCATTATTTCAAGGACGTATTTTCCTTCCCAGATATTGAAAAGGTTCTTGAAAACCTTATACAATAAATATCAACCTGATTTGGCGAATTTTTGAAATAGGATCACCTCTGAAAACATTGGATGAGAACAACCCGAAAACAAGAAGATAATAAATGGGTGCATTTTGTGGTAGAAACGATTCTGTATTATGGGGAAAATCGGGCTCTATCTAGCTAACATTAACTGTAGATTATCTCATGTCATAAGGAAAGAAAAAGTTTTTCCGAATTACTATTTAAATATATTCAAATTTCTGATGAAGTAGGTACTTCAGACTACTTTTTGTATCATATGTCACGCAAAATATTAGAGCCGTGGAGTTTTAGTAGAGGGGGTAATATTCATTAGGGGGGCCAATCAAGAGCAGAGGTCATTGGTACCAGAGGGGACAAGTGGACAGTGCGGAATATTTATTCGTTTATTTATCAATAATCCAGAAACTTTTTGACCTTTACATCGTATTAACACTTATATAACAATTGACACAATTATAAACACCCAAGCCCTAGATGGAGGAAAACTCACCTAGGGAATCGCACCCATGTCCTTTGGGCTGGTGGACGAGGACGTTACCCCGCCGCTACTGGCATAGGTAAGATAATACATATACGATGGTGGGTGGAGAGTAACATGGGGTGTCGGCATTAGCTTACTCATAACAAAAGATTCCACACGAAAGGGGCCCACAATTTAACCCACCATCCAACGGACGGTGTGTCATCACTTAATGTGCTCTCCAATCAGCATCTCAAGTTGAGACCTGGATAAACCACTGAAAAATCTGACGGACACCGTAATTAGAACCCGAGTACTTGAGGTAGGAAGCCAGGACATTATCCAGATTCCCCAAGAGTTTATTTACATGAAAGAACCAAAACAACAAAAATAAGTAAAAGTAAATTATCAGCAAACAATATAGATATTCCCCAAGGTGGTGTGTTGCCAAGATATTTATTGAAAATACAAATGAAAATACTGATAAATGTTTAGTTTTTTAATTATCGCTTGGGAGATGTTTGTCGTAAATAAAAACATCTCCTATTGCATTGGCGTATTTATTGAACATGATTCCAAAAAAATTCCATTTCAATAAAGATTTAATGCAAACACAAGTCCGATTAAAAATAAATGAATAATTTCAAAATGGACCCATCATTTCAATGAATATTTTTGCGACAAACTTGCATGAAATGAATACAATTGCTGTTTTAGGCAGCACTAAACTCTTCTCAAGGTTTTTTCTAGGTACTGACTCTGCAATAAAAAAAACACCGTTGAATGACTTCTTTCATTGTGTAGCCCCTCGCCTTTCAATCATAAAACACTCATTGATCTTTAGACTTCCATCGACCTGTTGTAACGCAATGAAGAAACACCTCCCTGACTTACACCCATTCCAAACACCTCATGCCGTCCATTCCTGCTTTGCTCTTTCTCCCTCCTCTCGTTCTTCGGACCTCCTCCTTTACTTTTCATTTTGCCTCCCTCATTTATGTAAAAACTGAAATTTATTTTTTATGTGATTCTGATATGAATTATTCTTTTAGTTTTGATTGTTATTGGTCCAATGTGATTGAAATTATGCTGCTTTTGAACTAAATAAATAAGGGAAGTGTGCTGTAGAGTAGGCAGTTGGTACATCACCAAAGGGGCTTGAAGAGGTTGAGTCAAAATGTCTGGGGGAGATGCTGATGCTCTAGATGTTGGAGGCTCAGGTTCCAATATTACAACTACCAATATGTCAATGGGTGGAAAAAGAGTAGACATGTTGGTACAGATTAGGCGCCCTGATGAAGGATTGGTTAAGGGAGTGACCAATCTGGCATTATATAGCGCAATTAACGTGGTTACCAAGGGGTTCGCAGCTTAACTTCCCATCCGACAGACGGCGTACTCACTCAAAATGCCCTCCACAAAGCACCTCAGGTAGGGGTCGAGATACCTCTGAAAAATATACAACACCGTTGGGAT
Source organism: Hetaerina americana (assembly GCF_022747635.1). Taxonomy (NCBI): domain Eukaryota; kingdom Metazoa; phylum Arthropoda; class Insecta; order Odonata; family Calopterygidae; genus Hetaerina; species Hetaerina americana. The sequence continues at coordinate 47,126,123 of NW_027287316.1, forward strand.
TTGAACTTGAGCCCTCTGGGTGGGAAGCCAGTGCGATAGCCACCAATCAGGAGATAGAAGGAAATAGCAACAATAAAAATGATATAGACTATATAGCAACAATGATCCAGAATTCCAGTTTTAGCTAATCTCTTCAGAGAGGATGGCAGTTAGAAAAGCCCTGTAAATAGAAAATGGTTGGAAGACCCAATTTGTGGAAGACACGTAGTTAGGGAAATAAAAGGGTCTTCTCTTTACACCATGGTCCCTCCAGCCCCCTGAAAATCTCTCTGTTTCATCAAAACAAACCCCACCCGTTCCTCCATTCCTCTTTTCAGGCCCCATCGGCTCTGTCCCTACCCCCGCTCTCCTCCGTTATTTATGCTAATGCCCCTCCTTCTCTCCCATGGTCGTGTTTCCTTTTTCACACCACTCATGTTCCCACGCACAGCCTTATATTAAACGACACCCCATGTCCTATTTTCCCTCAAATAATTCCCTCCAACGTCTAGTCTCGCCTCCCAGATCAGTGAACTGTACACATCCAAGTAATTGCAAAGACATTATTGTCTCAAGTACTTAGGGTTAGAAAACAATTAAACCCATGGCTTTTTCAATTGATACTCCCATGAAAACCATTTTTCTTTTCTAACCGATTCATGATTTGTTTCATATATTCTTTCTACAGTCAAATCATCGTAGCACACTTCTTCCTTGATGGTATATCAAGTCCACATAAATTTATTTACATCACATAGTATCCTGAAAACCACCGTTGGGTGTGTGGCAGGGAGTGATTACACACCAGACTATTTTAATTTATTTATTTTCATTTATTATTTAATACATTATTCATTAAATTTTTTTAATTTTCTTAGGTGGAAATATATTCTGAATTAAACAGTAGAAGAAAATACTCAATTCAATTAACGTATGCCATTTCCAAAAGGTGATGCCTGAATTTGCCGAGCCAATTCATTCATTAATGACAATTATGACAGAACTGGCCACAGCTGTGCATAATCCACTATCTTATTGTTACATATAATATTATGAATAATTTGAAGCTAATGTAGTGCCGTCCGATTTAAGTAGGTATCTACTGTGTATTTAACTGTTGAATAAATCGACAAATATTCAAGTAGTAAGTCTTTTACCCCATGGAAAAATTTTTTCTCTAGCAGGAATGTATTGCTACTTTTCATAACCCACCAAAAGAAGTTTTCGCGTTCCATTTCTTTCCTAAGTACATATATGGTTATAAAATTTACAAGAAATGTGAGAGGGCAGCAATTAAGGACACGGTACGAATTTAACGATTTCTTTCAGTCAACGAAAGCGAGAGATTTTCGAAGACTTTACAAAATATTTTAAAATTTTTTTGAAAACCAAGGACTAAAATGAAATTATCAGGGAAATGCAAACATTTGGCGGGTACATTCGAATTTGGAGAAGAATTTTTGAACTCGCCGTAATTTCTTGGCACAGACAAGAAAGTTCTGTGGGGGGTCGCAAGCTGAGCAGGAGAAAGAGATTAACGGAAGAGGTCATAAAAGGGAAACTTTTACCATCGCTTGGCGTAGGCAAATGGAAAAACCCGGGCTGACTATAGGGGAAGGTGTAAATGGCATTCTCAGAAGAAGACTGGTAAAATTTTAAGGAATGTCAGCCGTTTCCCTTCAACTACTTGCAGTACGCGTGTTTCTAAAGCCTGTACAAAAACTCTGGAACCAATATTTTTTGTTAGCCAACACTGAACATAATTGATCATGCCTTCAACAAGTCATTGACTCACCATTAACCGCTACTTATATTTTTGTGATAGTAACTTGTCGGTTTATCCCCGAGCAATATTGACTTTTACTCAATCATACATGTACATACATGATACCCTGCAAGCCACCGCTAGGGTGTGTGACATCGGGTGATTGCACACCGCACTACTTTCGATGCAACCGCCGCAACTTGTTGTAAACAGCTTCCGGCTTGACGCAGCAGTAGAGACAGTCGCGTGGGTAAATTCCTTTCTTCCTCCCCAAAAATCCTCCGTTGCGCGGTCCAACCACATCATTCTGATCCTTTATAGTTCGTGGGAAGAATTGGACATTCTTCAGCCGAAATCTCGGGTAAATTGATTGAGTAAGCGACGAAATCGGAGGCTCCCCTCAAATGAGAGGTCGCCAGCATCCAAGTCTGGTCGTGGGACCGTCTTAAGCGCCCCATAGCCAGCTTGGACACAGCCCTAAACAGCGAAGAAGAGGCCAAGGCTGCTCCGAACGGGGAGGAATTAGATCGTCTTGACAATCGTCCAACAATTTTCCCCGTCTCAGTAGCCTTGCCGGCTGGAAATGCGAAATCCCGCGGTCACGCAATGGACCAAGGCGAAACATCTGACTCCGATACATTGATGACTTTCTCATCCACTCGATAGATGACTTTATCCTCTTAACATGGTGCAGAATTCCGTAACTTCCTTCACCTTTGCCTTCAACCACTCCCCTCGCTTTCCTTCACCTCCTCTTAAAATACATTATTATATCTCCTTCTATTATAGATTTGACATTTCTATCCACATCAAGAACACAGAATTAGAAAGCGCAGACTCGATTAAATGCTTAGACGTTACCCTCACTCACGACCTATTCTATGTGAAGCATGTACGGGGAATATTTGTGCAAGCTAGCAAAAAATTAGGATTTTTTAAAACAGTATTGGGGAAGGGATGATATTTCTCGTCAAGGGTAGTCTGGTGTGTAATCACCCCTGCCACACACCGTAGTGGTAGCTTGCAGAGTACAATGATATAAATGAATAATTTAAAAAAAGCCGTCAACATCTCCCCAATCCTCGATGTAGAGGCAAGGGCTGTGGTGATTTCCCACGAGGGAACCTTTTTCGGTTCATGCCGTAAATTCCTGTTCGGTTGAAACAGAATCTATACCAACATACCTGTAAATACCACGCGATCCACCAAAACAGTGTGTGGCAGGGAGTGTAAGCACCAGGCGGTAAGGGTTAGTGATACGGGAGGATTAGGGAGAGTATACGAGAAATATTTTAGTACAAATTTACCAAATAACTAGCAAATTTAAAACATGCTGGAGGAAGATTCAATCCAAAACAAATGTTAATTCTCCTATTCTTGGTAGCATGGGTAGCTTTGAATGTACATGAATTCGAGATTTCCGTGCTTTTTTCTAGGTGAAAATTCCCTTTTTTTCCAAAGTTTTCAAAGTCTTTGAATGCAGAAAAAATTTTTTATAGTCGTTGAATACCGTTCAAAATCAAGATTTACGATGATGGTGTGCTACGCAACAATTGTCGTATTTAACGCAGATTTTCAAAATTTACAACTGCGTAAGGACTTAGGGGAACCCGATAACATATATATTTCGTATATTTTTTTATCATTTATTTCAATATGTATGGTCCCTTTTGTCTTTAAAATTTTTCGGGCGGATCAAGGGCAAGAAAGGCCATATTATTCTCCATTACTTGCACGGAATAAGGCATTTCCATCATTTCGAGATCTCGATTTGGGCAGAGATTACTGAGAACTCTTTTTTTTCTCTATTCCATCCGTCCGTTTTCTCCGTGGATGAGAGAAGAAAATTGCCCTTGAGTTTGGTGCAAGAATCTTAGAATGGCAGAGAATTTTTATTCTCTTGAAAAATTTGGATTTTGGACTTGGCAGTTCATGCTCCCAGTCCTTCACTTTGATTCAACATTGCTAGTCGGTTAATCTCAATTGTATTTGGTAAGATAAGGCTGAGACCTTCCGATCTTTTAACCTCTTCACAGGTATCCAAAAATATTCAATAACTCACTCAATGATCAACTCAATAACTTAACTCGAATATGGCGTGTGATAGAAGAATGATATGAAAAAACTGAGAACCGGTGTTATTTCACATCAGTTCGGTCACTTTAATTTACGGGATATGTATCTGGGACTGCATTCAGTGGAGGAGTTAATGAAATAATACGAAGATTTTAAAAGAATTTCCGCTAATTCTTTGGAATATTGTTGCAAGAAATTGTTAAGGGGATATAAAAGAAATTATACAAATCCTGTAGAATGGGAGCCCGTTCAGTGTCGAATATGCGCTAGAGTTTGCTTCTGAAAGCAAAGAAATGGGATCGAAATTTATTAACCCAATCGGCAGATTAGTTGCACTTTTTAAGTAATACATCTACATCTACATAATACCCCGCAAGCCGCCGCAAGGGCGTGTGGCGGGGGGTGTCAGGTCACCAACCGTAAAAAGGAACAATACCACATGCAAAACAACAACATGGAAAATTACACCCACAGCAGCGCACACACTCATGCAAAAATCCCTTCATCCAATACTCATGCAAACACATATGCCATGAATCAACAAACAACTGCACCCAAGGATGCAGCACGAAAGCCATCCCACAACACGCAAGCCAGGACACAACAAGCAAGAATGTGAAACACCACCACCACATGAACATGCACCACAAAACACTCTACCCCCTGAGGAGACTGTAAAAGGCAGGGGAAATATATCATAACAAATATACAATCGCTGTGAAAAAGTAATATATTCATTTTTCTCTTAATTTACAGCTATAACAAATCAAAGGATTGACACCAAAACATTTCTGGTGTTTTAACCCCTTGTTCTTAACTTTCTCCTATATGAACATTCCATGATACAATTTCATAACAAACGACTGCTACACTTTTACAGGCTCGTAACGTGACTCGTATTGCTGCGCAATCATGCGGCAAATTGCATGGAATGATGTGGGTAATACGGTACATGCAGAGATACGGTTTTAAAATACAACTCTTTTGGAAGCAGAAAACATGTATACGCCAAAGTCTTCGCCTCCGAAGACTCGTGGGAACAAAAAGATATTGTTTAAAAGTTCGACTCGTGAGAACACAAATCCTTTTGCTTTCCGTAAGATCTATCTCCGTACCCAATTGATTGCTTTTTTAAAAATCTGTCCAATGGATAGTAAATATTTCGTTTTATTCAATTTTTGTAAACCTTGTTTCGTGGAATTTAGCTTTGGGTCGAGACCTCGGCGCGGCAAGAGGAAAGAAGTTTTCTATTTAAAACGTGATTTTTCACTTAGGAAGCAAAGGTAGATGGATTCTCAATCGCTAAAATTCAAGAAACTATGGTAATTTGGGAAAAATCTCCATAAAGTTCCAGTCCTCCATAGAGGTCTGCTGGGAGGTTGGACGCCGCTGGTCCTTGGTCGACGCCATTGTAGAAAAGGTGCAGGGTCCCCATATCACTCCTCATGACTCCAACTCTGTCACCAGCCTGAAAAGTGCAAGAAGGAAAAATATGACCTCGGTTGATGAACTTTTCGAAATCATTTGTTCATGAGAAACGAAGTTATTACTGAGGGGCTAGTAGTCCTCAAATCTCGTTACCAATTTTTCGAACATTGTTGTCTTCTGTTTTTAGTTTCTTTTAAGCTATCCATTCCAACATTCTTTCCATTACCCATAACCTTCAATGGATCCGCCCCCCAGAAATACCCCAATTAGTGATTTCCCCTTTCTGTAAGCATATTGGCATTAGGTTCCCATGTTCACCCGCTCTCCATAAAACTTCCTCATTAGCCTCTCGTTTCATAATAATTACCTCTGTGTCCCAATAAAACTTAAGTGCCCTGCACCTCTCCAAAAATCTAAGGTTTACCTGCTCAGGATCAAGAGGCTCAAAACCTAGTCTTTCTGAAAAACCGCATAAGCTTTGTTTTATTTCTATTTATTCTCATCCCATATCTATCGTACTGAATTTCCAATTCACTCAGCAATGCCTTCAACCCCTTGGACGACTGACCAACTAGAGCTTGGTCGTCAGCAAACGTAACTATTTAAAACCCGTTTTTAAATAACGTGCGATTTCTCCCACAAGTTTCTTCAGTATTCTGTCGGGGTTTCGTCCGGACCTGGGGATTTAATTGATTATGTATTTCAGAGCTTTTCTTCTATTCTCTCTTATAAAAATAATAATATGTCGTTCATTAGCTCTTAGGTTGTGCGGGGAACATCGTTTTGTGCACCAATATTTTTGCTATGTACGTTCTGAAAGAAATTATATAGGATATTGACTATTTTATGCTGTCTGTAGTGTTTCGCGATTTTCTAACTGCAACAAATTTACAGTTGAATGTGTTCGTGGTAAGACCAAAATGATTTTGGGTTATTTTATAAATATTCGCAAAATATTACCTGAGTAACATCCAAATTTCGCGCGTACGTCTTCACCACCATCGTCCCGTTATGGAATGTATGGCTGTGATAGAACATCCACGTTCCAACTCTGTAAAAGAGATTGCGTGATTTTTAAAATAAAATATGACATTTGCTTAAAACAGGATATTACTAGCTCCGCCTGTTAAGCTGCCACAGTGGCACCCAAACTTTTAGGACAACCAGTTAGCCATTAACTCGAATCAACCGACCATAAAATATTGTTATATAATAAAGCAAAAACCGTTTACCAATCCTGTTTTGAATTGTCGTTAAAGTGGACTCTAGTGATATTCATCACCTGTAAACGTCTGTGAACTTTGAACAACGTTGAGTCCTGAACTCAACATTCTTCTCAATACAAAACGTTTTTAAGTATTCTCTGTTTACTTTAAGTAAGATCGTCTGTGTAGAAAAGAAGGGGAGAAGATATTTGTTCCACGGAAAAGTTGGAGAAAAGAGTATTAGGTTCAAACAATCGTGTTGAAAACAGAAACAATAACAGATACGTATTTCAGAGAATAGACGGAGGGTGATGTTCTGAAACATTTCGAACAATCCACTCTCATACTCCCTCTCCCACTAAATCAAGAAGTGTCAGCGGAAGCCTGAAAAACAAGCTGTAGAAAAAAAGTCAAAGTTATCACCTACGAGGAAACAAGGAATCGAATTTGGAGTTAATTATGCTCTGAATATTGGATTCGGATTTTTATATTTGAGGGTTGTGGGTACACGGAAGATATCTCATGGAGATCAGGTCATTCTGGACTGTAGCAGTAGAGTAGCAAAAGTGCAGTATTTGGGGAAAGCTGAGGGCAGACCAAAATGTAAGTGTCCATGTTCGATGGACACTTAAACATCGGAATCACCAGTATTTTAACAGAGGTCATAAAGTCGGCGTAAGAATGTACGGCGCAGAAACATGGTCACTGAAGCAGGACGAAAGACGTAGATTGAAGGCCTTTGAAATGTGGGTGTGGAGAAGGATGGAGGTGGTGTAGTGGACAGAAATGAAAACAAATAAGGAGGTGCTGGGTATGGTGGGGAAGGAGATGGGATTGTTGGGAGAAATCGCAAGGAGAAAGGAAAAATGGATAAAAATCATATTGCTCGGCAGTGGTATGTTGAAGACTGTGATAGAGGGGAGAATGCTAGGCAAACGATGAAGGGGTAGGAATAGGATAGGGATGTTGGACGGGATGAAGAGAGGAAGTAACTATATTGGGATGAAGAGGGACCTATTGGGCAGTAGGATGTTGGGTTGTGTTTCATTAGTAGAAACAAAATATTTATTTGGTAATTGTACCCATCCAAAACCTACCTTAACCGGTAGATAACCCAATAATAATAAATACATATGTATACAAGAGATGATGATTGTTAAATTTAAGATTAATTCTAAGGAAATTCAATGGCTAAGTGCTTAGATTACAATTGAGTTCTAGTTAAAAAGCATTTTAAAATGTTTGCGAAGAAAATTTATCTATTATTATGAATTTCGTCTGTTTCATTTATATTCCTCATCCAAGTCTCCGGTAGTCATGTGGTTTCGTTTCCACGATGACGTTCAAAGATGAACATTAAATAATTATTCTTGAAAAATATCATCAAATTGATTTGGCTACATTAAAAAGTCTTTTTCGAGGAGATTAGCACCACCACCTGATACTGCCGTGTGAGTACTCACTTCAAGGAATTAAGATGAGGAGGAATGGGATCTTTATCTGGCCTCAAAGAAGTCATTCCTATGCCCATGAAAAATCCATCCTTAATCACTTTCCTGTCCACTCTCACTTCAAATAATTCGTTCGATCTCAGAGGACGATTTGTTATTGCAACGGCGTTTATACGATCTTCCGTACTGAAAAGAAAGGAGTAATATTAAATGAATACCTAAGTAATGAGTCACAATGTCTATGTCTATAATACGTAGCATACTAAAGCTTCGATCTTTATAAAAAAACGATGGATATGCCAAGACTTCATTTCGATTAAGAATTAAATGCTGACATTTAATGAAATGAAACGGTATTTTAAAGTACATGTATCCTGTTAGCCAGCCAATAAATGACCCTTTTGGTAGTCAAAGTGCGGTTCTTCTAGAATCTTGGCAAGTACTTTGTGATTTTACTGTAAAGTGCATATTTTCATTGATCGGAATGTTTTTCATCAGACAATATTTTAGCAAGGTCTTCTCCTGGATGTCGGAAGCTATGCTGTGTATATGAAATTATGTGGTTACTTTTTCATAGTAAATTTGGGAAGAATTTCACAAAACGAAGCTGAGAATTTATGCGTAAAAAATTTTTTAATTTCTGTGGCTGCAATAATGATGCATCCATGTTATATAAATGAAAACGAGAATAATAGTGCACTGATATTTTCTAATTGAAGGCTTCGGATGCTTTATTTTTTTCCCCGTGCCTCGAAATTTTATCAGAATGTTGCAATTAGACTGAGAGTTAGTAGGATGAATTATGCCACATTATTCGCACAATTCACTGGACCGGGATAATGGCAGCATTGAATAAATTTAAAGGACTTAGTGAGCTCCAAATTTTCCAGGTTTTATCATTTAATTTTGTTTTTCCACAGCTGATACTTACTTGAGCTTTTGAACAGTCCTTCCTTTGTTGGTTATCGCAATGTTCGTGCCACACCTCTCATGAAACCGCAGAGCTGGAAATAAACTTCCTTTCGCTGAATCTGTAAAAGTCGGAAGACATTTTCATTCGTCATTTCACTTCAGATAATATTTCTCGTGCGAAATATTATCAATTTTGGCTTTCGGATTTTCGAGGAGTGTTCCTAAGGAGATAATAACAGCAGATTTATGTATAACTGTCGGGCACTTAAAACCATACTGTTTTCCTTAGTGTACCTGCTTCATTGCGGGAGTTAGTCCGGGATTACCTATTAATCAAATAATTTTTTGAAAGTTTAGTTTTGTGTACAATTTTTTACGTGCATGTTATTTGGTGTCAAAAAGAACCGCATTCATTATTTTACGCATACAAGGATAACGTATGAATTTATTTTTGAATGATGTACTGGACAGATGGAACAGCTCTGCTTGCTTATAACCAAGGTGACAATGTGACACTGTAGAGTATTCACCGAACTCATATGATAGCGTCTCCTTTTGATTTGCTCCCATAACAGTATTAACTTCTCCAAGGGCAGCAGTTTCGTAGGCTGTTTGAAGTATTACGTTGTGCTCCGCAGGAAAGTCCATCGCAGTTTAACGGTAACGGACCGGATGACCACAACTGCAGATTCTTACAGTTTAGAATCATGACGATGAGGGTAAGAAACGTTAAAATCACGTTTAAAAAAGGTACATATCTACGTCCACATAATGCCCCGAAAGCCATCGCAGGGACGTGTGGCAGGGGGTGGTAGGTCACCAGCCATTCTACATATATTCCCTCAATTTCCACATGCACCTGGCACTCCGTGAAATATATTCTTACATATCTTTTTAGTACTAGCATTTCTCATTCAACCCTTGTAAAAAAGCGGCATGCGACGTATTCTAAACTGCCAAAATATGATCGGAATATTTCAACATAAAATATTTTCAAAATTACATTTTTATTTGCGAAAATTCTCGAAATTGTTGGGAGGTTCGGCCTTCAGGGAGAGTAGAGAGTATGAAATGACACCTGCCCAACGCAATAACTAATTTTCCTCAGAGCTGAGGACTCAGCAACCCCTTCTACAAGCTCCCATAGCAGCCAACAACGTAGGATGTGTATACGTGAACAGCATTAAACAAACCCTATTGGGTACGCGTCCACCTCTGTAAACGAGCCCTTCCGGGAAAAATGTCTAGCAACTGCACTACTCCGAAGTGGAACGTTAGTATACTTTTAGTTAAATTTACAATGCATGGAATATTTTAATTCGACGGTGGCCGCAGACAAGAGGAGAGCGTGTTGGATAGGTTTGGAAAACAAAAGGAAAAACGGATTGGAATTCTTTCTTCTAATTTGTGACAATTGCCGGCCTTGCCAATGTAACTAGGGAGCCTAATTATATCTCCATGGCGGATGCAAAACCGCGCGCTTTTTATCTTTATGGTTAGTTTAATCTAGGCCTGAGTCTCCGCATATCTAAAGGTTCCTACCCCAGATTCTGTATTAAATGTGTGACGCTTTGTAGGTATGAGTTTTTCACGAAACTTGCGGCCTGTCTCTGTACCCTATTCAATTCTACGATTAATGTTTTTTTGAAGTTTCTCAAACGCTCGCCGCATACTCAATGTCAGGCCTTACTAAAGATAAATAGTACGTTTCCTTCACTTTTTCGCTACATCACCTTCCGACTATACCTTTGCCAGCTTTTTTAGCGCCCCTCCACAAATTTATTTATTTTATTCATTGATATATACCTTGAAGGTCACCGCCAGGGTGTGTGGCAGGGGGTGAATACACACCAGAATAATTTTACCCGAACGTGACCTTACCGCGGTCGAACAATGTTATCATGATCCCCTGTCGTTCGTGGAAAAAATGACATCTTAAATCTATCTGTTCTACACTTAATCTCTCTAATTTTACTAGCATGATCTCTCCTACCGTAGTACGATGGGAGTAATAATACATTTTCAATATCACTGCTAAAGAGACCTTCCAATTTATGCAAGAGCTTCAATCTTTAATTTAATCTTCGCTCCGTTAGTGATTCCTTGCCTAGCTGCTATTGTATTCCCCTCCTTTAACCAAATCAATTTCCTTTCAGGCTTCTTTTTTCGGACCCCGCGAAGCGAAAACTTAGTATTTACTGCCCAGTGGTCACTAATTGCTTTTATAGTTTTTATAGTTATTTTTATAGTTATTTCTTTTTCAGGAATATTCGTTGCTAACAAATCAAGATTATTATTGCCCCTAGTTTGTGAAGTGACAAGTTGATTCAATGAGTTCAACGTAAAAGAATTCAATAGCGATTCGCAGATGACTTAGTCTTTACCGCTGGTTTTAAAAATATATGTCCTCCAGTCAATAGATGGGACATTGAATTCTACACCGATTATAACGTCACGATCATTGTATTGGGATAAGAAACCTTTGATCTGATGATCTAATTCTATTATTGAATCGACTTTGTCGCCCGGCGGCTTGTAAAATGTGCATACATAAATTATTTTGGATTGAGGACTTTTAATTGAGCACCCAAAGCTTTCCAAACCAAAACCTAGAATTACCTCAGCCCTGCTGACGCAAGAATTTTTAACTGCAATAAAGACACCACCTCCGATTCTGTTTGTTCTGTCATTTCTGTAAATGGGAAAGGATTTTGGAAAAATTTCACCGTCAACAACATCAGTGGATAGCCAGCTTTCTGTCCCAATAATTATATCGTACGTATGAATAAAAAAATGTTTATATCGAGTATATAAATTGTGTGTAGATGTTATCCCCGAGAAAGATCCGATGCAATGGTGACCCTCAAGTATTTTACATTATCCACAACGCTCATCCGAACACCTCCACGTGTGTAAGTTGGTAAAGTTCGGTTGTGTTTTCTATTGTTTAAGAAATGCATAACGGTAATTTTTTGTATTTAATTCCAGCCCCCATTCTTCTCACATTTTTTAAAATGTTGTTTTAGTCAGTTTGCAGGGATCTGCGTCATTCGCTATTTCCCTGTAGATTACAGTGTCGTCGGCAATGAGTCATATGCTGCTTTTTATTTTACTGGTGATATCATCAGTGTATATAAGAAATAGTAATGGTCCTATGACGCCACGCTGTGGGACGCCGGATGTTACTTAAACAATTGCTTGCACAATCGCTTTCACAAAGCTTGAGCCATCTATCACCACCCCTTGTTTGCGGTCAGTAATGAAGTCCCGAATCCAGTTTATTACTTTGTCGTTTATTCCGCACCATTGCAACTTATGAATCAATATGGCGTGTGGGACTTTATCAAAGGCCTTTTTGAAATCCAAGAATATCGCATCTACTTGTTTCTTTCCCCGGATTGTAGAACGTCATGTATAAAAAGTCCCAACTGTGTCTCCAATGATCTCTTCTTTCTGAATCCTTGTTGTCTGTTGGATAATAGGTTTTGTGTGTCGAGGAATGTCATGACGTCACTAACAATAATTCGTTCCAAGACTTTACATGAGAGGGAGGTTAGCGATATTGGTCGATAATTACCGGGGGTCTTGTTTTTTCCGCTATTAAAAACAGATGTGATGTTGGCTATTTTCCCGTCAAGGTGAAAGAAACCTTCTGAAATCGATTTGCTAAATAAGTATTCAAAAAAGGTGTCATTTCGGCCGCGAGGTCATTCAGTACCCTTGCGGGAATATCCTCTGGTCCGAGAGATTTATCACTTTTCATGTGTAGGAGTTGTTCCGTGATTCCTCCGCTTGTAATTCTAATGTCATCCATCTTTTCGATAGGTGTGACGTGCGATAGGCCTTCACTGGGTGTCTCTGTCATTTTTTATTTTTTTTATTCATATATACCCTGCAAGCCACTGCTGGGTTTTTGGCAGGGGGTGAATACACACCAGACTAATTTTGACCCGAATACCACCGTACCGCGGTCGGAAACTGTTATTCTGATCCCTTATCGTTCGTGGAAGGAATGGCATCTTAAATCCCTCAGTTCTACATTTGATCTCTTTAATTTTTTTGACATGTTTTGACACACACTTCATCTCTCTCATTTTTTTGACGTGCAGTGGTAGATTAAGTGGAAAATTGCGAAGAGTATTCGTCTCCGTTATTATTCGAGAGATTCTCATTTGAAACAGTTGATTTGAGACATTTTCCAGCGAAATCTGCCGGGGAGAAAGGATTAATAACAACTGAATGAGCACGTCAGAGTTTAATATCTAATCACTGTGTAGCACCTAAGCAGCGCCATAGCGCGTGTAATGATCTCACACCCACAAATGGCCTCGTATCCGCATTTATTACGGATTGTTGGTATGAATAAAACGTGTGCTTAAATAAAAATACTCATATATCGAATGCCATCACTAACTTGAATGGTAAACTACCAAATATATGAAATAGTTACGTACTCAGCCGGTTGATTTTCCTGACAGACTGACACTTAAAACCGCAACTGAATAAGGAACCTTGTACTGGACATGAAACGTGAGGTACAGTACCCAATCAATCAAGTGTACACGCTTTGAGCATGCATTCTCAGTGAGAACCGACAAGCAGAGGGTTTTATTTATTTATTTATATACCCTAAAAGTCACCGCCAGGGTGTGTGGCAGGGGGTGAATACACATCAGAATAATTTTGCCCGAACATGACCCTACCACGGTCGCACAATGATATTACGATCCCCTACCGTTCGCGGAAAAATAACATCTTAAATCCATCTGCACTACACTTAATTTCTCTAATTTTATTAGCATGGTCTCATGAGTTGGTACAAGGTTGTCCGTAATCGTCAATGCTTTTAAATTATGTGACGTGGAAGCTTGCATATGGTCAAAACCATGAACTCTCAATGATTCTCGGATTTTCACCACGTTTTTTGACTTGTACTGAGAAAAATATCACCAGCATTCCAGCTGGCGTCTTCAGGTCTCTCTCCAGCTGGAATGCTGTCAAAATTGTTAAAAACAAACGCAGCTAAAACCCGAGAAGTACGCAAAACTCATCTAATCCTTTCCGTGGAAACCTCCGAACGGACATGATCAAGCAATAATCATACAGGGGGGTATACACGAGGGGCATCAGACGAAGAATTGCATCAGCGGAAGTAGCACTTGAATGGAGGGCGAACTTGGGACGCCATATAAAGTAATAAATAAATATTAGTAAATACTTATATGGAGCTTAATGCCCTATCGATCCAAACCGTGGTCTTTGTACCAAGAGATCAGAGGCATGGATAGGGAGAAGGGAAAAAAAAGTGGAATAGAGAGGAAGGCAAACGATAGAGTTTTACGCGTGGGTGGGAAAATTAATTGGTGAATATCGGCTACCAGTTTAGTATAGAAATGAATATGAAATAGTCACAAGGACCTTCAAAACTCTAACAATGATAATGACCATTGGAAACCTCTCTCACTCACCCCTGAAAACACCGCTGATCCGCAGGATTTGCTTCCCGTCGCACTCCACGACCGAGTGCTTCAAGTCGAGCTTCGTGGCATCCGATGTGTTCGTGTGGGCTTGCTCGGCGTTGAATGTCGTTTCCCACGCCCCAGTCTGATTCATCTTGCTTTCGACGACTATCCGGAAGGTTTTTTCGGGGACGTCGACGCATTCCATGACTTTCGTGAAGCCCTCCCATGGATCGGCTCCGATAGCCCAAGACGCGGACAGCAAGATCAAAGCGCAGCGGGCGATCATCTCGAAAGTTCCCCTCGAAATGAGTCTGTCTCGCATGAATCCTTATATAGTATCCTCCTTGACTTGAGTTCGCAAGGGTAAAACGACTGAAAAAGCAGATCATCCTCGGCTGCCCGTGGAGAGATTCCCCCACCCACTCTTCCTCCTCCTCTATCCTCATCCGTGTGAATAGGGAGTCGGACTGAGGGTTGATTTTGAACGCAGTGTCCGTCGAATGATGTTGCTCGGTGGGGGAGTATACGCAATTTCCAGTGAAGCGATTCCGTTTATTACGGTGGTTCAAAAACAGGAGCGATTGGAGTCGGTGATGGCAAACGATAATAAGACGTCAATCTTTCGTCGGGAAGTCTTAAATTGGCTGAGAATGTTTGGGTCCAAGCGGAGAGAGATTTAATCGGCGCATGAAATGAGACAAGTCACTTCAATTCGTTGAAAATGTTATTAAATGTACTCGTACATTAAGTGTCTCGTACCGCAGCTTGGAAACCAGAGATGAGAGTCCATCGGTGCAAAAAGGATACAAGAAATAGTCATCAACCTGCTAATTAATTACAAATCTCACGAGTTAAGGCACTGATATCGAGGTGGTAATTTTTTATCCCGGATAAAACTGGTAGGTGAGGCCAAGAGGAAAAATTAAGCGGAACCAGCCAGTGATATTCTTTTGTTAGACGCACGTGAAATAATAAATTGATAAATGCATTTCTATTGGGAATTTTATCCGCAGATTCTGTTTGAATACAACGGTGAAACGATCCCAAATATGAATATATCCATCAAAGCAATTCCGCGGAAGCCTTCGCAAATTTTTTTGCAGATAAAATTATTCAAAATGACTCGTTATACAACTTGACATATAGATCGCATGATCTAATAAACAATATAGAATGAATTCCAGCTTCGCTTATTTATTTTATATTGTTTTAAAGCGCTTCGCATCCTATATTTTCTTAAAGGAATTTTGGAGGGAACCAGGGATATCCCCTACTCCTCTGTCCATCCACTATTCCCTATGCTACTCCTCTCCTACATAAATCCTGAGAGAATCTTGTAATTTATTTCAAAGAGGATACACTATCCACGTTAAAAGATTTTGTACTTTTCCATAGACCTCATTTTCAATGTGCAACGCGTTTCAACAACTTGCGGCATCGTCAGGCACAGATTTCATTTACATGCAGCACTTGAAATTATACGTTTTGGAGAGAGTAGAGGTAGGTGTGGCTATGATTAGAGGGAGAGAGGATGGGTGGGATATTGAGTGCGGGGGTCGGGGTTATTTGGGTAAGGGAATGAAAGAAGAGGTCGTGCCGTGGCTATGACGTGGCATAGTGGCACGGGAAGGGTCGGGGCGACCAGGTGCGTTAAAGGGTTCGTTTTGTTTTTCCCTCAAGGTTAGTTTCTCGGAAATGAGAGGGAAGGCCTCAGGTTACAATTACTCGTTACAAAGGATAATTCTGGGATCTGCAAAGCGCCCTCTTATCTCGATCTCGAGAGCGTCCATTTTTAATCCTTCAGAGAGGATATGCATTATTTCGGGGAAAAAATTGCTAATGTGTTTGGGGTCTATGGGGTGTTGTGCGACGAGGGAATTAGAGTTCTGATTTTTATGACAACTAGCGTATTCTTCGGCTCCCGTCTTTAAATTTCTCCCAGTCTGACCGCATAACACATGCTGCAAATATCGCATTACAGTTTATAAATGCCTGATTTGAGAAGTTTTTCTTATGCGTATGTATAATTTTATTATCAGGCCACCGCAAGGGCGTGTGGCGGGGGATGTAAGGTCACCACCCGTAAAAAAACAAAACCACATGCAAAACCAACATGTCCATTCAAACCTACACACACAGTGGCGGATTTCTTCATGCAAAAACCTTTTCGCCTTACACGCATGCAAACATATATATTATCAACTAACATACACATGTACCTTAGAATGTAGTAAAAATGTATCCAAAAATCTGCAAGCTTGAATTTGACGAGTAAGAAGGGTGGAGAAGCAATACTGTAGCGAGCAATACGCATGTTGATGGCAGTCCCATGCGGTATGGGTTTGACAACAAAACACACGAGAATAATGAAAGTGCATTAATTTGACTAGAACTAATTATTCATAGATGCTGTGGGTGGCAAGTAGTCTCTTAGTATCTCTAATTTTATTGACATGATCTCGCCTATCGTAGTATGTTAAGCGAAATAATACATTTTCAAAATCATTGCTAAATAGACATCCTTCCAAGTTCTGCATATTCAAGTGTTGCATGTAAATTTAATTTGTACATGATGATGCCGCAAGTCGGTGAAACGCGTTGTACGATCGCGTATCTTAAAATAAAGCCTGTGAAAGTGTACAAAATCTTTTCCAATGGATATCAAATATTTCCACTAAAAGCCTGAAACCGTAGAGAATAATAGAGGGTACTATAGTTCCCTCACAAGAAGAGATTTCTACAAAAGATTTTCTCCTCTATCCTCACTATTTAATTGTTTAATACCTTCATTTTGGTTATTTATTAGATATTAATAAATCTAATATAATGACATTTTTCATTTTACTTGAGATGAAATTTTAATGATGAAACTTTTCCACATCTACGCAACCCCGCATGCCGCCGCCAGGACGTGTGGCGGGGGGTGTTAGGTTACCCGACATGCATGCAGGACAATTTTCCCTGGACTTCATCTAAATTTTCTCCCAAGGATCCCAAACACTTGGGGCATATTCCAAATAAGGTCTAACTAGAGCAAAATAACACCTCTCTTTAACTTTTTCAATATATGTCTCCACCACCCGTTTTATTAAGCTGAGTTTCTTTAAAGCTGATCCGTATATTGTCCTGATATGTGCTCCCCATGAAAGGCGTGGTGTTAGAACAACCCCCTAATATTTAACTTTAATGGCCGTTGTTAGTACTGAACCCTCTATTGAGCGTACTTTCTTTCCAGTAGTTGGAATAAATACGGCAATCATTCGGGACGCGAGAACAATAGCGTGCTCTGTTAATTCATGACAGGCCGCATGCAGACACAAGAAGAAGGAAAAATAATAAAGGCTGACCTCATCCGTTTCCAACTCACATTTTCCCTTCGCCGTTACCGTCCAGATCCTTAGATATTCGCAAATGCCTAAATTGGAAACCCTTTACGATTCCTATGAACAGCAATCAGACATTTCTGATCGATTTTAGACAGAATTCAACATGGAAGTAAGAATTCTCCGGGATTATATAAACCCTTTGTAAGTTCCACTGAATTGTATATAATCTGAAGATGTCGACTGTTCGACAAAAACGGTTGCTTTACGTAAAGAAAATACAGTGGAACTCGCAAATTTTTTTTCACAATTCATAATGAATTGCCACATAAAGGTTGCCTCACTAATCCGAGTACCATAGAATTCTTCACCAAACCTGTTGTAGAGAAATGTAATGAAAAAGTAAAAGAGATGTGTTAGTTAGACCCCATTCGGAATATGCGTTATGTATTTGGGATCCATATGGTAAAACGTCAATTAAATATTTGGATAAGGTTCGATGAAAATCCTTGAGGATCGTAAAAAATTGCTGATAGAAACGGTCAAACGTCGAAGTTAAGTACACGTAGAGCGTGGCACCTGACGGGTGAAGGCCTCGTTCGAGAAATTGGGAAGGTTCAACGCTGGGAGGCTAGATTCGTCAATAACTTTTCCGACGAAAGTATAAGTGCCACAAAAATTCTTCTGGAGTTGGTTCGGGAATCACACGACAGAAGCTACCCACATCCAAGAATTTTCATCCAAAGGATATATTCAAATCATGCGGGAGGATTGTTAAAAAGATGGATCTATTTGAAATACATGCAGGATATCGACAAAATATACCCATTACCAATACTAATATTATAGCCCCCTCTGCCACACATTTGATACAGTAACTAAACTCTAAACTAATTAAAGAACAGATTTCCACATCGTCATAAAAAGTTATCCACGCTATGCGCTTCCTCCTTCTACGTCGGTTTCCACTCTGCCTGGAAGGACTCACCCTGACCAGAACCTCCACCCCTGTTTCTTAAATTCTCTCGAACTTCACACATTTGACAACCTTCCTCCAACACCCCAAGCCTATGCTTCCGAATCTTCTCAGAAGCCGAAGGAACCAGCGGGGGGGATGGAGGGAAGCGGGCGACTCTCACACCATTCCTGAACCCCACTCAACCAGTGGTCAAACTTTCTACGGCAACCCTAAGCACACACACAAGAATACTGTCCTTGAAAAGGATCTTTTCCTCTCCCCGACGCCAAAAAACACGTTGACGTAATCAAGAACATCTTTTCAATTATTAGAATCTTCCACTGTCCATCTGTGTTGGGGGTTTTGCTGGAATTACAGCTCTTCTTGCCACATGCCGACAAATGCCGCCCTATTTCCACCTTCGAACTGAATTCTTTCTCTGTTAAACATCCTGCATAAATCTGCATCAACTTACCATTTAAGATATCATTTTTTCCACGAACGATATGGGATCATAATAACATTATCCGATCGCGGTAGAGTCATATTCGGGTAAAAATTAGTCTGGTGTGTATTCACCCCCTGCCACACACCTTAGCGATGGCTTGCAGGGTACATAAATAGACAAAAATGAAATAAAAACTTCTTCACAAAACTTCCTGGTCCTTCATCGAATCTCTTAAATACGGAAAATGAGAGAAAAATTCAAATTGTACGTTCCATTCCTAACATTATAATCACTCTACAGACAAGGGTTTTTTTGGATTTAGATGTATGATGTACCCTGCAAGCCACCACCCCTGGGATGGGTTATACACCAGACTACTTTTGACCCTAAATACTACCCCCCCAAGCGCTACCGGACAACGTTATTCTGATTCCTTGTCGTTCGTGGGAAAAATAACATTTTATATCTCTCTGTTCTACACATCCGTCGTTGGATGGCTTTCACATGCTGGTCTTGCATGTGGTTTTGTTTTCTTTTACGGGTGGTGATCTAACAGCCCCAGCCACACGCCCTTGCGGCAGCTTGCGGGGTAATATGGATGTAGATGTACACTTAATCTCTCTAATTTTATTTATGTGATTTCTCCTCCCGTAGTGCGATGGGGATCATAATACACTTTCGATATCACCAATGATTCATATCTGCATACTGGACTACCATGGTGAAGATCCCAACCACTAATTTCAACGACATACGAGTATATATCTGTGTCTGCCAGAATTCGGACCTGAAGCAGACTCGGCCGCCATACACCGATCTCTTGCTCAAAGACCGTATCCTCATTTTCATTTCATGCCTTTTTAACTCGATATTTCAAGACGAGGGTAAAGAAAGAACCTTTGCACTTCCACGTTAAGATTTAATATTTCACCAATAATTTAGTGAAATATTAAATCTTTACGTGGAAGTGCAAAGTTTCTTTCTTTACCCTCATCATGGAGAAATTCCACAAAGTTAAACCTAAAAATGTTATGTTTATCGATATTTCAAATCTTGTATTGACAGGGAATGCTTTTCTCTTCAATAAATTGATTAAAAACGCCCTTGCGGCGGCTGTTGTAGATGAATTAACATTTATACTTACAAATCAAATGTACTGCTGCCGTAGGCACTCGTATAGTCTCGACTTATGCTAACATTGTTACGAGTAACCTAGATATATGCGGAAGGGTTAGGGCGGCATCAATGCTTTTTCGCAACTACAAGCGGATTTTATTAGGTCAAATTCGAATCACATATACGAGTATCTCAAGTTTCTATCAGTGTGATGATAACCATTGATAATAAAAAAAATTATTTTTCATTCAATGTCTTATTTTTGAATTCAATGTCGGTGAGAATACTCTTTCAGTGTTTACTTTTTACTTTAGCGGTTTTCATTGATATCACTGTTAAGTCTACCGTATAGAGGTAGGTTGTTGATGGTTTCCGTGGACTATCACCCATCTTGAGTTTACTCAAACATATTCAAAGGAATTATAACGGCCCCACACTACTTAGGTAGATCAGACCACAAAGTTAAATAAGGGAGATAGATTCCAGTACAGATAGATACATTCTTTCCCCGAAAAATCAGAAATCATAATAGTAAGAAACCCAAGTCACTTTAGAAATATTAAAAACATTAAATTTACAAGTCGGAACAAAATTAAATATTGCAAGGATATTAGGTATATATGTAGGTGCATGTGTATGTTAGTTGGTAGTTTGAGTGTTTGCATGTGTGTGGGGTGTAAGTGTTCATGCATGAATTTATGCCAAGTTTTTTTTTGGATATATGATTTTGTGGTTATTGCATGCGGTTTTTTTTTCTCTTTCTTTTCTAAATTACGGGTGGTGTCCTAACACCCCCCGCCACACGCCCTTGCGGCGGATTGCGGGGTATTTAGTAGATGTAGATTTTTTAACGGAATAAACTCATTTATTATAACATACATACTTATCTTTTTCAGTGTGTCTTAGCTTCCGCGGCTCTTCGCGAAATGCAACTTAGTTATTCTTTCTCCTACCCCCTGCCCGTCTTAAAGCACCTCCTGCTGTTACCTCGCGATTTTTACCCCATCCTTACTACACCCATAATACGGAGCAATGGAAAATTTTACGTGGTTAGGTCGCAGTGAATCAGAGCTAGAACGAGGAATGAGGGCATTGCGGAAGAGGGGAGGTTGTTCAAGTGGTTACTGTGAGGTTGGAGTATTAGGATGAGAAAATTCATTCACGAGCAATGACCCAATTTCAGAACATAGTCGTCGATAAATGGATGAATTAGTGATTCAGATTACAGCAAATGCATGGAAAAAGCAGGCTTAATCTGTGATTTGGCTCGTCAGTGTACATTTGTTCACGTCGTTTTCCTCTCTCCTGTGCACAAGCACTCAATCAGCCCCTCATGGTTTCTCCCTTCCCCTTGCCCTGACGACCTATTGTGGCATAGCCATGAACAAACAGCCTGCGCTATGGAATGAATAATTTGTGTCTGGTGATTTCAACTCGGCTTTCGTTCAATACTGCCAGTTACTTATTTTTTTCTCCGAAATTAATTCATTTAAGCAATGACTGCTAAAAGAGTTGCTCGATGAAAGTTGATTATTGATTTTTTATTCGGATTGTTTATTGTTCAATATTTTATTTTTATGGTACATTGTTAGCTTAATTTTTATTGTAAAAGTTTCAATGATAGTACGCCAAACAACCGTGGTATGCTAGGACATCATCGTTTAATCATAATAGTAAGAAACATATTCATATTTTATATATCATAAATCATAATAGTAAGAAACCGAAGTCACTTTAGAAATATTAAAAACATTGAATTTACAAGTCGGAGCAAAGTTAAACACTACAAAGCTGTTAGGTATACTTTTAGGTGCATGTGTATATAAGATGTAGTTTTAGTGTTTGCATGTGTGTGGGGTGGAAGTGTTCTTGCATGAATCTATGCCATGTTTTTTTGTGGATGTATGAATTTGTGGTTCCAGCATGCGGTTTTTTTTTCTTTTCTAAATTACGGGTGGTGTCCTAACACCCCCCGCCACACGCCCTTGTGGCGGCTTGCGGGGTATTAAGTAGATGTAGATGTAGACATGTTCCTTTCATCTTCGGCAGCCATGAAGGTACCATTTTCAATTTATAAAAATAGAATAACCAATCATGCTGTTTAAATTAGTTAAACAATCATGTGACTATTTATTGTGGTTTTTCATGGCCTAGAAGTCATTTAAAGAGATTCTATTGCCTAATTTAATGGCATATTTCCATCACATACAATTTTATGGGATGGATGGGCTTGACGACCTGATATCAGTTTTTCAACGTCCGGTTTAATGTCACTTAGCAGGAGTCTTAAATCACCGTGTTCACAAACCTGAAGTATGTTTCTCTGCTTGGAAACAAGCTGAATAACTGCACTAAAACCACGTTCCACCAAATCTGCAGTCACAGATGCAAGGAGTTTTTTAACCATCATACATAATGCAGGATAACTATCGGAAACCTCCTTCGGTAACCAAAACTAGATAATTTATCTTAAACTTTGGTTTCAAATTCGACGTCATTTTGTAGTTCAAATAATTCTTCCTCTAATACTCAAACTTCCTCCATTCTACAATTAGATTTATTACCCAGTCTGGAATTTCCAGCAAAAGAAGATCTTCAAATCGGTGAGTCATATTTCTATGCAAGGAGACTAAATGGTCACAAAAGACTCAAATCACCATCATCCATGCCAGCTCGCTCTTCTAGCTTAAGCAGGGCAAGAAGTGATAAAGCTCGCGGCGACCTACTTTGCGCTTAAATAAAATCAACTAGGAAATAAACACAGTGACGCCAGATTTGGCATTTATAAGGTCATTATCATTTCCCCATAATTGTAAATTTATTTCATTGAACTTTGCAAATAGTTCAGACAAAAATGCAACGTCACTCCTAATCTCTTTAAGGTTGCCGCTGAGAAAAGCATCTTTCTCCTAAAAAAACTGCACGACAGCGTCAAAAAGATTATAGAAGCGCCTTATACAATTGCCTTTTGATAGCCAACTAATTTCCGTGTATGGTAACAAACGTTTGAAATCTTCGTCGTTCTCATCACACAACTCTCGAAAGAATCGATCATTAAGAGCATGGGCTTTGATGTAGTTAACCGCTGTAATAATAATGTTTGAGGACTTGTGAAGGCGATCACTCAGTATTTTAGCCGCTAGATATAGTCGGTGAATGACTGAGTGAATAGCGAAAAAATGTGGTACATATTTTCTCAAGTATGCAATACAACCATGGTGACGACTAGTCATTGACGGAGCTCCGTCTGTCGCAACAGCAAGTATGTTAGAAAGTAGAATTTGTTCGTCCTTGAAGAACTGCTCTACGATACGAAATATTGTCTCTCCTTTAACGTAAGTTTCGAATTGCTTTGCAAACAAAAACTCTTGAGGTAGATTTTCATCTTTAATAAAGCGTACGTAAGTCAGAACACAGATTCATTCATACTTGGCAAAGTTGACTCGTCCAACTGTAATGCACAGTCTGTTGTTCTCAGGATGCTGCGCAATATATCTTTTAGATTTTCAGCTTTTTCATCTATTCGTCGTTGAACTGAAGTGTTGCTTAGGGGACTAATTTTTACTGTGTCATATGGTGGCTTATGCAGAATAGTACTCGGGAATTAATTTACTGTCGGTAAGATGAGTTCTTCACCAATTGTATGTGGCTTTCCAGATTTGGCAATTAATAGTGAAATATTGCATGATGCACGCAAACCATCAGTGATATGTTTTGAAGCATTAAACAACATACTTGAAAGTGCTGGGCGATTTTGCACTCTGTCACGAAGTTACTGAAAAAATGTTAAAAAAATTATCAACTATTCTGAAAGGCTTCACCGCCTCATTTGAAAACACCCTTTCGCATAGTAAGCAAATAGTCATGTGCTCGTTTATAAGGCACTCTATGAATCCGCACGACCACCCTACTCAATGAATTCGGCTGGGATATCATCGACCACCCTCCTTACAGCCCGGAAGTTGCCCCCAGCGACTGCCACTTGTTTCCCTCTCTCAAAAAACACCTTGGAGGACAGAAATTCAAGTCAGACGAGGAAGTGTAAGAAGCAGTCGTCAGTTGGCTTCGCAACGCGGCGGGAGAGAGTTACGACGCCGGTATTAAAAAGCTGCTTAAAAGGATACAAAAGGTGATTGATCGTCAAGGCAACTATGCTGAAAAATAGCTAAATGCTCGACCTTTCCAACGATGTACGCAAAGTTGAGAATAAATTTGATTTTTCATGAAAAAAATAAGAGACCTTACTTTTCGAATCACCCTCGTATACATGAGGTATGAGAGAAAAGGTCCTCTTTTTGAACTATATTTTACCATTTCATGAAAGTATAAACAATATTATAGCCGTTTTCGTAATATACTTCGCCAACGTAAAATTATACAAAAAATTATATGATAGTACTATAACAAGAATGATATCATGCGATGGATGAAAAATAGCTTACCATTGCAGCCTTGATAATATCGGTGGAACCGAATTGTTTGGAAAATGCATATCTAGGTAAATATTGAATGCAAAACCTTACTGCCGAAGTACTGTCGTGAATTAGTGCCAACGATATATCAAATGAGATAAAACCCCTTCAAAAGTTTCCCTTGCGCGAGAAAGGCTTGGAAATATTTTTTAACTGTTCCTACTTTAAAATGTAAGTAAACACATGGTTTAAATCACTTCCAGATGCGGGAAACAATGTAACAGTTAAAAACGAAGCTTAAAAACGGAGACTAAAGGAAGGCTACCGAGCCTTCCCAAATGTCACATTGTCAGGACCCTCCGGCACCCCCCGGCCGCCCCCTTACCTCTTTTCGCCCCCATAGATTAGAGCACCCCCCTGGGGGGTTTCTAAGTATTTGCCTCGTCTCTAGACGAGTGGTAGCGCCCACTTTGGGAACGACTCGTCAAGAAACGAGGCAATTACTTAGAAAAGATCCTGAAGTTTCGTAGTCTGAAAATATGCCCAGTTTGGTAACGATTTCATGTTTCTGTGAAAATCTTGTCCGCGTAGAAAAAAATTGTTAGATGCTAATTTCAGGTGGAAAATCTCAGTCAATGTCTATAAATTTACTCCACAGATAATGCCTACAGACTCCACCTTGATATGTAATGAAGATTTGAAAGAATCCAATGCTTAGGCTAGAATCTAAATATTATAATATCTTCATGGAGGAAAGCTGAAATTCCATTTCACTTTTAGATTATCTCTAATTTG
Organism: Hetaerina americana; assembly: GCF_022747635.1. Classification (NCBI taxonomy): domain Eukaryota; kingdom Metazoa; phylum Arthropoda; class Insecta; order Odonata; family Calopterygidae; genus Hetaerina; species Hetaerina americana. The sequence goes on from NW_027287316.1 coordinate 47,151,453, forward strand.
TTGAGAAATATACACACACTCACATGGTACCCCGCAAGCTAACGTTAGGGTGTGTTGCAGGGGGTGATTACCCACAGACCTTTAATATTAACGAGCGTTCAATCAATAAAATCAACAGCTGAGATACTCAATGCCTCGCGCATTATTTTGCATTGACCCTTTTACGACAGTCTAGAATTTCCCTTTTAGAAACAGTTATCCTTTAAGCTAATTGGCCACAGGAATTTTCGTGAACTCCCAGTAAATAATAAAATTAAACCAGAAGGAAGGAAAAAAAACTCAACACGTCTCAAATACCCTTGAACTACGCTTCGACGCCCGCCAACAAGGCTTCCTCTATCTTCAGTAAGAGTCAGTCATCCCTCACTGTCAAAACTGCGAGCGCGTTTGCCGTCACCATAAACTGGCAGTGATACAATGGCAGACGAGAAACAAATGTGTTTATGACGTCTAACTGCATTCCACGCCCGTTTTTCTGAATCAAACGAATCGATTTATTTCAAGAAGACTAACTTATATGTGCTATCGGGCCTCTTCTATTCCCGCTAACATAAACGACATTGACTCCGTAGTCACTAGTAAGATACGTTTATTTGCCGACGATGGAGTGGTTTACCGTGATATCCGTGATCCTGTGGACGCAGCAGCTTTATCAGCTGACCATAATGCTATACAACGCAGGTGTTACACTTGGAAATTATAATTAAACTTAAAAAGTGCGCAGTGATAAATTCTTGGAAAAAGTGTAATTCCATCCCGAACGCCTAGTGCATTGGGAACGCCAAAATGGAACGTGTAGACTTAATTAAATACCAAGGCGTTACTCTCACTGGGTGAAACATAAACGGGGAGTATGTGGACAAAATAACAAAAAAATAGGATTTATTAGAAGCTTACTTGGTAAATGTGATGAAAAGGTCAAAGAGAAATGTTATCTGTCATTGGAAAGGCCTCATTTAGAATATGATGCAAGTATAAGGGATCCTCACGAAGTTGGATTGATTTCCGTATCGGATCGCGTGTAGCGTAGAAGAGTTACATTTGTAAAACGTTTTTATGATAAACTTAGTAGCGAATCCAAAATATTAGAACAGCTAGGCTGGGAATCACCCACGGAGGTTAAATTGAAGCTCTAGCATAAATTGGAAGGTCTCTTTAGCAGTAAAGTTGAAAATATATTGCTACCCCCATCATACTACAGCAGGAGAGATCATGCTAATAAAATTAGAGAGATTAAGTGTGGAACAGATAGATTTAAGATGTCATTTTTTCCACGAACGATTGGGGATCATAATAACATTGTTCGACCGCGGTAGGGTCATGTTTGGGCAAAACTATTCGGGTAAGATTTGGTTCCGCTGAGCGTTTACAATTTTGGAAAGAAATTCTAATATAAATAAAACGGATAAAGTGTATAACGATTTCCATAGCTCATGGACCATATTTTGAAAAACCCAAGCAAAATTTAACTCAAAACAGAACAAATCCATGCAATTTAAACAAAAATAGACGAGGTTAAAATCAGAAGAAACCTTGGAACGATTGGTGACATTGTTTAAAGTAATTTATTTATTTTTCTATTTATTGATATACCCTGCAAGCCACATGTGTGTGGTTGGGAGTGAGTACACTCCAGAATAATTTTGCCCGAAAATAACAATGTTATTATGATCCCCTATCGTTCGTGGAAAAAATGACATCTTAAATCCTTCTGTTCCACACTTAATCTCTCTAATTTGATTAGCATGAACTCTCCTACCGTAGTACGATGGGGGTAATAATACATGTTGAGCAGCACTGCTAAAGAGACGTCCATCCATCCGTTCTACACTTAATCTCTTTAATTTTATTAACGCGGTCCAATTCGGCTAATTATGTGTGCTCTAAATAATTGATGGGACATTGAAATCTCCACGGATTATAACGCCGCGGTCATTGTGTTGGTATAAGAAACCTTTGAGTTGTTGATCTAATTCTAGTATTGAATTGAATTTGTCGGCTGGTGGTCTGCAAAACGCGCATACATTAATTCTTTTGGATCGAGGACTTTTAATTGAGCACCTAACGCTTTCCAAATCATTACTCGGAATTACCTCAGCCCTACTGACGACATAATTTTCAACTGCAATTAAGACACAGCCCACGATTCTATTTGTTCTATCATTTCTGTTAATTGAAAAGCATTTTGGGAAAATTTCACCGTTGGCAATTTCAGTGGTTAACCACCTGCATGTCCCAATAATTATATCTGCGACTGTGCTTTCAATAAGGTGATGCTATTCTGAGACTTTGTTTTTTAATCTACGGCAATCAAATGCCAATAGAGATGTATCCTTGCCATAACGGCTTTTTGGAATTTTTAACAAGGATCGTCTTCTTATTAATATTTAATCCCTTAAAAAATGTTTCCTTCCGATTCTATCTGATTCGTATTAAATGAATTATTTGCTAGCACTGAACCTCACTTCATTTAAAGCTACAGAATTTGTCACAGAAGAAGTTAGATACGCACCAATTGACGCACTTTAATCCAAAAAAAGCCCTTCAGTGCTCGAATATCCTACCCGCTACACACCTGGCGGCCTCAGACGTGTAATGAACACTAGAACGGTTCAGGGGGTTTCTACATGATTGGATCGCTGGCTGAAGGTCGACGAAGGACGCCCCGATATCTCTGCAGAAAGCACGCACCTCTGATTGATGCCTTCCACTCGGCTCCAAATCAGAGGTCCACGATCAATCCTCGGGACAAGGCTGCAGACCGAGAGCGTCACATGAACCCCTTCGTCACCACCCACCCGTTTCAATTCCCTGAAGGAATTCAAAATCTATTGTTTAATAAAATGATATTTAATTTTATCCTTTAACAATGCGCATTAGATGCGAATTCAAGAGCAATGTGTTCGTGGGAGAATATTTTCTTTCTAAGAGGGCTGAGGGGGTGTTATTTAGCTGATAATTATACCAAAAACCGCAGGCCAAGTAGGTCGGCCTGGCAACAGCTGCGAGTGAGAGTGAAGTTCACGGCATCGGCCGCCGAACTGTGAGGTGGAAGGCAACGGTAAACTACCACATTATTCTCCCTGGAATATGCAGCCTTGCATTAAAATAGAGTAGAATGTAGTAGCTGCAGTAACCAATCCGCGGATTGGATTACCAGAAACGTTTCCAATTAGTATCACATGCTGGTGATTTTAAAGTTCTACGTTCTCAAGGAATATTGTACGAAATTAATTGGGCACATAACAAACACGAAATTACACAGTTAAAGCTCTAATGTAATTAGAATGAATGGTCGTTACATTGTCATGCATTAGAAATGTTTCTTTTTTGTAACCTTCTTCATACAAGTCAAATGTTATTTTAAGTTCACGTATTATTTTTTATTTATGTATTAAAAAATCAGAAGCAATCTCTTTAAATTATTTTTTATAAATATAAATATTTTTCATGCATATGACTTGAAATTTAAATTTTACGAGAACGTTTTTAACTAAAATAGTTATCAAACTGAGTACTGCGTGTTTAGCTATTCAATTGAAAGTGTCTGTCGTGACCAGACTGTTGTGAAAGTCGTTCGGAGGATTGACAGGCAGGTCAAATCTGATCTCCATTGTTTCTGTATTTCTCCTTAAGTGTCCTATGAAATAAAATTAACTATGGGTTCCGGAAGCAAAGGGAATTCAGACAATTCTGGTATGGATCCTGGATATACTTCATGCCCTTATAATCCGAGCCACAGAATATTGCGGGCTCGCTTTCAATATCATTTGGTGAAATGTCGTAGAAACTTAAGGGTAAGTTATTTTCGTATTCTTTATGATTTACTATTACTGGAGTGTTACAAAGTTATGTTATCAAGCAAATGTATCTCCAAATTTGTGATCAACAATGGAAGTTTCTCCATCTCGTAGCGTAGTGCCTAAATATTTCCAATGCTTACTGATTATGTATACTGTGCTGGAAAAGAGAAGCTGTTGGTTAATCAAGACATTTAAGTTCTGTTCCGCCCGGATTCGGTATAACCCCTGTTAGTAATGGTTTTTTGTCCGTTTAAAACTCTTAGGATAGAGCCGTGGAAGAAAAAGTAATCTGCCCATTGGATGCCACCCATCATGTAAATAAAGAAGAATTGGCAGAGCATATGAAGGTTTGCCCCAACCGAAAAATTGTCGATTCCGAAAGATATTTCAGTACGTATTTATGTTGATAGTTGATTTATTGTATAATTTAAGTAGTGGCGAGGGTATGTATCACTTCACATTTTTTCCACTCTCCCTTGAAGTGGCATCGGAAGTTGCAGAACCAGTAACTTCGTACAAACTGCCAGATATACCACCCTGCGAAGAGAATTGGGATGATCCTTCTGAACCTGCATATACTTATGACCCCACTCAGCACTTAGAGAATCAGCCAATTTTACGGTACTTAAACCTATTTCTTTCTTGTTGGATTGGATTTTTTCTAATGAAACTAATCGACAGTTGTTGTTCCATGGAAGGTATATGTTGATATATGCTGCTTTTTCTGTTTTGGCATTTTCATGTGTAGTGCTCAGCATGGAGCTACTAGATCTGAGAGGAGGGCTTTCCGGCTAGTGGAAAGGATGAAAATGACGCAGTTTCGCGATGGAAAGTACGTGTTGAACTTAATTTTTATATGAATTATTTAATTGTATAAATTTATTTTTTAAATTTAACGTTATAATGAATATTACATGTATATTCTTAGGATAGTCCTATGATATTTGGGGTATTTTATCACAAATAAATTTAGAGTATCTTATGTACTTCTTTCAAAATCAAGCCATTACTTGCGTATTTTAATTGAAATAATATGTTTCCACGAATACTCCTTTTTGAGAAATAAGATTATCTAGGTGTTGGAGACAAACATTTTCAGTGTATATGACCACCCTTATGGGCAGGGATCTAGTTTTGGTAACTTTAAGTACAGTTGCTGATATAATTGTAATGACAGTTGCTGGGTGCCTAATAATAAGGCAAAGAAGGGTGGAAATATTACGGGGTAGCAGTACAGTCATATAAGAAGAATTCTAGCATCAACCTATTCTAGCGGGAAGGAATGGTTGCAGATCCAACAGTCATTGTGATAATCAGATTATCACCTTGGAAGAAGTAGTTTCATTATATTTTCTTTTGGGAAAAAAAAGACAGAAGAGATAATGAAATCGAAGAATGTTAGAAGTGCCATATAAGAAAGTATTTGAAGTATCCGGTTGGATTAAAGGAAGGAATATACTTAGCATGTCGGGTAAGACTGGGAAGTTATTTGAGCTCAACAGAGATTTGTGGAAAGGGTTTATTGACTTTATGGCAAAGGATTTAGGTCAGTTGTCTCAGAAATAGTAAAGGGATATAGAGTGGATAAGTATAGCTTGGTTCAAGAAATGCTAGATGAAAAGTTACAATTCAAAGGAGGCAAACATGGTATAAGGAAGAGAGGAAAAATTCACAGAATTATAGATGGGATTAAACATCATGTCATAGAGGTGTGTTGAGAATGGAAATAGAAGGAATAATGGGTGAAAAAATATCTGTCATCAACTGAGATTCCAACTGTAGAAATCCTTCAGTATACCATATGCGTTAGCTATGTAACCATTCACTTCCAATATCTTGAAGTTTTTTCTTGCTATCCTTTGCTTTTGAGATGTGGTTATGGAGAAGGATGGAACTGTTATAATGGACAGAAAGGAAAGCAAACAAAGAAGTACTTGATATGATGGGGAAGAAGAGAGGGTTGTTGGGAGAAATCAAAAGGCAGAAATGATGGTTAAAGATCATTTGGATTAGTGATGGAAAGCTGAAGACTGTGACAAAAGGGGGAATGCTAGGGAAGCAAGGATGGGGTAAGAAAATAATAGGCTTGTTGAATGCAGTGAAGGGGGATAGATTGTGTAGAAACCACTAACATTTATTGTTGTGTGGGGTTTTACATTGTGTTGTTAGGCTAGGCATGTTTAGTCTGTGTCAATCCAAAATCTACCTTAAATGGTGGATTACTGTAGGAGTATGTGAGAAACTAGTTATGTTATCACTGTGTACAGTAGTTGTTTTTGGGTTGCATACTGCTCCACTAGTGTCATTAAAACAGTTTGGTTCCTGTGATTAATGAGTGTGGATGGTGATACCTTATAGTAAAATTATGCAGTTAACAAATTCAGCGAGCCCATTACTATTTCTTGATATGCTGTTTATATACATTAATTGATTTTTTTGGATGTAAAAACTTCATTATTTAAGTTCACACCATTATGTTTGACTTCAAAGCTTTCTGTTATTTCTCAGGCCTATGGATACTGAAGCAGCAGCAACAGCAGCTGGAGTTACCATAGATAATGGAAGATTTAGTGGATGTGGGCGTGGACAAAATCGCCTGCCATTGGGCCAGGGTAAAGCAAAAAAAGATGAAAAAGTGGGTAGGAATGCTGCTAACCTGGAAAGCATTATGGGGGCAGTTTGTCAAACCCTTCCAGGAGAAGTTGTCCCACTTCGCCCTCCAAAGGAACAGTCAATTGCATTAAAATTGGCCCAATGGTCCAGTAAGTCATTTTCTCTTATAATTTCAAAATTTTAGTTCATCTACTGCTATCTGGTCATTAAAAAGGAGTCTGATGTCTTGTATTTAAACTGACCATGATATAATTCGATTTATGCAACTTTAACATGTCTTGTTGGTTTTTAGTGAAACATTTTAGGTGTTACAAGTATATTTATAGATTGTTTTTACAACCAATGAAGCATAGTCAATAGACCTGAAATTATTTACCTCAAGCAAATCTTGTTATCATCTCATCTAAGAGTACTTGAAGCAATCAGTATCAGTAGATCTTCATGTTTATTGAGGCAAGATGAATGTGGTTTTTGAAGGCAAGCATGAACGTTGACCCAGAGTATCAAAAAGACTTCCTTTTTAATTCACCTGTGGATGGTAAAATCCTTAATCGTTCTTTTGAAGCATTTTTATCGAAAACAAAAATAAATTAATTTTACACTGCCAACCTTCTCTGGTGTCATAGCTCTTTCTCCTTTTATATGAACACTAGTTGCCCTCCAGGTCACAAAGGTCATTTATAGTAATATAAAGACTTCCAGCCTTGCAATTGTCCAGAACACTCCTTACTTCCACTGTTTGTATGCCATAACTTCCTTTTGTTATATAGGTGCTCATTTCATGAGTAACCTTGTGATGTAAACTCACTATTAGTAGATTGTAGGTTTTCTCAGCAATGGGATGATACAGGGGTGGTTCTTAGGATTGGCTGCATGTGGAGGAATTTTGGGCCCATTTCTTTTTGATTTGCTTGAGTAACTTCTCTACTGAAGATGCTCGCTGCAATTTGAGAAGAAGTGTTGATCCCAAAAATACTCCAGATCCAGACAATCCTGAGAACCACCCCTGCTAAGCATTGTTTTTCTGGACTGTGCTCTAAATGGCGTCAGCTTGGCCAATTTCTTGGTGTACACTTCTATTCTTATTTTGGGTGCATCTAAATATCTCTTGCTATTGATGATCTTGCTGACGTTGGAGGCATGGTCTTTGAAAGCACATTTCCCTGGTCACTTCTGTTGTGGAGCAAAGTATTATACATATTCTGAAAGCTTCATGTTTGTTCTACTGGGTGCGGCAACATAATTTACTTTTTGAAAGCATTTTGCATTTGAAAAAAGGAAGTTAAGTTTCTGCATCCTGTATACACATCGTATAAACATTCATTTATACAAAACTTTTCTTCAGAGGCTTCTAAGAAGCAAAAGAATGGCTGAAAAAAGGCAAAATATAAAAAAAGGTTTATGTAGGCTAAAGTTTTGCAATAAACAGTGGAAACCATAAAATTATTGCCAGTGTTTGCATGATGAATAGATATTGATACCTTGTTAGGTGTAAGGAGTTATTGGTGCTTTCACAAAATCTTTATCACACTCAGCTTTTCAATATTTTTATTTAAATTTACTTATGCATCTGAAATAATTTTTCAAAATAATTATGGGAATGAAAATTTCATAAGTGATGCCAAAGAAAAGGACGTAGTATACCAGCTGTGGGTAGAGCATTGGTCTATTTACCAGAGGGCCTGGGTTTACCTCTGGGCACCCTCAGCTTCATCATTACTGTGTGATTTTTAGGTACCAGATCTTCTTGGGAAACCATAGGTCGGACAAGGTAAGGAACTGGCATGGCTAACCCTAAGGTCTGAATTTCTTACATCATTAAGCTTAGTACTAGGTGAAGCTCTACCCTCGCCTAACAAAATGACCTTTGGATTGTTAACTGTGGTGGTGGTGGGTGTTAAAAATTGCAATTTTGGATGTGACTGCAGCCGATGTAGATGATAGCCAAGTTCAAACTCTCATCAGCTGCAGTGAGTTTCTTCCATTCTCCCATTCTTGTTCAGGGGTTTTTGTTTATTGTGGTAGTATTCTTTTTAGTGGTTGTTTATCAATAGCCATTAATCATGAATAACTGGAATGGTATGAAGGTGAAAAACTTGGTCAGTCGTTGATGAATTTTCATGTGCAGAAGAAAATAAGTATTTGCATTAATAGCCTATTGTTTGTTACTTTGTTAAAATAAACCTCACTCCTAGAACTGAAGATAGAGGAAGTTTTAAACTTTTATTTAAGTAATAATACATATTTGAGAATTTAAATTGATTGCCGATTAAAATTGTGACTTGTTGCTCTAAAATAACTAACTAAAAGTTGTTTAGCAGATAACTCTAAAAAATCTAAAGTCTGTAAATCTGATATAATAGAGTGACCATCCAGAATAAATCAATCAAGTTTTGTAGGAATTATTGATATCCTACATAACTTGGATGTATTAATATATTTTATATCTTTTAATACATGTACTGTTGCCCTACTATAACTTACATTGACCAGGAGTTTTCTTAATAATTAATGTATTTTGGTAGTAAGGTAATTACATTTACAGATATCTCATTCCAAATGTGCCCATGGTATTAACTCGAGAATCTTTCTGCAGATCAATTTAATTCTAAAGGGTTTAATTTTTTATTATTGTTATTTGTGTCTCTAGGTTTTAGTTCATGTTTACTCTCTTCTATATTTCAGTCAATGATAATGAAGGCAAGAGGAAATCACCACAGCCTTGGAATAGTCCCCAACAGTCTACAGGCTCTGTTTCTAAGGATAAAAACAAGAAACCTAATAATAATGATGGTGGTGTAAATGATTTGGTGCCTAAATCCAAAGTGCATAATGATGACACCAAAAATTGTAAGATTCCACCTGCCCAAGATTGGTGGAATCACAGTGCAATGGATTCTTCTAAAACAAAGAAATCGACTGCTGTGTTGGAAGCATATAAGAGCAAGCTGGAGGAGTCAAAGCTAGCTGCAAAAATGGGATTATCATCAGATAAGAGTATTACTGATGATGACCGAGCACGTGACTTTACTTACCTGGATGAGGAGTGGCAAATCCAAGGGCGGCATGGGAAGATTTTGGTGAGATTGTCTTCCAAAACTAATACTATGTTGTAGGTCTAATGTGTATGGATGAATGATGCCCTTTAAATTATCAATAGAATCAACACCTACATAAACATTTTTTCAGGGGGATAAATGACAGTTGCAGGGTTAACATGGTAGATAGAAATCCTTCATGATAAAAGAAGATACTTTGATTTTTCACGTATAATTTTTTCATTACGGCCTAGGTTTCATTACAGGTATAAAATCTTCAGGTTGAAGCTACAGATGTTATGCTGTAACAAAACCTAGGTCGTAATAAAAAAATTAAATTTTAAAAAGTAAAGAGTCTTCTTTCACCAGGGGGATAAGCTTGTGTGCATAACTATGGGGAAATACTAGTGAGGACATTGCGTGATATTTTATTTTTTGGGTTTGTTATGATTAGTGTGAGGATTTCAAAGATGTTGAATGAATCGGGTTTAATCAACAAGGGGATTTTAATGTTAATACATTAAGGACAAAAATAAAATCAATGTTTAATTAGCCAATGCTATTCATGCAAAGAAAATTAAAAAATATTGGAAATAGTAGAAAAAAATCCTTCGTATTTTTTAGTATATTTTTTTAGGATATAAGTCATGAAAATTACTTTAAATGTAAATCCACTGGGAAATGTATTTCAATTAATTCCAAGAACTACAGGAAATACTGCTGCAATTACTTTGGTGGATTCATCCTTCATGTGAACATAAATCCATGGTGCGAGAGGACTCCTCATTAGCTAAACTGGATAAATCTTTTGGTCATATATCAAGAGACAGCATCTATTTGTATCAAATAGCAAAATATTAAATACTAAAACATTGAATAAAACATGTAAATATTAACATTACCCAAATTATTTAATTGCATGTTGTAGTCACTCCCAAGGCAATAAATTAAGCTGTGTTCAAACTCATCATTTAAATGCCTAAATTGCTCCATTTAGGGTGAATGCTATCTTGAAGGGTGTCCAAACTCATCAGGCAGTGAGAGGGCACAAATTTAGACACCTACAAGGTGTAACCAAAATGAGACAGGACTGATTTTATAACTTGTTTATTTTGATGGATACAGCTTAATCAAACTTGTCGTCGTCGAAGTACATGCCATGGCTGACGTCACACACATTTGCCAACGTTTCTTCCAGCTCTCGAATCCTGCCTGGTAAGCCGCCTTAGGGATCCCCTTCAGGTCTGCTGTACAATAAGTTCTAATTTCCACAATAGAGTCAAATCAGTACCCTTTCAAGTTTGATTTCAACTTTGGAAACAAAAAAAAGTCTGATGGACTCACTTCTGGAGAGTAGGGTTGTGGGATCACAGAAGTTCTGGTTCTGGCAAAAAACTCTTGTCACGATCAGCGCTGTGTGAGCCGGCATGTTATCGTGGTGGAAACGCTATGCATTTTGTCTCCTCATGTCCGGCCTCTTTTGGCTCACTGCAACCCTGTCTCTTCATAAATTTAAAGTAGAAATCTTCGTTGGCGGTTTGACCTTAAGGGTTGTATTCGTATGGAATCAGCCCTTCCCAATTGAAGAAACACACCATCATGACCTTTACATTGGACCAGGACATGCAGGCTTTCAATGGTCTTGGAGAATGAGGACCTTTCCACTGAGAAGACTGGGCCTTTGTCTCAACATCATAACCGTTAACCCAGGTTTTGTCCCTGGTTACGATGGTTGTAAGAAACTCTGGGTCGGCATTGGCTCAATCCAGGAGTTCCTGACAAATGTCCACTCGTTTTTGTCTCTGTTCATCAGTCAGCAACCGCGGGATGAATTTTGATACGATGCTCGTCATGCCCAAAATGTCTGTCAAAATTGTCTGACAGGATCCAAAACTAATGTTCACTTCCTCGGCTGTCTCCCTTACAGTTGAACGGTGATTTGCCCGTGCCAAATCATTCACCAATTTCACATGGTTGGGGTCTGTCAAAGTGGAAGGCTGTTCGTCAACCTTCATCTGTCGAGGTTCTCCCCGATTTAAAACGACTGTACCACTTGAAACACTAGCTTGCACTCATAGCTTCATTAACAAAGGCTTGCTGAATCATTCCAAATGTCTCTGTAACACTTTCGCCAAGTTTGAAACAAAATTTCACGCACACACGCTGTTGCTCTAGCTCCTTCATTGCTGTCGTTGTACGTGGCAACGAAAAGGTTAAGGCACATGCCGCTGCTGCTGCATAATGACTTGACGTAAAAAACCACAACACCTCTCGTTTTAGTCATCTGATGTGTCACTGCATGGTGCACTTTCTCATTTCAATCCGTTAAACGGTTTGCGCAGAATAAAATCAGTCGTCTTTTTTTGGCACACCTTGTATTTCGGCCACTGGATTTAGAGCACAAGAAGTGTATCCTAAATATGCCATACTGCAATCCCAAAATGCAAAGTGCTAGACAACTAGCAGATGAATAATCGCTATTGCAGGAGTGTATTATATATGTTGTGGCTGCGTAGGTTATTATATATGTTGGTCACAATAACATTGTTTATTGTTTGAGAGAGTAGACTTTTACTAGTTGAAAAAACTTAGGCTTTATTAATGTGAGATGGCTATACTACTTCCGTTGAAATGTGAAGGCGGAGCTTTCCTTAGGCAAGAGAAATTTGGCATCTTCCACGCGATGTTTAATTCTTGTAATAACTTTATTTTATCAAGTTATTGTATACAGATATTTGAAATGTAGAGGTAAGAATATATATTTCTTTATTTGGTGCTTCATTTCATGACTGAGAACATTGTTTTTGTCATTGTTTGGAACCATGCCTCATTTGTATGCTTGTTAAAGTTTATTTTGATATAGAAACATCACGGAAAATAATCTTCGAGCGTAATGTTGTGATTGGAGAGTGTAAGCATTTAGTAATGTCGTTAGTAAAAATATAGCTGTCTGCATGAATCCAACTGGGTAATCATAGGTCGTTCGTCAAACCTTTGCCAAAGGAGTTACCACTTCACTACGTAAGCCCACAAAGTAATGAAGCCATAAAAAATGAAAAAGCGATGACAAAGACTAATTGTGGGATAAATATTTAATTGCTACTATGCTTAGCAATATGAAACATTCAGCTATAAAAGTACCCATGAATATAAATGAACTACATATGGCAGAAAGGGTTTCTTAAAATGATTACTGACAAGGACTAATGACTGAAAAATTACCCTGGAGAAAAATACCATAAAAAAGTTTAAATTATTGAAATGTATTCCTATCCGAGCTAATAATTGAAGCAAAATATAAAAGATGGATAATCTATGGAGTTAAATATAATGATCATTGGCAACCATCTTGATACTCTATTGATGGTCAGAGACCAACATTTGTTGACCACGAGTCACATTGGTTTTGGTTTTGCTGGTTGTTGGCTGCCCTGAGCATTGTTCGTCTTGAAACTCCTCCCGGCCCTCCTTAAAGGTCATTAACCACCTCAAAACTTGTGAGTAGGACAGAGCAGAGTCTCAGTAAGCCTTGAACCATTTTGTTAGTCTCCTCAAGAGATTTTTTTTCAGTTTAGCGGAAAACTTAGTAATCACATGGCGTTGCTCAATCGTCGTTTCCATTTTTTTCGTGACACAGTTGGCACACAGAGGTTTACAATAACTGATATCCTGCCGCTTCCACAGCTTTGAGAACACTGAGACCAGTTTTGCAGCAAAGCTTAGCGTCCCCTCCACCTACTCCAAGTGGTTGGATATCACTCCGACCAATAGGAGTGGTGCGGGAAATTCACCTGCATCACTTTTCAAATGCACCCACTATAAGAAAGAAATAGATATTTTAAATAAAAGACCCGACTGAAATTTAAAGTGAGCTCAGAATTACACAAAAAATGTTACGTGGTTTTGAAATTGTACATTTGCACAAGCTATCTAAAATATCAAAATATTTACATGAGGACATAATAATCTGTTCATTTTTTATTCTTAGCTACATAGATTGCAATGGTACTGTGCAGGGTGTCCTCACTCAAGGTGGCTTTCCATTTGGCGCCTAACATTTAGGCACCTTAATGCATGCTCCCTAATGCCTAATGAGTCTGGGCACAGCTTTAGGCTTTTTAGGTACAAACTTAAAGAGCCATAATCATGAATTTTGTTGAATTATAACTGCACAAGTATAAGTTTAAAGTCAAAATAAGCAGTCTTTGGTCTTCATACTGCTTTTATTCTGGTGAACACTAACTGCCTTCAACAAAGCATTGAAATTTTACTATTTAGTTAATAAAGTATTTTAATGTTGTTTTTATAGCATCATGCAGTTCTTTCATAATGACATTTATAACAATGTATATGGCTTCAATTTGCCCCTCTATCCCTGCCATTGATCTGTGCCTAAGTATAAATCCATTAAGCCATTCACAGATCCCCTGAAGCCATCAATATTAAAACTTGAAGCTACTTCCTGGGGTTATCATCCACAGTTAAATGTCATACTTGTGTAATCGGAATTTATGTTCTCCCACAATTTGAAACATTTTAATCACGTACCATATAGTTTTTCAAATGTGAAACCCTGTATTTATATGAGGGTCATCCGGAAAGTAGTACCCGTTCGTGCCGCATGAAGTGCTGACGACGCGAGTAGCCGCTGGACGAGGTCAGATAGCTTCAGTGGCTTGTCTGCCTTCTCTGAGCCAAGTTGCGTGACGCTAGCATTGCCTGTGTTGTTTCTGTGATTGTTTACAATGTTTAAAAAAATTGAGAACGCCGCCAGTTGTGAAGTGAGGGCAGTGATTAAATTCCTCAATGCAAGAAACGTTCGCCCATGTGATATTCATCGCCAATTAAAGGAGGTGTATGGAGACAATGTAATGGACGAGTCGTCTGTTCGGCGGTGGTGTCGCAACTTCAACATGGGGAGGGGGAACACACACGACGATGAGCGTTCGGGGAGACCGTCTGTCATTACAGACCAACTGGTGAGCTCAGTTGACGAATTTGTGAGGAACGATCGGCGCGTCACAATTGATGACATCTGTGAGCATTTTCCCAATGTTTCTCGAACAATTGTTCATGAAATTGTTAAACACCATCTGCATTATGCAAAAATTTGTGCAAGATGGGTCCCTCGCGTATCTCAATGAGCTGGCGGCGAAGGACTATGCAGCAGGAATACAGAAACTTGTCACACGTTATGACAAATGCCTTAATTTGCTTGGAGATTATGTTGAGAAGTAGTTTAAAGTATCCTCTTTCAAATAAAATTTTTTATGTTTGTTAATATTTACTTTTGTGTCTTTATTTCACGAACGGGTACTACTTTCCGGATGACCCTCGTATGATTTCTTTTGCAGTTTTTTCCATTATTTGTATCACGATGCACTGGATTAAAAAAATTTCACACTCTAAAACAATTACTCATGTACATGAGCCTTTATAAAGAAACATTTTTGATATGGTTTGATACATACAGGTTTCATACCTTTATACATCTGAGGGGGAGGTTTCAAGTTTCATTCATGGTGGAGTGGAATGATTTTTACTTGTTGATATTATTGTAAGGATAACATTAATTTAATAATTTGTCCTTTTGAATGGTTAAATATTTTTCATCTTTGAATAAGTGGTTTTTATCATCTTGTCAAGCAGTTACTTAATAAGAATGTTTGTTTCCCCAGAGAGCTCCTCGTATGAGTTCAAGCACTGGAGCAATACCAAAGAGGAGGAATTCATAAAGCGTGAACGGTTGCTGCTAAGTCCACTTGCAGACTTTCAGTTATTGTAAGTTCAATAGGTCATGTATCCTCAAAGTGTTAAAAGTGTAGGTTTTATTCATGCTCGTGCCCAAAATGATGTGTTAATATCCATTAAAAATGAACTAGAAGGATGGAAACTAGCATGCCATTGTTCATTTCAGCAAATTCACAAAATTAGCAAAAGCTTTTAATTAGCATTGATAATCATTTTCCCTTTTCCTAATTGCTTTATTTTTTTCCACCTCTAGTTCCAGCTCATTTTGAAAGTGTAAAGTATGTACTAATCTTGTACTTTGTCAAATTATTTTGAGCATTTGAGAATTGAATGTTGCTTAAGTGTGGCTCTAACAATGGCTGTGAATAGAACTTCAGATCAGTGATTCCTCTGATTTACAGTTCAAATTCATTTTCTCTTGTCACTTTCATTTTAAAAAAAATGTAGCTCTGCTCTAATTCAAGAATTGGAGCTCAATGGCAAACGGCCATTATTTTGTGTTGGATATATTCACATGTAATTGTTCTAATTATTTATTTTAGTTCTTAATATGATTCATTTCAATGGTTTAAATTCATTTTACATATTAAGGTTAGATTGCCATTTGATTTCAGTTAAGAATTTTATCATGTTCAAAAACTCCATTCAGTTGTTGTATAATATGTTTGTGTACATGAACAATCTCAATTGTTGCTTTACTATGTCAGATCGGGAGTCTCAGTTTAGCTGATAAGTATGCCACAGAAATGTTTTCAATTTATTAAATTGTTTTTTTTTAAGTTCCATAATGATTTACACTTGTGTAATGACAAATATACATTTCTTTACAGATTTGATTTGCCTTGATGTATCTGAAGAAGGAGTTTTCTTATGGATCTGCTGTTAAATGATGTTTAAAATTATATTTAAATAGAAGAATTTATTTCTTATTTAAAAATTTATAGTTTCAAAGATTTACTTTTTTTAATGCATTTCAGAAGTACGTTTAAGCATTATGACACAACCAATGCATGATATGGCTTATTGGTTAAGGTGTTCACTAGTTAAGTGTGGTGGATTTTAAACAATACCAGAAAAATCATATTTTTTTCTTATCCATCACTTTTGCATTTGAAAAAACATATTTTTGATGTTGTTGAGATGAATAGGGTTTTTATTTTGTCATGTACACACTGCTCCCAAATTTATATTTCTGTACTTATGAACCTTATTTAATCCCTATGGTTATACTGTCCTAAACAGCTTCAATTGTATTGACGGCGTTGGTATCTTAATCAAGGATTAGGGTATTATACCAGGCAAGGGTATGAATATGATTTAAACATATTTTTCATTCACTGTGCCTGAATTACACCATGGGATAAGCTGATATTTAATGATATTAGAAAATTTTGTATGGTTAAGTATGACAAAATTTTGAGGTATAATGTGCTATTATTACTAATATAATGTCACATAACCCTCTTTATTGAAATCTTCTGGAATTTTTCCCGGAAGATAAAATTGAATGGCTAGGACTTTGTTAACGTTTTTCTGGCATACCAGATGGTAACACCTTAAGTTAATTCCCATCAGACCATATGGGTACCCATTAGTGTTCTCTTAAAACATCCTCTGTAAACCTTGGGAAAGAATAGTTCTGTGGGACTAATTGAAAGGTTTTTCTATTAGGTTGCGGTTTTTTTTTTTAAATGAAGATATTTTTATTGTAGTTTTTTCAATATAATTTTGTCATTGCCTCACATCTACTTTTAATGCGGTAAACTTTTAATATATTTTTATAAAAGTAAAATTCAATGGATTGTGATAATAAAAAGTATTTATGATATGACAATTTCCTAATCATTCCAATGGCATTACCTTCCAGTTGAGATTTATACTGCTGCCTCTAGTTCTTCTGAAATCATAGTCCATCTTAATTTTTAAGAAAGTGGTCAATGCATAATATAATTGTTAATAATTTCTTCACAGGAAACTCAATGCTCAAGTTTTAGCTTAATGTGTAATAATTTTATTGAATGTGTTGTTTTAAATTTTAAGTTACGATTCTAAGAAGAAGCCACCCCTAGGGTCATTTTTTTGAGTAGGTACTCTAGTTCCCAGCATAATTATTACGAGCATAAAGCATGTTCATTATCATATATCAATCATGTATCATTTTTTTCATCTGTACCCACTATCAAAGATATTATTCAATGTCATAAGTCCTAGTGAGAGCTAATTTTTTTCAGTATTATGGTGTGGATTGTGTTTTTTAAGTGAAAAGCATTAATTCAGAAATGAAAAAATAGCAGTTACAAAAAAGAAAGAACAATTTTTTCAACTTTACCAGTGTTAGGTTTCTCCTTTTTCCCCTTTCTTAATCAGGCTCTTTTCTAGATAGATTGTGCAGTGATGCATCTTTACTGTAAGATTGGACACCAATTCTCTTTATTTAACAGGATCATGCATAGTCAGCATTGATCTTAACTAGTGAAAAACTTGTTATTCATCATCATCATGTAATAATGTTTGTTGTGGGCCTCCAGGTTGTACATCTACTTTCTTTCCTTTGTAAAGACCTGAAATTAAGCACCATAATTTTGAAAGACGTGTAGGCCAGGGGGGTAGACACTAATTGGACTCCTGACTGGAAGGCCTAGGTATGATTTCCGGGGATGCCTCTGTGCACCCTCAGCTTCACCCAAACTGTTTTTTGGGTAAAAGATTTACTGTTTTCAATGCATTTCAGAAGTATGGTCAGAGGCAGCACAAGGAACAGAACTGGTACAATACCTTGATGTTGAATCACAAAATAGGGTAACTGTTTTGGGTCAGCTTATTTAGATCAAGGACTTAAGTTAATATTTTCAATTAAAAAATACTCTTCAACATGTACTCCAAGGCATTTTTAGTGGAATTATTTGCCATTAAAAGGCTTAAAAAGGGCCATTCATTGAAATACGGGTTAACAAAGCAGTATAAAAAATTAAGGCATTAAAACCATGAAAGTTGTGGTTGCCAAATGTGTATTGTCTCCAACAGAAATTTGCTGGCACTGGTAATAATTGGGTAATGATGATTACCCATAGGTTTTGGGTTCGATTCCCATCTAGTGCTTGGGTGTTTTTGGTTGTTCTAGTTATTTCATGTTTGTAGTCCAATGTTTAAATACTGAAATTTCTGTTCTTTAATACCAATGTAAATAAATAAGTCAACCTTATTGTTTTGTTATATTTATTTATTATTTCATCTTATTTTACATTGGTAAAATATAAGATGGGTATATTGTGAATACAGTAAATACAGAGTATCATATATGCTTAAATATGGTGAAATTACGACGTCACCTACTAATATGATCATTGTAGATCGGCCATATTTGTGTCCTAATTACATAGCATGTTATTGTTGGAAACCATTGGGCATAGTTGATTATTCTGAATTTATTTAGGAATGTATGCCATACAATATTTTAGGCAATTTTCTTCTGAAATATTAATGATGTGGGTAACAGAGTGAGGGGTTTGAGATTAAGGTGCAGTGGCTAGTGTGTTCCACCCAGAGGGCCTAGGTTCTAATCCTACCTGAGGCAGAGATTTTCAATGGCATGCTGGTTCCTACTTAAGGTGCTATGATGTGGAACCTTTCAAGTGGAGTATGTAATATTTCAAAGAAACAGCGGAAGATGCCGCAACAGTAACTTTTGATGAAGTCATCCGCTAATATGCGTTTCAGTGCAAAATTTCAGAGTGCAAAAATCACTCACCTTGAACAGGATTCGACCCCCGGCTGTAAAAATCATTTGCCTTCCCCAAAATTTCAGAGTTTTAGAGGATGCCTTGATAGCTAAAGCACTTGACTGGAAATTGACGGATCCAGGTTCGAATCCTGGTCAAGGCAAATGATTTTTACACTTGGAAATTGTTGCAATGAGAATTTAATAAGTTAAATGGGACAAATTGTTGACTTAGTGCTTTTTGTTAAGAATAGGATAATCCCGACGGGTTTCTGTCCGCCCATTTATTCTCTTATTCCTGAAGCATCCTGCATCCACAAAATTACTGTATTTCCTGGCCCAAAAAAGGGACTGTGATTAATTTTAAGGTCAGAATTTACAAAAAGAACTTTTATCTGACAGAAAAGGATCGAAGTATTTCAATGTTTACTCAACACGAAGAAAATAGAATGATATCATTAAAATATTAGCTGCTATATTGTTTATTAAATGTAGAATCCCAGAAATTAATCACTGCTGTTAAATCGTTTCCATAGTTATTTTCTCAGTATTGCCACTTTCCTCATGCAATGTCATCTTCACTTCCATCTAGCACATTGATAATTCAACATTAAAAAAATTCATCATGATAGTCTCACTTTTTACTTTCTCCCATGCATTTTTCAACCAATCATAAGCACTAGAATTCAATGTTCATTTCAATTTTCCCATCATCAATTGGTGTGTCATAGCATTTTTTTGTATTCAATTATTTTTTTTCTGTTACTGTCCTGGCATGCATGTGCAGACTGTTTCCTTCTTTGCATATCTTGAACCGTGATTTCTCCTAAGTATAGGCACAAGACATTACCAATCGCTAGTTTTCTTGTTTCATCAATTTATTGAAACAGTGAAACAGTCCCATTCTTCTGTGATTTAATATCCAGTTCTTAAGATGTTTCTCAAGCTTTAGCCTTTTAAGAGCATATGAATATGAAGTTTTTACTCCTATCTGCATTCCCTAAATCAGTCTTTCTTTTTCTTCATTCTCCTATGAACTCTCAGTCGGTGGAGGCCAAAATACCTTTTCAGCTGCCCTGTTTCGGTGTTCTGAAACATATTTCATGGTTTCAAGTTTAAAGCAATACTGTTTGAAAAATTTTTCTCCTTAGTTAAGAATACCCTGATAAGTTATTTTATTTTAAACTTTTTACACAACACTTAGTTTCTGTTATTTTGATAAAAAAAAATGTACTAAAACCATTTTATATGCCTTTGCAACTCTCTCATACCACTTACGGTGGATTGTCTGTAGACTCAGAGTGTACTGAGATAGATACAATGACTTTAGACAAATTGAGAAGATCTATTACCAGAGGGGTGATATTCCCGATAGCCCATTGCATACAATTTTCATAGCACGACCATATGCGAGATGTATCTACATGTGCTGCATTGTATGCATTTTAGATATATTCGGGAATTTATTTAGGAAATGCTTTCAAGGAAATACTAAAATTCTATTGTTTACCATTGGCTCAAATCAGTGAGTGATGATGACCCAATTTGTTATCAAGACAACCATTTTCTATGACTGTTACAGGAAAAATACTTAAGAATTTTTTCCAGTAAATCAGCTTGCATATTATAGGTTGAAGTTATACCCGTATACTGTCAGCCTATAAGATGCAGACTGATTTTAGAGCATGTTTTTGAGTAAAAAAGTGTTATAGGTAGGGAAATACAGTATCCATCTCTCCTAAATGGTGCAAATGACTTTGGCCATTGGATTCTTCCACTAGAAAGCAACTATTACAGTAATGAATGTTGATGTTAAGAGTTCTGTCATATTCCCCTGGTTTAGGTAGATTACCAATTTGTGTTGGATGGACACAGGCTGTACAATTGAGTTCTACATTTTTATTTATGGTTATATGTTCAAAGAAGCATATATTTGTCAATTCCCTGGATGTTCATTTACTACCAATAGAGTAAGAAAAACACTCATTCAAATAGTTCTAAAGTGATCAAGCTGAAATTTCTCGTCCATGCCCTTTTTTTATGCAGTTGGAATTCTGCACCAATACTCGCTTGGTTTAAAGTAAAACACATGATAGTATCTTACCATTGATAGCATTTAAACCCAACCATACGTGATTTGTTGTTGCTAAAAACAGATGAGATGTTTGTTTGAGATGAGGTAGTGTAGCATGGTAGTGCCTTATTTACAGGAATGAAAGGCATTCCAATGAGGGTTTTAAAAATTTGTTAAAGTAAACCCTTGAGTAGAAAATGTAACATGATGATCTGGAGAGTTTCTACTTACCAAAATCAGCAGTTAATGAAGGTGTAGGCATGCCATTGTCATAGCGGAGTGCAAAAGCTGCAATGTCTGAGTTCTGGTTTTCCTTTTGAAATTCATAAAATTATGGAAAATTTTCAGTTGTGGTTGAAGGATGGGAGCACTGCTTGGTCATTAATTAATTTGGGGATAGGTTCTATACGCGATATAAAATTGCCGATAAGGCAAGATTGGGCAAATGATATTGCTTGAGATAAGTGAAGTAAGAAGATTGTAGAGTGAAAGTGTAGATTTTTCTAACTATTTATTGAAAATTAACTGTCACAAACCCATAACTGCAGGGAGAGTTCACTGCACCAAGAAGGTTTTGGCCATCTTTCTGTTTAATGATTTCATCTTTTATTTGGTGCTATTTAATTTGATTTAATGGCAAATTTATGATAGAATCTCTTCAGCACTTTTAGTTGTAAATGTCATCTTGCATTACATATAATATGGCATGCACAATCCTGTTCATCCTCATTGAATTATGTGAGAAGGAAATTATCTGAAATATCTTTTTTTAGTAGGTTGGGATTGAAGCTATAAAATGAAAATTTTTTCACATGTGATTTCTAAGTCATTTGTTATTATAGTGCCAATGACGATTGCACAAAAATACATTACCAAAGCCTAGGATTGATAATTTTTTAAATATTGATTTATTTGATACACAAATAACTTGCTTCAAACTATATACTTGCCTCAAAACCTTGACTCTTTGCCTTTCATTAACAGTACACTAATGACAACCCTGAGTTTTTCTCATTCATTCTCTGAATCTCCTACCCCTACTGAATATCTACCTATACTATCTACCTATACTCTACCTATTCCAAGTGGTGCAAATGATGATAGCTATCGGTCACCCCCCATAATTACTATTACTTCTACTCAAGTTAATGAACCATTTTCTCTTTTCAACCATTGAGCTAGTATTTAACTGGGATAAATGCTTTTCATTTAGGATTCCCAGAAAGTTTGCCTATTGGTAAATTATGATATGTGATCAGATTCCAAAGTAAAAGTTTATTCACTTGTATTCCTAAGGTTTTGGAGGAAGTTTGTTTTGAAACTTTAAGCTTTGATATTTTTAATTCTTAAGCTCCAAAAGAAATAAGCAATTGTGCCAAACTGATTTTGAATGTACGTATTATACAAGAATGAAATAAAAAGAGTATGTAATGATTACTAAAATTGCTTTCTGAAATTCATGAGTAGATCAGGTGATATATTTTCAGTTTAATGCAAGCACAAATAGGTGTATGTCTAAAAACTAATTCTCACTCTTAATACAGTGACTTATTCTCTGTCCCCATCACCAGTCAAGTGCCTGTCCTATAACTTTCCCACTTTATACATTCCATTAAAGTCTGATTGTAGTTCCAACATATGAATGTTCTTTTCAAGATTATTGAGCTCTTAAATAGTTATGGGTAAGTATGGGAGGTAGAAATATATTTAAGGGCTAGCTTCCAACAACTTTTATACAGAATACCTTGAGAATGATGCTCAAGTGTTGAAGTTGCAGGTTGGTGATAAATTAAGTCTCTGGAAAGTGCGAGTGCTTTCATTCCCATAATATACATCCACTAAGTAAGACCAAGAATATTTGGTGTCATGTTGTCAAAAACTATGTGCACTTCCTATTTCATGAGTATACCTGTACATATAAATCTTATATTAAGTGCTGTAGGCCGCTGACTTGTTGCTTTAGCCTTGTTTTTAGGCAAAGATTTTTTAAAAGCCTCCACCATCTTAGGCAGGGTACTTGTTACCACCCATGATTTTATGCATAAACTAGGAGGAAATGGTACACCGCCATATCAGAGGCTGGGGAAATGAGCAATGATGGAGGCTGAACTCATCAATTCAATCAGATCAAGCTTTATTCACGCAAGGAATTTCAAGCATTACTGAGCACATCACAGAATCGGTGCAATAGATTTGGTGCGCAACTCTGTGAGCAAAAAAATAATTGTAATCAGATTCTCTCCAAATAGGAAATGATGGATGAATGTTAAAATTGAGGACGTAAACTTGAGTAGGTAAAATAGTTCATCTACTAAGGAAGTATTTTAGAAGAAGAGGGGACAAAATGGGTATTAAAAGAATAATTGCATAAGGTGAAAAAACTTAGGTAAGGAGGAAGGGGTGGATGACATGGACAATTTCTCAGGACTATTTTTTAATTTCTTATCAGTAATACTGCTTGCTCTACTCTAAAACAGCCATTTAAATGGAATGAAATAATATTTAGAATGCTAAATTGTTAATCAAAGGATTTTTCATCGAGTTAGAAACTTATTTGAAATAAATTATTTATAAAATATTTTATATTTTTTCCAGATATTAACTATAATAGATTTTTGTTATTTACTTGTAGGAAGTAAACCATCATTAGGTGCATTCACTCTGCTCGTTACCTGGCTTGAAATTTTTTTATTCCCTATTGCGAATATTATCCATGGTATGCTAACTTGCACACATTTAGCGACCGCTTTTTCTAGACGCCTACTTCAATCACTTTCCTGCGCTAAACTGTTCCCTTAGCGCTCGTACTGACTACCTCTCTGATGTCCGTCTCTACTCTTTTGTTCTCAGTCTGCTATGATGAAATATTAAGATCGCTGCATATGCTACTCTAATGGTCGTGATTATTGTAAGAAATTTCATATTAAGGTACCTACGTATTCCAACATATTTAAATGCTTACCATCGGCGGGACGAGATAATAGCGAAATTAAGAGCCAATGTGTGTATAAAACCTTGCGGAAGGGCTTGTGTGCTCTGATAACTACTCGGGATGCGCTGGAGGGAGAAGTAATTGCTCCTGTAGGGTCACCCACTTATAGGTCGAAGTGTCGGAGCCAGATGACGGGTGGCCCACGTAACGTCTATTTCTCAGTGAAGCGGCTGCCCTTGGGGCAGACGCTCGGGGAAACATCATATCTTACTTAAAATATGATTTCTGTTGAATTTATGGCCGAGTTGCATCTAACTCCTGGTTTTACCGCCACATTAGACGCGCGTCTACCAGGTAATTGCCAGAGGATTAAGGGAGATAGCTAGTAGACTATTTTAGCCTTAGGGCTGGTAGTCAATTCGCGGACGAGGATGCAGATTATAATTCAATGGTCATGAAATATAATTTCAAATTCAAGAAGACAAAAATGGACGAAAAATAAAGATACGAAAAGTCGAATATTTCACCGGGTAGATGATGGAGTATCAGGAAGCGGTCGAAGCAAATTGCATATGAAGCTATTTTCTCACCTCTTGAATGATATAATGTGTGTTGTCAAATCTCCGACCCCGCAGTGGTTTTTTGAGTCATGGGAATAAGAAGAAATTCCTTCAGGTGAGAGTGGGAGATTATCGGGTGGGTGTGATAAAATTTCAAAGGCACCTCTCTTTGATTGCCAGTCGCGATTGCTAGTCGCATCGTGTTTGCTCCTGAGGAGTCGGCAGCCGTGGAACCCTAGCGTCCTGACACCTTTGACATGTTCAGTTCTTCGTGAATAATTTTCCACACACTAAGATCAGTCTCATTTGTGATCATTTGTATGGTTGATTTTCGGTCTAATAGGAGAAAGTCCTCTGGTTTCTTCACTATGATGGCATCGTACGTCAGTGATGGTCTTCCACTTCTTGAACCTTGTGTGAGGGACATGTGACCACTTGAAAAATTCGTTTTCCACCTCACATCTATGTCTATCATTTCCATTAACAACCATCATTTCATCGTGGATTTGCGGGGCGCTTTAACCTTTCACATGAAGGAACTAAATCACATTGAGAGTCTCTACATTCGTCACAGTACGGCAAATTACTTCAATCTACGGGTTCCTAAAACAAATCAATGTGAGTTGTTTTAGGAATCGGGAGAGGTAAATTACAACATCATGTGCAATTGGATCAATTAATATGCAGAATAAATTTTGTCCAGTTTTATCTATTATTCCTTACTGATAATTACTGAAAACGAACCCCCCACGTAATGGTGCTCGTGTCGTAGATATTTTGGCACTCAACCAATTTCGTAGGAACTTAAATTGAAAAACTTGAGTTAACTTTGTTGAAAATCGATTAATGTTTCCTTCTGGTCGTATTGAACTTCACGGGAAAATCAAATTTCTTCAATTTGACAATCCTCAAGAGTGAATTTCCTTGCGAATGTGTATCCGCGTGTGGGAATCAGATTTCTTTGCAGGGTAATTAATATCCTGTGTGAAATTTGGTCTGAGGTGCTTGTTAATGTTTTCCTGTATGTGAAAATGTTTTCCCTGGACTAAATAAGGTATAAAAATGAACCCCAATAGAAATTAATTGAAATGAACGTTTGCAAATATTACCTGACGGGGCTCTATGCGAAGTTTCATCTTAGCTGCATGGTAACTAGGATGTAACGTATTGGAAAGGAGCTTGCTTTACCTCTGACTGAGTCACGTCCCAGCCATAAATTTTAGAGTGGAAACCCCGATTTCTATAGCTACTGATAAAAATGTTTTCCATGTATGGCCATAGGACGTTGATCTCCTTATTATTGGCAACAGGTAGAGCATTCGAAGATATTTTGTACCAGTCAAATTCTGTTATAAGAAATTATTTAAGAAGTTGATGCTCTATCATACGCGAGATATTATATTCCCTCGAGTAATATTGTGCAGCAATCTTTGGCATTACATTACGTAGCACCCTGCAAGATACCGCTAGGGTGGGTGGCCAGGGGTACTGCATAACCCTACTTCACTGTTTATCTTTGTTTCCACCCAACACACCAGACTACTTGTGACGAAAAATAATTTTCCCCGGTAGAGCGGTCGGACAGCGTCATTCTAATCCCTCATCCCAGATCTTGCCTACCGTAGTACGATGGGGCTAATAACACTTTTTCAAAATCACTGCTAAAGAGACATCCTTGCAATTTGTGCAAGTAATTTGATCTGTAATTTAACCTTCCCTTCGTCCGTGATTCCCAACCTAGCTACTCTAATAATTTTGATACGCTACCGCGTTTATCATTTAAAAACTTTACAAGCCTGGTTTCTCTACGCTGCACGTGATCCAAATTCGGAAATCAATCCTACTTCTCGAGGATGCAATATGCTTGCAGCATCTTCTAAATGAGGCCCAACGAGCAAAATATAACATTCCCTTTGGCATTTCCATCACATTTCCCCAATACTCTTCTAATAAATCCTAATTTTATTTTAGCTTGTCCATATATCCTCCATATACGGGTCCTGTATGTTTCACCCAGGAGAGGTCGTGGGTGAGGATAACGCCTAAGCATTTAATTGAGTCTACACTTTCTATTGCGGTATTCCTGATGTAGTAGAAGTTCGGGAGGGTATTGCTCTTATTCCAAAAATTCGTCGCTACACACTCTTTTTAAGTTTAATTCTGATTGCCAAGTGTTGTTGTACCAGCGTTGTGAAGCATATCGGTATCTGCTAAGGCTACTCTATCCTAAGGACTACGAATTTCTGTGTAAACTGCTGAATCGTTGGCAAATAAGTATAGGTAGTAGTTAGATAAGCAATTACATTTGCGTTTTCAAAATTTATTCTTTCTTCCTCTTCCACCTAATATCTTTCATTATCATTCTTTGAAGCAACTTTCTGTTAATGTTTTTACGACCGTGTTGGCATATTGTCTTTGTTTGTTCCAAACATTTCGTGCGGTACCATTCTCGTCATTGATTCTCTTCCCTAGACGACATCAGCGTATCCTGTCTCGGAATACTATATCTCTGATATATATCATGTCTTCCTTCTTTATTGCAATTGTGCCGATTTCGAAAATTTAAAAAAGTATCGATCCCGTGACCTTATATTCCACAAGAAAAGACATGAACCGTAGATGTTGTAACAGGAGTGAGATTAGCACTCCCTCGCCAGCCAGCACATGAGTAATGGTGTAAGGGGTCAGCGTAACGTTGGTTGAAAATTGGTGAAAAAAAAGAAAGAATGGGAGAGGTTGAAAATAGCAACGTTAGCGTTGGACTAATTAGAGCAACAAAGTTCAGACACTTCAGGACCAACACACTTTTTGTGGCTACATACGAAGGATTATCGCGTGCATCTTTCGATACTGAGACTTGCTTCCAGTTTTGTGGCGTTATGGCCAATTACATTTGTAACTTAAACTGGGTATATGTATATTGTTACATATTAGTATCATTTGTTTTTGCTGAAGACTTTTGTCTTTTCCGGATGATGCACTAACCTGCATTGTAGAGAAATTGTTGAATAGCGTACCACACAATTTCATTTCTTCACTTAACTTCGTCGTCACCATCTTCAAGAGTGGTGGTAGCTTGATTAGCGGGCTTGCTTAAATATATCTGATGGTATCTGTTATCATATCGCTTGAGCGTTTGAGATCGTTGTTCGTGGTTTGTGGAAACTCGTGCACGAACAAATAATAAATTATCTAGCTAGTAGCTAATTTCATCTGCCTTCCCTTCCATTCAAGGTGATCGGCTATGCTACGAGGGATAAGATGACTCACCTTCTTTATAATGAGTTTTTAGAATGTCGGGCCAGTTTCTGAGAAATTTCAAATCTGACCGTTGGCGCTGGGAGACTGTTATTACTGAGGGAAGGGGTGCGACTGACAGCAGATTTTGAAAATAAATGACCTCATAATTGCCAATAAACACGTACACGATGGAGTATTTCAACCGTTACACCCACGCTTAAATCTCCTCGTAATTAGAGTGACGTTTTGGCTTTTATTCCTCTCAAATTTCAAGTCATGGAAATGCAATTTTGTTTTTAGGAATGCTCAAATGAATACCCTAGATATATTTAGCCCTGAAACCTCTTATAGTATTACTCTTAAAATCTATGAACATTTATTGAAATCAGCCTTATTTATAAGTTCGAAGAAATCTGCGCAGATTTCTTTCAAAATTGGTTTGATTCGTTCATTTCACTATTGAATGCTGAATTTATTGTCTTTACAACTGTGCATGTAACGAAGAGTCAGCCACGATAGTATTAATACGAGAAAATTGAATACTATACGTATATTGTTAAAAAAAGTAGAGATAAATTAATTGATGACGACCCATTGCTGCACTACACTAATGATAGATGTGGCAGTCGACATTATGAGTGCAACCAAGTGTTGATAACTTATTCTATGGAGAGGAAAGGGTCTCTCATCTCATATTTATTTTGGGGTCATTGAGTGTCTCAATCAGGTACATTTATTGCAAGACCTTTTGTAGAACTCAATAATATGTACTGTATTTTCATTCCCTATGCCAATACCAACAGTGTTCGTTAAGAAGAATATATACAAGTATATCATGGTCAAAAGTACGCAAAAATGTCAAAAAATGTATACCTAGACAATGATGAGTAAAACGCATTCGGGAGAAAATGTCAAAGTAATATTTGTTTTTGCACTTTGAAATCGAGCGTAGGAGTGAATACTCTGTAGAGTTGTGACGCGACTACAGGAAAATAAATATAATAAAGCCTCGAGTGCCTACGAAATAATCACGTTAATATCAAGGGTTGTTATGAGAAAAAAATTTGCACTTTTCCACAGATTTATTATAACGTACAACACGTTTAATTTCATTGAACCATCTTCAAAAGTGCAAATTTGTTTCTCATAATGACGAACTTCCACTACATCTCGCCTGAATCTGTTGAATATACATGGAGGGTTACTTTACACAATCACGTAAAGAAGTCGAAACCCTAGGATATTTTTGTAAAGTTTACGTGGAATGTTCAAAGGTGTTTCCCTTTTGTCTTTGAAATATGGATAGATTCCTCTACATCAAGGCTCGATAAGGCAAAATTGCATCGCACTTAGTTATATTCAAAAGAATATTAGACAAAATCATGACCGTTCACTATGTAACTTAGTGCTCCAAGCCCATTCTTTGATTTTCCTAACTACTCTCATAAAATCTCACTGCTTTACTTTTCTCGATGACTTAAGCATTCCCCATATCATCTCGTGGTTTTCATTTTTATCATTGCTTCCAATACTATAACCGGCGGATTCTTTCGTTGAATTTTTTTTACCATTTCAACTGTTCCTTTGATTCTTCATCTTCTCATCGAATGCCAGTTATTTCGTGTCCACGAAGCAGCTTATATACCACCTTATTGTACCCGCCCATTTGATTGTGTACAGTCAACGCTAGCATTACGTTTCGAAGGTTTCCATCTTTTTTGACCGTGGGTTTGATTGCGAACGTTTTAAAACCATCGATCTGCACAATGTCACGTCCCTCACGAAAATTTTGATAGGATTCGCCAACGCAGTATCTCCGATTACTTCTTCATAAATGCCTCCTCCCTATTCCCAGAATTTGTTATTCCTAGTTTGACTGACTTCCAAAGTTACTCAACTCTTGTGAAAAATGCTCAAAAAATATTGAAATAATTTAAATAATTCAACTTGCAATTTAGAATTGAACTTCCACATCTTATTAATCATGATATAATTTTGATGAATCGGCATACATTTATTGTAATTAGGGATTTGTATACAAGTTTCACATCCTGTAGATTACCTATTTCTTTCTGCTAATTCTGGTAGAAATATGACGAGAGATTAGGTGGGATAATATACTCAATATCGTGCAATTCATCCATTTACTCTTGATGTAAAAACTCAAGGGCGTATTAAGCTAATTTTACCATTTATCATACATTTAGCATCAGCTTATTCTAACCATTTCGAACTTAGCTGTGGTATATCAATTCTAATCCTTCATTGAAGGTTTTTTTTGCCTTACAAATGTAGAGCCAAAGTGAGAATCAAGTCAGCTTTCATGAATCCCTGAATTCAAAATCTCACCTCTCCGCCTCACAGTTTCCTTGTGGGGAAGTCATCAAGGAATCAAGTACTTAAGGGTGGTTCTTAAGATGCATGGAAGTGACCAACCCCACCTGTTGGGAAATGCTCCTCCAGGTGATCCGTCTCGCTCTTCGTAATCAAGGGAGGGGCAGAAGTAGAAAAAAAATAAAAGCGGTACGTTTTCGTTGATTCTTTGTGCCCTAACCTTGGAAAATCTGGTTGAAACCAGTCTTGAACCGCCTGCATTTCGTCTTCTTTTTTTAGTTTTGATACATCGGTTATTCAATGGGAACTTTTTTTACAGAGCTTTTTATTTTGTTTTCTTTGAAAGTAACTCGTCCCTTGGAGGTCAGACCTTTCAAGTTTAAGAAACTTTTTAAGTAGCTAGTTTCAGAGACTATCATTTTTTTATATTGGTTCTTACGCGATTATTTTTACATTAAACGAAAGAGTACTAAGGAGTTGGAGTAGAAAACAGCTCGAGGGCATTTTAATGAAGAAACAAATTAAGAAACCAGATAGAAGACTGCGAATGCTAAAGGAGTGCAGACGTCAGCAAGTAACCCATCGTAGTTACGATGAAACGCAAATTTCAAGTCAATAACCAGAAGAACATAACGGAGAACAAAATGGCAATAAGTAAAAGCAACTGGACATACACGTATCCTGACCTTCCAACGTTCCCTGGGCGGAGGCATGGGAAAGCATATTGATACAGTCTCAAAACAGGGACGACGTTAAAAACAATAAATATGGCTAGCTAAAAGCCGGAACTATCCACTGAAAATAAATGTACAATTTCCTTATTCCTTTTCAAGCCAAACCTGGAGAGTCAATTTTTGACGGTGGATGGCTGTTATTTGGTCTTACTCGAGTCACTTAAATTGTATATAGTTCTCCCGTAGGACAAAATAGCTCGCAAGTCTGAATCGAGTACGCATGGGTGTCATTAACCGGCTTTGACGGGGCAAAAAAAAACATACAATTTTTATTCTTTCGATCCTCCTGGAGAAGGGAATTCTGCTGCCCACATGCATGAAAATAACTATAATGGTTAACTACGCAGTGGTGAACGTGGACCCAAGGTGAACCCTTCTCAGAAGTTCAGCCAATGAAATTTAGCTCTGGAGGTCGCTTCAATTTCCCGAATACGGAATTATATACGTCATTAAATAAGGACGCATTAACTGATGCAAAATCATCATATTTTTAATGACTTCAAATAATAACTGAACTATTTATCCTTCATTGTTTATTTTAAATTTCGCGCGCCCTTGCGGCGGCTTGCGGGGTATTATGTAGATGTTGATGTAAATTTATTCCTACAGACTCACAAGGATTAATAATTGAGTTCTTTTTTGTCGGCTGTACAATGGTATTATGGTGTTTTATCATGATCTGTGGCCGATAGCGTTTTGGAACTTCGAGATGGAATGTAATATAGTAGTATGACTGCATTTCTGCTAAATATATTATAGAATGGGAAAACTCATCTTACCTCAATGTGCTCGAGGCAGCGGCCCTACCGATGGCAACTTATCTACTAAATTACGCTCGTTTCAGAGCTCTATTATAACTAGGAAATGACCTTGGCACTTGATACAATGAAAGAGCAAAGGGAAAAGATTGCAACGAAAATTCGTCACCACTCAAAATCTCGAACTAGAGTGACAAGGCTATATTTGGCTGCCATAGTTAACGAACTGTAAGGATTAGGAAAGAAATTCTGCCCTTTGATATATCTTGCCATAAAAATATTAAATTTCCAAAGGACGAGAAATTCTGCCCCGTGATATATCTTGCCATAAAAATATTGAATTTAAAAAGGTCGAGGGTTCGAATCTCACCTCGGGAATCGTGATTGTTTTGATGAATGAGCGATTATCCATCTTTGGCCTCACAGCAAGAAGTAGCCTCAACGGTAGATGAATCTGAATATCTCATTTATCGCCCTGGCCGTTAAGTAGTGCAATAAATTAAGTCGAGGTGAACTCAAAGGTTTGCGAACCAATATTTCGAGAAGAAAGCTCATGTGCTCGGAAGAGTGTCGGATCCTGACGTCATTCATCAACACGTTATTACGGCCATGGGCGGTTGAACGTGGGTTCGAAGCAACAGGTTTTATCAATTCCGCGAGGATAAGAAGTTTATTTTTTTTAATAGGGGACGTTAGAAGAGGATAGGCCGTAATGTCAAGGCCATCGAAAATCACTGATCGTTCCTTAGATTCGGCCGACGCCGGGTCGAGAGCGACTGGAAATGGTCTCCGTCTGGCTCCGCCCGCCACGATCTGCCGCAGGTGACCATTTGGGATGGTTACAGCCCTCAGCTCCACAGGTATTCCGCAGGTCCCCCCTACCTCCTCCCCCCCTCACTGGCCCGACCCTTCAACCTTGAGTCCCCCCACCCCCCTACGGACGTGCAGGAGGACGTGCAGGAGGACGTGTGTAGGAGGATGACATAACTACATTTCTACGGGGCGTTTCCCCCCTCCCGGGTCGCCTTCCCCAATACTCCGGATGCCATGTTGCCCTTATCCTCCCGAAGAAGAAGACGTGAAATTCGAGCCTTTTCAAGGCCCTCCCTCTCCTGACCGCAGTTTATGATGTGGTCACGTGTTTTTGGGGCAGTGGGGATTGCTCAGAAGTTGTCAATCGGAAGGTAGCTCTGCCGCCGCTCCAGTGATGGGTCATTCGGTAAGGATTGAATGATGAGATGCCTTCTGGATGGATTGGGGGGGGGGAATGGGGAGTCGAATGTCCCACACCTCTTTCATTTTTTTGGTCGACAGTGAAATGAGTGATGTCAACGTCGGCTCCCGATGTACCATAATGAATGATATTAATCGCGCCTTCCGCAGAGACATCATGATTGATATCATCCAAGCTCTTCAATATGTGTATGCTCCTGGTTGGTATGAAAGAGAAATTCGTAAGGATTGGCATAAGAATAATGGGAGTCATGACTGGAAATAGGCATCGTGATCGATTTCATTTTAATAGGGTAATTAGGGTGTTTTCCATTGACAATCACCATTGGCGTTGAGAACCATTTCCTATTTATATTTCAGTGATTTGATGCCATACTCAGTTATTGTTCAAGATATCTACGTCTACTTAATACCCCACAAGCAGCCGCAAGGGTGAGTGGTGGGGGGTGCTAGGACAACCGTAATTTAGAAAAGAAAAGAAAAAAAACTGCATGCAAAAGCCACAAATTTATGCATCCACAAAAAAAATGGTATACATTCATGCAAGAACACTTACACCCCACACATATGCAAACACTCAAACTACCAACTAACATACACATGCACCTACAAGTATACCTAACGATTTTCATATTCCAATCCTTTCAGTAAATTGTCTTATTTATCAAGATTCATTTTGATTTATTCTTCAAGAGCTGGGTCTTTATTAATTATTCCCATCAATCGCAATAGGTCTAAATTAAAGTAAGAGATACGGGAAGGTTCTTTTAACAGGAAATTTTAAGAAAACTCCGTTTGTAAAAAAGGAACCATAGGAATTACTGACAGTAAGCGAAAACTTATTCTCCCCTTTTAAGAAATATTTTTTTTGAATGAGGACATTCAAGTTGTTATTTTTCTGTTGAGTGATGAAGCATGACTGCTGTAATTCCCCTTTCGAGCAACAAAAAGCTGAGCCAATTGTTTAACCCTGCCTTTTCGGCATTGTCATATATCTTTTGGGATATAAATTTTGCTCTCCCCTGAAAAGTCTAAAGTTGGGCACACTCATATGTAACATTCTTAGCTTTATGACATTATGCTTCTATGAATGGCGTCCTGCATTAATTTTATATCTTCACTTTTCCGTCCGTGTGACAAATTATGTTTCACTTTTTGTACAGTTTTTTCACCTCACCTTCTCCGGCTTTTCATACTTTCCGACGAATTAAATTTCTGATCATTTGATATCTCGCCTGTCTTTCTTCAGTTCCTACTTTTTTACTAACATTTTTATCTTCACTTCCATTAGATCCTGTACAAAAACCGTAAAAGAGGAGTGGATTTCTATATGAATTGCATATTTTTACAATGCCGAACTCCGATCTTTGAGCAAATATGATGAGTTCGGAATTTGAAGAAAGAGTTTGAGCCATTAGTTTTTCTATCCTGTTATAGATTAGAGAAAATGAAAAATTATGAAAAGAATATAATTTTATTTAAAAAAAAGCCCCCCCACCTTTTCCATGATCTCAGAGGTACATGTATGTTATCCGAGGGCACTTTCATATTATCGCCAAATTTAGCGTCTAAGGGAAGCAGGGGAGGTTTTGTTGAAGCCTGAGTGAAGATTTTTTTCCACATATTTGAAAATAACTTACGATGTATGAGGTATTGATAGAAGTTGAATAGAAGTTGAAAAGAAGAAGATGGAGTTTTTCATTTATGTATGAGATGTTTCATTTTAGGTCTCTGGCGTGTAAGGAAGTTGATGAGAGATACCTTAAATAAAGACGTAAAGAAAATGTTGGCGAAAACTTTAATGTGGCTTTTATTTGGCTCGGTACGGCTCGAAAACTTCTTCGTTAAGACAAGAATTTATGCGTACATCAAAGGCCCTTGAGATGTCGGTGTAGAGAAGGATGTGCAAGGTGGATTGGAGGTAATAAAAAACAAATGACGTTATAGGAATGGTATGGAGGAAATGAGGGTTGTTAGTAGATTTTCCAAGAAGGCAGGAAATAAGGATGCAGGTAACATTGAGTGGCAGTGGAAGATTATTGGATGAGAGGATGTTGAGTAGGCGAGGTAGAGGAAGCAAAACGAATAAGCATTTTGGACGGAGTGAAGGGAGTCAGCAATTTTGCGGAGCTTAAAAATGCAATACTTTGTTCGAATGTTAGACTAGGGGTATGGCCATAAAGGCCACAAACCGACCAAAACCTTTAAAAGAAAACATTTCAATCTATTTTACAATAAGCTTACGGAAAAAATAATGACGTGATTGAATTAATTTGTGAGGGAACATGATTTTATAATTTTTCCTACAGCAGTAAATTGGCGAACTTCTATGTTTAACAATAACAAAATTTGCGAAAGAATTTATAATCGAAGCAGTCATCACTAAACTGTAAAGAATAACGCAAGCCAAATAAATTTGACCGCAAATAAAAAAAATTAGTCGAATGAAGGAAATCCTGGAATTGTCCAACATACGAAAGAGTTACGTCCTTAAAGAAACCGTGTGCATAGGTAGGTCAAGAGTTGGGACGAATTTAAGTACGAAGCTGATCGATTTCCAACAAACTTCCAGAGGGTTGTGCGATTTTCAAATTTCACACGCCGTGGGGCTTAATACTGGGTAAACTCTACCATCACCTACCAAACCAATCTTCGGGTTGATTACTGTGTCATATATACCACCCCATGGTTTATACGAATGAGGACAATTTAAAATATCGCTCTTACTCGATCGTACACTTGATTTCTCATTCGATCGATATACTTTACGCTCGAAGCCAGATTTCAAAATAGAATATCGAAAATATGACATTTCTATCGTAACTGTGATTGCATCGCTTTACTTGACGAATTGGCGCAGGAAAGAAATATCGGATGTACATCACCAAACTCATCGACCCGCAATATAAACATTCTGCTCTATGTAATATATAGTGCGGTATCTAACAGCCGGGGAAATACACTGCTTTCTAAAAATGCAAGCAAACTCTAGTTACCTCTCTGATAATTTGTAACTGAAAAAAATCCAAATTTTTCATAAAAAATTAGTGAAAGGCTATGTATTTTTTTCTTTTCGTACAAGAAGGGGCACGGCCTTCCAAATTTTAGGGAGGATTATTTTGCTAATTCTGCGGAATTGACCCATTTTGACACAGACTTCCTATGATTCTTGTTGAACCGATTCTGATTCATTTGACCTCCATAATTTGACTTATAAACAGAAAGGTAATGAAGATACAGGGTCGCACCCAAAAGTGGTAGGACTGATTTTTTTACGAGAATTTTATTGACGATATACTTACATCGACTTAATAATCTTCAAAGTATGCTTCTAGAGCTGCTACACAACTCAGTATAACGTTGCTCCCATTCCCCGTACGCCCGCTGGAAATTTTCTTTGGGGATGCCGTTGATGACCCTCGTCGAAGCCTCTTGAACGGCCTTTATCGAGTAAAAACGTCGTCCCTTGAGCTGTCTTTTCATCAGGGGGAAGAAGAAGGCGCCAGATCGGGAGAATAGGGCGGCTGCGGCAACGTGGCAACGCTGTATTTGGCCAGGAGCTGTCGGTCGACACTCAGAATTTTCGGCACCATCTTGGCGCACACCTTGCGCATGGCCAAATCCTGTGAAATGATGCGTTGGACGTTGGATGCAGACAGACCCAACTGGTCTGCAATTTCTTCACTGGTTAGGCGTTGGTCTGTGTTCAGCAGTGTCCTCACTCTGTTCACATTCGTGTCGGTTCTTGCCGTCGACGGCCGTCCGGAGCGATGGTCGTCTTCAACGAGCTCCCTACCCTCTTTAAAAAACTTTTGCCACTCTAATACTGTGGAACGGCTTAAGGCAGTGTCCCCATAAGCCTGCTTGATCATATTGAGGGTCTCAGTTGCCGTCTTCCCGAGTTTCGCACAAAACTTCACGGAATAATGTTGCTCTAAATTCAGATTCATTTTGTTTTTCGACGCGGACAAAAAACTTGCTTCACTAAAAACGGTGTCCTCACTCAACGACAGCCCGCAGGCGACTGAGGTTGGTGTTGTTCTGTAGCTAAGAGCCCCCTCCACCTTACCCTGCCAGGCAGACCCCCCTCCACCGCTCCGTTCGCGCCAGAGAAAATCCGTCCTATCATACCTGTAGTCCCCTTTTAGAAAGATACACTTCTCCCAACGTTCCGGCCATTGTTTAACCCCTCCAAAAATAGGATTTATCGAGCTCTCCAAAATACGCCTCTGTCTCGGAAAAAGAAAAAGTCTCAAGGATCCAGATCGGGTGAATACGGGGGGTGCGGCAGCATTTCATAATGTAGTTCATGCAGTTCATGAAGTTGACAGCCGGATCAGCTTTTTGTCCACCGTGAGCAATCGCGGCACCCATCGGGCCGACAATTTTTTCTTCGCCAACTTATCATGTAAAATATTAATTGACGTTCCGTGCGACACACCCACGGCCTCTGCTACTTCGTGCGCTTTCGTTCGTCGATCAGCGATAATCATGGCGTGGACTTTTTGAATGATTTCCAAAGTAACCACGTCTGCCGGGCATCCTGGTCCCTCATCAAAAACAGATGTTCGCCCACGTTTAAATTCTTTGAACCAATATCTAACTGTGGTCATAGATGGCGATATGTCCCCAAACAGCATCCAACTTTGCTCTTATCTCCTCGCATTTCTTCCCACCCAAAAGCAAAAAGCGAATTACCGAACGATACTGCTCTTTTTCCATCTTAGCGAAAATCACGAAACACGTCTTACTCGGATATTAAGAAAAGACTCGTAAAAACTTTGATATGGAGCGAGGGTTTAGGAAATATGGGAGGAAGAGGCTATATGGGCTGATTCGTAGTATTTATGAGGAAGGAATCTGGCTGGAAGACTTTGTGTGATCAGTTTTAGTTCCTATTCCGAAAAAGGTAAAGGCTACGTCATGTGAGGACTACAGGACAATAAGTTTGATATCCCACGCAGCTAAAGTTGTTCTCAGGATCATAAGCAAAAGGATAGAGAGTAGGGCAAATGATTACTTAGGGGATGATCAGTTTGGGTTTAGGAAGGTGGAGAGGTACGCGTGATGCCATTGCAGTAATGAGATTATTAATCGAGAGGAATATAGAACACAACCAGGAGATATTTGCCTGTTTCGTAGATTTCAAAAAGCGTTTGATAGAGTGAATTGGGAAAACCTAATGAGTATATTGCAGAAAATGGGAATAGATTGGAGGGAAAGGAGGCTAATCCACAACCTGTACATGTCTCAGACTGCTCAGGTGCGAGTGGGAAACGGGGAGTCAGGATGGGCAGTGTTAGGAAGGGGTGTAAGGCAGGGTTGCCCATTATCACCGTTGCTGTTCAACCTGTATGCAGAGGAAATGATCAAAGAGGCATGGGAAGAACTGGAGGTAGGAATGAAAGTGGGCGGGGAATTCGTAAAATCAGTTAGGTTTGCTGATGACCAAGCTTTAGTTTGTCAGTCAGTCAAGGGGTTGCAAGCATTGCTGAGTGAATAGGAAATTCAGTGCGACAGTTATGGGATTAGAATCAATTTTAATAAAACAAAGGTTATGCGATTTTCTAGAAAGAAAAAGGCTAAGCTAAACATTAAAATAGGAGGGCAAAAACTAGAGCAGGTAGAACAGTTTAAGTATCTCGGAGGTGTTTTGGACCAACACGGTCAAAGTGGTAGGGACGTAAGGAGAAGAATTGCGCTGGGCAAAGAGGCTTTCACAAGGAGGAGGGAGTTGATGACAGGGACGTTGAGTAAGGATATTAAGAAAAGACTCGTAAAAACTTTGATATGGAGCGTAGCTATGTACGGCGCGGAAACGTGGTCATTGGAGCAGGAGGATAGGCGTAGACTGGAGGCTTTTGAAATGTGGGTGTGGAGAAGAATGGAGAAGGTGAAATGGACAGAGAAGAAAACAAATGAGGAAGTACTTGGCATGGTGGGCGAGGAGAGGGGGGTTTGTTGGGAGAAATCCTATGGAGGCCGGAAAAGTGGATGAAAGTGGTATTGACCGGCAGCGGGATGTTGAATACTGTAATTGAGGGGAGAATGTTGGGCAAATGAGGAAAGGTAAGGAACAGGATAGGGATGTTGGACGGGATGAAGGGCGGATGTACACATTCAGGCTTCACCTCGTTGAATTGTTTGATGCCCATATTAAATGAGTTTTTAATATGGTCGGTGGAAAATTACGCACTCATTTAATTTGGCCTATACACACTGGCGTCTACACCCGGCTTCGCCGGATCAATTTATCCATACAACTGTTTCTGGATTCATTTCGTGGTATTGGCCATTTTATGTAAATTGGCAGTTTCTTTGTCACAGTGTCGTATGTGGGAATGCGATTTTGCAGATATTTTTGAAAATAGCGATTTTATTGACGAAAGCTCTGAATTCATCTTTCTTGCCTACTTTGAATTTCTCCTGAGACTCCCTTCTCCTTCCCCACTATGCCTATAACTCCCTCATTCGTCTTCCTTTCTATCAATTTCACCGTTTCCATCATTCTTCACACCCTCATCACAAATACCTCCAATGTACGCCTATCATCCGGTTTCAATGAGCATCCTGTTACCTCTCGTGCAAAACAAAACAGAAATTTTACGGAAATGTATAGCAACTGACAATTCAGGAGACTTAATTTTTGATTTCGCGTGCTTAGTATGTAATCACCCCTGTCACAGCTTAGCGATGGCGAGCAGTTACCATGTAGATATATATTAAAGCTGAGGGTCGCCAGCGGGGTCACCCGGAACCGAACCCGGGTCCTCCGGTCAGTAGCTCAGAGGTCTATCCACGGGACAATGACTCCCGGGAATATAGACATTATTTTGCAAGTGATTATTGCATATGAGTCTTAATAGCAGCGAAAATTTTATCCTGAAAGTTTCTCTCGAGAATATGGAATCGCAGCTACCAACATTCAAAAATTGAACTTATGGATTACGAGGTAAATAAATTATTAAAAATTAAAAACAAAATGGAATATAAGGAAAGGATCTCGATAGTCTTTAAGACTGAAAAAAAATTCTCTTGAGAATCGTTGTACATAATGGTATAATTGTATATTAAAGTTTGGAATTCTAGGAACCATTCAGAAAGTTCTATTTTTAAATCTATTTATGCATCTCTTTTTAATTTTCATTGATGTGGCCTACAATTAACCTTAAAGAATTTTTCTTCGCTGGAAGATATCTTAGAGTCGTTAATAATAAAACGAATTGGAGAATATATGATAGAAATATAAATTACCAAGTGACATACTACTTCGAAAGGACTGCAACCTCGACGTAGTGGAAGGGCTTGTGCGTTCTAATTACCTCTAGTGAGGTAGGCTCTACCTTAGATACCGTTTACATTTTTCTGTAGTAAAACATGTTCTATACTGTTTGAATAATTTTATAAAACTATATTGTAACCATAAGTTGAGAAAAACTTGATTTTTCATGTTGCATACCTGGTGCGTAATATATATACGATATAAAACCATAAACAGCCTATGTTACTTTTTATATTTTACTCTATTTATTAAATTTACTTATCTTACTATATTTTATATATTTATTAATTTTACGCTATTTTACTCTATTTAACTTAAATTAGAAGCCCTTTATCTATCCAACATCCTGTCGTGATTGATTCCCATACAAAAAATAAATTTATTTTCGTAAATGCATGCATGAGAAATATTTTTTTATGTATATGTATGTATACACATATACATGTATATAATATAAACCTTAATCATAATTTTATAAATACGTGTGGGTCTGTATATGTGTGTGTATATGTATATATATATATATATATATATATATATATATATATATATATATAGAAAACCATAAACACAGTAATCACCCATCACCCGAAAGGTCAGTTTGGTAGGTGATGGTTCACCCAGTACTAAGCCCGACGGCGTGTGCAATTCACACATCAGAGTAGGGGAGCCAGTTCCTTTCCGTGTCAGTAATGGTTTCCCAGGAAGATCTGGTACCCGGAAAATCACATAGGAGCTGCAGGTTTCCAGAGAGGCTTGCCCGGGAATCGAACCCGGGCCCTCCCAAACTGC
This sequence comes from Hetaerina americana, assembly GCF_022747635.1. Taxonomy (NCBI): domain Eukaryota; kingdom Metazoa; phylum Arthropoda; class Insecta; order Odonata; family Calopterygidae; genus Hetaerina; species Hetaerina americana. The sequence goes on from NW_027287316.1 coordinate 47,192,315, forward strand.
GACACACGCACAAATATAAATAATTAGGGTTAAGGTACTTATTGATTAATAATGAACTGTGACTTACGTCGCGACAAATTTAGCTAATTATGCATTCCTACCAGTTAAAAAATAAGCCATTTCACAATTACTTGGTAGTGATATTCTTGGATCTTCTAATATTCGCAATTTGCACCATAATTTTTTCTACGTACATACGTAGACGATCATCTGAAATCCTTAGCGGTGGATATCTTTCAGCTCTAATTAGTTGCATAGTATTTTACGAACATAAGCGTATCTTAGAAGATACATGTGCAAATTCCCTTCCTGGCCCGTAAATGTTTTTACTGAAACGTCTCACGCATATTTTGCATGCATTCATTCTCTTTCATACTTCGTATTTTGCAAAAAAACATTTTGAAATATGGTAGCTGGAGTTATTAAGGGAATGACAAGTAGCTGAACTCATTTCCGTTGCTTCCTAAATGGAATATGATCTTTGTTTCGGGAGAGAATACAGCAAACACGCTTGTAACGATAAATTATTGAAATATTAAAAATACTTGAATTGAATACCACAAGTCTAAGCTAAATATTGTTATACTAATTATTAGGCCATGATTGTAAGGGTACCATCCCTAAGAAATATGTTGGAGCTATTTTCGGGCACATAACCATGCCTTGTCACTGAAGATGAATATGTTAGTCGAAACGCGCGTTGTTTATCAAAACTTTTTATTTTGTGCTGAATTCTTTTTCTTAGTGCATTGGTATTTATTAAGTACTTTCATGAAATTTTCCGCTGAACTGATGATGAGTAAAATATCTCATTTAGATAACCTCATTTTTGACAGTTAAAATTCCACAATTCGGGTGGATTTTTTCGCAGTAGAATGTCCGACGATGGTAGTTAATTAAAGTTATTGATATGTATGTTGCATAACTGTCGCATTGGAAAAGATAATATGAAATCACAGATGTTATGGAGATTTTCATCCCACCAATTCCAGAATTGATTACTGCCGCTTTGTTGGTGGTAAATTTTACAAGTTCATTTCTGGAATCGTACACCACCAAGAATATCCCAGATGGCATGATATCAGCTAGAATGGTTGTAATAATGCGAGCCCTGTCACATCGATATATAAGGAATCTGTTTCTATTGGGAACTTTAATTTAAAACAGCGTTGATCCGAGGACGGTTAATTTTTTACCAATAATGATATTTTCGACCATTGAGCAGCCACAAGTAGAGCATAGTAGTACGAGCTCGAATCAGTTAACGTTCAGCATTTTCGTGGCAAGCAACAGAAATCATTACGTAAAGTTAATCATGTTTAAGGTCCCTTAAAGTATCTTGTTCTAGGTCAATTCGCTTGTGGATTCCCTCGGGAGCTATTGGGCTTAGGTATAATTTCGGTTTTGTAAATTTTTACAAATAACAACTACAGAGTTGGCTTAAAGGTGAATTTTTATTTTCTTTTTTCTTTGATTTATACCATATTTTCGTAGAATTTTCATTTGCTCGGAAATGTTTTTCCTCCGACCGATAGGATGTATCTCGGCCGAGGTAGAAAGAAGAAGGGTTTGGCTATCTCGATGAACAATTCACAGCCTCAGTCAGGAGATGCCGAATTCACTGTGGATGGTGTGCCGATTCCGTCGATTTGTCTTGAAGTCGGGTTCCTTTTTAACCGTAATGGTGTCCATGGTGACCGTAGCCTCCATATCCACCTCCGTAGCCTCCATATCCACCTCCGTATCCACCGTGCCCGTATCCTCCTCCTCCGTATCCACCGTAGCCGCCTCCGTAGCCTCCATAGCCTCCTCTATTGCCTCCATATCCTCCGTAGCCTCCGTATCCATGTCTTCCTTCAGCAGTTTCCAGGTCAGCGGCATACACAACGACGACGGCGATCACAAGGATCAGCAAATGCTGTGGAGGAAAAAGAATAAACATTCAAATATGTCATTGGGAATTCATACGCATAACATACAGTGTCATCGTGGATTCAAAGAGTTAAGGAAGAGTGATGGGGTGCATTAAGAAATGTCATTTATGCAACGAATGAAAAGAGAAAAGAAATGGACCCACACAAACATCAATAATTTGAAATTCAATCACTTAGGGTTTACTAACTGTAGTGATTGGTGAATATGAAAAGATAATTTTAGGTAATAAATAATATTTATGAGGATAATTCAAGGACTAAAACCGTGTGGACATATGTAATGAGACACCTATTAATGCGTGCATCTTAATATCACTATGTATAAATTATTAAGAGTAATTTATTTGTTAAGGTAGGATTTAGATGAATCTTGTGACTAACCAATGCTACATTCCGCGGCAGGCCCCGGCTAAATCGACGTGAAATAGTCTAAAAACTCAGCGTTACGATAAATAGTTCTTCAACTTCACGCACTATCTGCCTACGCATGTTGGACAGTGGAGCAGGGTTTCCAGATATCCAAGAATCACTACCGATTGGAGGAAGGGTGAAAGGGGATCTGGAAATGTCATTTTCTCTTTTTTTTGGCGAATTTGTGATTCAAAAGCGCGTCTCTTATTTTGCCACTCGTGTTCCAGCGTGGAACAAGTGGAGTATCCCTCAGAATAATCTCTCGATCCATTCAAATTGTAATCATGGAATTAGTAGGGAGAGAAATAAACTTAACCTCAGAAATTTAAATCGGACTTTCACGGCCTTGTGAACTTGCTGCACATTTTGTTGTCTACCTGAATATATAATTTTTTTCACTTCGCCTAAGGGCTAGGAAAAAACCAGAGCTATATTTTCTATTCTTGCCATCCATTGGAATTATTAAAGGGTATTTCAGAGCTTTTAGGTGGCAGTTTTTCTAGTATGTCCACGAGCCTAGAGAGTTTAAAACTTCGATACACTCATGGCAGGGGCTGATCGAAACCTATATACCCGCACACAGAATAATTTAGTAAATTTTTTGGAGATTCAGAGAACAAAAGATGTCTGGTATAAAAGCATCACAAATAATGAATTCGTGATAGGTCACCGTAATATTTTTCGCTCCATACTTTGCAATTTAAGGGCGATTACTGGAAAATCTCTCTGATGTATTAAGATGAGTCTCTTAAATATTGAAAATATTTTCGATAAGGGGGAAATTAAAACTATCAATATATTTTACGAAGGTATATAAGTAATATCCAAACGTTGAAGAATTCGTTTTAATTTAAAAAAAATATGGTTTTACAACAGGTTTCGTTTTCGTAAGCTTTCCTCGAAATAACTGTGCAGCATTAACGACGAGTAAAAAATGATGCATCCCATTTTGCAAAATTTATTTTAAATTCTTCCATAGTTAAAAACTCTGGCAACTCTGGGAAAAATAGTGCCCCAACACTATTTTTTCCAAAGTGCTGGAGTGCTACGCATTTAATTACATCGGGGTTTTATCAATCTTGCCCTCTGTAGGAAATACATATTTAAACGAGTGTGAAGACGAAGCCTTGCGATCGCGAAATAAATCTGGTTATCAGTAAAATAACTTTATTTTAAGCTAGCACTAATCCTCCGCAGTAGTATCGCCCTCACGCTCAAGTAGTGTTGCTTTTTAGTACTCAAAAAGATTTTTTTGCTTTTCGACCCTTAAATTCCTTTACGTTTACATTCTTACTTTCATGCGCTTACTTCCACCCATTTACTTGTTCAACTAGTCAAGCTCTCTACTTGTTAAGTTTTGATTTGAGGAAAATAGTTAGGAAACTCACAATAATGAATCGTTGAGTGTTTTTTATTTATGAAGTTATTTCCAGTAGCTCAGACTTTAAATCAGACTTAGAACTCCCATCTAAATGCTACTGGATCCTAAAGAGTCCTACTGGATCCTAAAGAGAGCGTAAAATCTTTTACAATTCATCTCTTTTGTATTACCAAAAGTCAGATAAAATAACTTTTAAAGATTATGCTACTTTAACAACTATAAGACGTATATATACGAGATTTTCCATTCCTAGACTACTCGTTTTTATCCTTTAATTTAGCCATTCGTCGGACTAATCGAAGCCTTTATCGGCTAGATGATGGTAGCCGGCAGTTATTCGTCATGTAGACCAATCCCGACGCTTTTTCTAGCAATAAACGATCCGCGAGTTGTACTCGTTGCCACCCTTAGCGGATAGCCCTTCGGAGAAATACTCCGACGTTGATAGGCTAAAGGCCGAAATATTGTGAAGTCATTCGGGGCTTCGGAGAAAGAGCTGCCCTGACAACAGGCCAAAGCCCCAAGTGGCCTCCGATCGTTGCCTCTGAACCCAGACCTTGAAAATGGTCACCGAACTGACCTATATCTCCCACCGCCCTTCTTCCTTCCCCACAAGAACGAAAGGTTGAAACAGTCTACTCACCTTGAGTCCGAACATGTTGATGCTTTGTCTTTCTCTCTGTTGTGGGCGCAGAGTGTAAAGCATGGACGATGGCTCGTCTTTATATACCCCTTAGATCGTGGTAGTATCCGGGGAAGCGGATCAAAACCTCATGGGCCAATCAGCTTGACGTCTTTTCGTGTGTGAGGGAACTGGATTCCGCTCCTCCTTCCCCATCCCAACAACCATTCCACGGGAAATCCCCGATGCCTAAGAAGCCACTTTTTTTTTCTTCTCATCCTTCAACCTTTTCACGGTGGGCCGCCGAGGACTGGCCGCGGGAGATCGAGGAAACAAAGGCACTCAACTTTACTCTATCATTACAATTGGTAGTGGAATAACCATTCTTGTCTTCCTTTCCTTGGCGACTATTGTATCTTCGTCTCTTAGGGGGTATGACTGGTAGCGTAAACTCGAGAGGTTTTTTCCTCCTGCTAATTAGTATTCTCTCAATTGCTTTTGGAATATCGCGCGGCAATTTGAAATCCGTTCGCTTGGTGCAAATTTCATACTGACACGTAGTGAAGAGTCTACCCCGAGAATGATGATCGCACACCCAGAGAGAGCTGAAAAATATGAAGCAAATCTATTTCGAGAAAATTTTCCATGAAATCAAAATGTCGTTTCTATAAAAGATGCGTAGTAAGATATCCTCAAGCCATGCAAATTGGTAATCATGCTTAAAAGTCATGACTTAAATTTCCGTTGTAATGACTTCAAACCGTTGACTTTCCAAACCAATTGATGCTGTGTTTTTGCATTCGTTTGGCATTTATCTGTTTATATTATTATTGATTTATTTTTTATTTATCCATCATAAATTATTTATTTATTTTGAATCTGCGATGTCGGAGTAACCCATTGCTCTTGAGAACACATCGACTACCTGAAATGTCATTTTGCACCGATACTACTGGGTGTGAATGAAGTATCTCAGCTGTTCCACTGAGTCAAATTTTCCATTTTCACCTCATTTTACACACTCCACAAGAGCATTTAAGAATTGACGGAAATGGAGAAGTGGCCAGGTGGGAGATCAGAAAGACTCAACCCAGAAAATTCGCCCGGAAAGGATCAGATATTTTTATTTCAGAGTTTTTTACTTATGTGTATTGTATTTAGAGATTTTCTCCATGCATCCATTACATTTTGGTCTGCAGTAATCCGGGTTTGAGTTGATGGGAACCATGTTCCTAAGTTACACTAAACTTCGGTAAATAATGTGTACATCAGTCTCGTGAATCCTCGAGTATCAAATTGATAATTTCGAGAAATTCAGTCAAGGTTCCACATACTTTATCGTCTTATCAGTTCTGTAACGTTGAGTATTGAAATAAAGTTTTTGCTCTAAAACTTTCCCTTTTCTGGGCGATCAAGCAATCCTTGAAATTCTTAAAAGCATTAACTGCCGGAAGGAAAAAATGTTAATTCTGCCGTTTCCGTTGAAAATCCTTATTCATTCGGCGGCATCCGGATCCGAAAACTGATTGAGTGCAACACTTCAAAATTCTCTATCCAATGCTAATCCCAAAAATCCGAAGTGTAGCATCATAAGCGTGTCATTTCGGTTACACGAACAAAATATGCTCCTTTCTATAGTTTATTGCTAACATTTCATCGCAGAAAACACAGTATTATAAAAAATTACATATTCTTTTGAAAAACCTTGAAAAGTGATTTTTTGAATCCTGAACGTATTCGCCCTTGGAGGGCGAACTCCTTAAAACATGCATATGACCTTGAATTAGAAAAAATCTCCTCACTGTTCCCTTTTGAAGTAATTATTATTAATTACCAAATCAAAATTCACCATAGTTGAATTCGCAGCAAACACATAAATTCAATACGATATTCAGATTATGAATCCTTCAACGAAATTCTATACCCAACAGTATCTTTTATATTGAATACAAAATTCCATTAAGGCAACAAAAAATATATTCCTCATTTGTATAGAAGGATTGTGTTAAAGGAAACGAAAAGTACTGGACACACAGTTTAAGGAAAGGAGGTACTACCGATGGCATATTAAGAGGATAAACTTCCAACAAACGGGTAATATTGCCATTTTTTCGCTAAATGAAAAAAAACTGCAGTTCCACAATCACAATGCATTCATATGACCATGGTGTCGATGCCTTGCACGCCAAAAAGTGCAGTACGGCAGCGAAAACATGATCATGCGAAGAAATGGTGTCTGTGAAATTGCAGATTTTTTTCTCATTCCTCACGATGGCAAAAATCTTCAATATAAAGCTGGAAAGAGTTTTCCTTACAAAACCTACAGTCAATATTGCACTAGATATGGTGCCATCAAAACTTTTGAATGTCTGCTGGATTCCATTTACAACTCTTGTCCACATTTCGCATTATTCGCGTTATACATTATGAGCACTTCTACTCGTATTTAAGTTATTTATGTTGCGGTTTAAATCGTTTATGATAAGTCTTTTTTTCTCTTTATACATGCTTATGTCTTTACTCGCTACACTTAATTGTGCTGTACTCGCACAAAATTAAAATTATTTTAGTCTAACCACTTTGTATTTTCACGCAAAGAAATTTATTCGCGCAACTTATGTTTCTACTTAAAAAAATAATCTTCTGGTAAATAGTAGAGAACATATCTGTACTCTTTACCGAAAGATGGCTTTGTAAGTCGATACTTGGATCGTGGAAGAAATATTTTTATGCGTAAATTCAAAGTAGTCTTACCTGAATAAGAATCTTTTCCATAAATTAATAACTGGAACTATCCATTTTATCGAGAACGAATTATTTATATTGCCTAAATATCAAAATAAAATAATAGTTATTTTATATAATATTAATGAGAGAGTTGCTGTTTGCATTAGTCTTCATCAAGTACTATCCTTCCACGTATATGACATTGATGGATTGAGTCATTGCGGAGTGTTTTCTGACGGGCTCACCCATAGGCTACAGATTTAATCTAAAATCCTACTTAAAGCGGTGATTAGTGGTTAAAATGTAGACGAGTAAGGACCAAATACCTATAAAATAGTGGCAGACGTTACCAATTGCTTTATTTACTCCCATGGGGTAGTAGAAGACTGCTCCTCCAGTCATATTTACCCGAATGAAGCCAGCAGACAAGCCGATAAAGATAAAACTACTTTGACTTGCGTCTTTGAGAGATCGCAAGTGATCAGAAAAATAAATGGTGATGAAAATGAAGAAAAGTGCATCCTATATTTAGGATTTAATTTGTTATTTATTAAAGATATGCGATATGATATGTATTAAAAACGTTTCGGATTTATTGTCATCCCTCACTAAATCTCACAACGGAAGAAATCGCATGCCGCGCATTTAATTACTTTAAACTGATCGATGTCCTTCAATTATCATTTTGCTCATCTCTGTATGGAACTGAACTTACCACCACTAACGAAATAACTTAGTCCTGGGCTCCATAAATCGTCGGTGTTCATAAGTGTTGCTTTCTAATACTCCTTTAGAGCATTATTATGCTGTGATTAGTATACTTATGCCAAATGGTGGAAAGACTACGCTATGCGACAGATCTCTGAGATGTAAATTTTCCAAGGCATCCTCATAGCGTGAGACCGGTTTGTGAGACCGCTCCGTGGACGGAGGTTGGAGAACGAAATAGATACAAAGGAAAGATTTTGGGGCGGTTCACACCTGTTCCGACGTCATCATCTGTACAAGGTTGCCGTCACGCTTAGGGTTTTTAAGGCCTTCTATTGCTGAAAATTTGCGAAATCTTGAAAGGTGGGTGCCATACTGTTTCCTCTCGGTCAACCGACAATTATGTGACATTCCAATCAATTAGGCACTAAAAGATGACATGTTTGTTACACCGACATGACACTGTTAAAATGCCGTCAATTTATAATACAGGCCTGTAAGCTCTCCGGTTAAATAATGGTATATTTGATAATATAAAACAATTGCCATAAAAAGGGTATTAGTGACCCAGCTGCTTTTAAAAGCCCTTCGAAAATAATTCAAAACTAAAACACTGGAAAATTACATCGTTTGACCCTAAGGAAAAGTAGACAATTCTGGTGCTAGATTCATAAATGTATGGGTAGGCCACAGCATTCAATCGTTTCAATAATAAATACCATCAGTTCAGCAATCGTGATGTGTGTATGAGTTTGTACTTTGAACGCTGTCTAGATTTTTATCGTATGCAACTCTTTGCCGTGCACTGTTAAACTTACCGCGTACAAATATGTTTCCGCTAAAGTAGAAAATAAGCTTATCACTGTAGACCAGTTTTCGTTTAGCGTTCTATTTTAGATGCTGTCGATCCCCAGTGCTTTCTTTGAAAATCCTCCCCTTAAAATATAGATTAGTTATTCCACACTCCTGGTACATGTAACTTAGGCATTTTAGTAGAGCGAAAATACTCAAAGTTTTAATTACTTCAGTGTAAACGATTATCACAAATAGCATAGTAAAGCGAAATCCAAAATATCAACGCAGGATTGTTTTGCAGCCGCGCTCCTATCTATCCTGTTCCCTGCCATCCCCCTAATTCCTTCATACGCGTATTTCCATTCCCTGGCGTTTCTCGTCATGAATCCTTCTTTTTCTCTAGCCCATACCATCAAAGGTAATTGGCCATTATCTTATTCATCGTCATAACTTCCATTACCATCTTCAGAAAAATATTGGAAATCAAAATTTTCTCCATTAGATTTTCTTTTCGTCAATGATGACTCTTCGAAGGACTTACTGATGACGCAGCCGATATATCCATTTCATTTTCATTCTCCGTAGCATCAAATGCTGCTTTTACTGCTATCGCCCACGTCTCAAAGTTCTATACGAGTAAAAGTGAACTTCACGTTCAGGCGAATGGTTTCGTCTGAATTATTCCAATTCATTCAGACGGATACTTGAAGACGCCGTTTGGGATTATTTCAGCGAAATGGTTGTCCATCAAGATGATTCAACCTGGGAGGAACTCGAAAACCCTGAAGTCACATGAACTACGCATGTGAGTTTTTATGAACTGTTCCCTGATGCCGAGGGCGTTTCTATTGTCCCCAGTAATTGTTTCCCACAATAGAACTGCCGGCCTCGGTGGTGGCGGGGTAACGTCCTCGTCTGCCAATACATGGGTCGCGGATTCGATTCCCGCCTGGGTGGGTTTTCTTCCACCTAGGGCTTGGGTGTTTGTAATCGTCTCCATTGTTATTCTTTGTTAATAGTCCGATGTAAAGGCCAGAGTGCTGTTTTCGGACTAATGGATAAATAAATAAATAAATAGAAAGCCATCTTCGCTCACGCTGAGAATTCGAAATGCATTAGGAAGTGCGCGAATCCCAATTACATGAGCCTCTTCATGTCCCTGTGGCTTTATTTGAGGAAACAAATCACTGACGGGGACAACAGGATTCGGTTTCTCTCGCCCACCTATTGTCGGATCCTCCTCAGACTGCGTTGAAGGACAGGATGGAGCCAATTTCCATTTATGATCTTATCGTTTCCAATTAAGGATTTTTGAGGAAGTTGACCTCCTGAGTAATTGAGCCATAGAGCCTATGCATAGGATGTTTAAAAAATCTGTGCTGAATTAATCAACCTGTTTTGTGATGTCATTCAATGCAAAAAAGGACGGGAAGTAATTTTTTACTTTCTTCCTGCAGTTCTAAACGCAACTCTTTTGAACAAAAAAATTTCTAAGAATTTTTACAAAAAAATACTATCATGGTTTACAAAAAAATTTATTGGAGCATGGAAACTACAGATTTAATTTTCAAGTAGAGATATTCATAATTTAAATAAAACCACGCCTTTTTCTATTAGTTTACTCCAAGAATATTGTTTGAGTCCTTTTTAGATGGTCAGGTTCTATCATTTACAAAGGACGTAATCTTTCGTGCGTTTGAAAACTGTAGATAATGGTGTGAAGTGTAGGAAAAAACTTTTCCGATCCCGTAGATTCGTAACAATAGGTACTCGTATACATTCTTATGGGGCACTGTATACCTCTCTTAAATTAATCCACTTCCCACACACGGGAGAATTTAAGCAATAATTTTGTATACACCCGGTGGTATGTTCTGACTATCCATCGACACAATGAAGCAAACCTTAGCCTATGGCAACTCAAGGTTTAGTGGGCATGATTTTACGAGGTATTTAATGTAGCATACATACCCTTCACGCCGTTCAGCTTTGACGTAGACAAGATATAAAAAAACCTGAACTTAAGCAGAAAGCAGTAATAGAAGGGAGTAGATGTTCCCTTTTAATAATCTCTCCCAACTTAATCTTGTATATTTCCGTCTCCTTTATCACATATATGTGTGTATATATATATTTTTTTTCCACGCATAATTTTCGGTTCCTGAGACCTCTGATAATGCTCGTTTCTTCGATCATATTCACTTAGGACTTCCACAGTCAAACGTCTTCCTCTCAGAGCATTTCGTATTCTCTCATGTATCTGTTTGGCTCATGAACAAATCTATAATATACTCTTTCAAAAATACAGGCATTTCTCAATTATTTTATACAGTGCAAAGAGATTCTTTATTAGGTATTCAACCGCATTACGCTGCTCGGATTTTCTTGTGTTACTTACCTTACACTTTCCAACAATACTTTTGCAAACATTTTCCCCGGTATATTCAAACGACTAGCTGCTTTGTAATTCTTGCATTCGGCTTATGGGCAGTACATATATATATATATATATATATATATATATATATATATATATATATATATATATATATATATATCTGTACATTCCTTTTCTCTTCGATGTGCAAATAATGAATTTGTGTCTGTCTAAATGTATTTATGTGTATACATGCATGTAATAATAAATTTAATGCCTAAAATAATATGTATACGACAACGGGTTGAATGGAAGAAGGGACCATTAGGTCTCAATTTCGCCCAAATAAAGACCTCTATCCATCTACCTATCCCACTTCGCCCATTACCAAAAACATTCGTATTTCATTCCATATAATTTTGCATTTTTTCTGCTTCTACCATTCGTATTCTTTCATTACTCTCTTTCCTGATATTTTTAACTTTGCCGTGTGTGTCAGGAATACTATTTGGATAGGTATAGCTGATTTTGGTGTAGTTCTTGCTTGGTGTCACTAAGAACTTTTATTTTAACATATTTACAGCCACTGGATGTGTTCTTTTCCTTTATATCACGTTCATTTTCAGGAGGAAATTACTCATGTCTGGATTCCCCTTTCTTCAGGAAGTCAATTCTATTCTGCCGCGAATGCCAAGGCCGAGTGTGTAAAATAAAGTAAGAAAGCAAAATATTCCGATTTTCCACTTTTCAAGAAAAAGAATGGTACACGTTCGAGCACGATCGTGATTCAGGTAAAGGAAAGTTCAGGTACACTCAAAAGTGAGGAATCAAGGATCGGTAATAATACCATTAATATTCGTGCGTGACTCGATACACATTTTTCCTGAAAATTTCTCGCGTGTTGACGCAACGGAACGTCTTTGGAGCCCCTGGGGCCTTCGGTCCCTCTAATGGTAAATAAGTTCATTCGTCACCGCAAGTGTATTAACCCATACCTGACAAAAAGATGCAGTAACGGATTGAAAAATATATTCCCTGGAAGCTCAGCATATAACAAATACAAAGTTTCATACGCTTGTTTGTTCCCTGCTGGTTCCCACGTGCAGGTATCATTTATTATTTCACACAACGTCATTCGCTCGGGTCCGGGGAAGTACCTACCGGTTCAAGGCCAAGAAATCCCCTCCACGAATCTATCGAGTTACGACTCAAGAAGGGTGGAACTCAGGGATTTCATTTGTTCTTCGTTTTTTATTTCTCCTGAATTTAAAACGTTTCTCATTCGAATGAGAAAATAGTGTAGGGCCTTGCTCGATCTTCAAATGCGTTGCTACTGTTAAACATAATCGATAAATTACTTTTCTCGCCATGGCCCTCTAAATTATGAAAAAGGTCAGTTAAAATGTCAGAGGCTTATAGAAAGCACAAGCCACAGGATATTTTTTATGCATACATACCCTTCGTAGTATCCATCATCGTCTCTACTACACGGCCAAAGTAGTAGTGACGTAAGGAGAAGAATTGCGCTGGGCAAAGAGGCTTTCACGAGGAGGGAGTTGATGACAGGGACGTTGAGTAAGGATGTTAAGAAAAGACTCGTAAAAACTTTGATATGGAGCGTAGCTATGTACGGCGTGGTAACGTGGTCATTGAAGCAGGAGGATAGACGTAGATTGGTGGCTTTTGAAATGTGGGTGTGGAGAAGAATGGAGAAGGTGAAATGGGCATAGAAGAAAACAAATGAGAAAGTACTTGGTACGGTTGGCGAAGAGACGGGTTTGTTAGGAGAAATCCTATGGAGGCAGAAAAAATGGATGAAGGGCGTATTGATCGGCAGTGGGATGTTGAAGACTGTAATTGAGGGGAGAATGTTAGGCAAATGAGGAAAGGGAAGGAACGGGATAGGGATGTTGGACGAGATGAAGGGAGGAAGTACTCAGAGATGAAGAGGGACCTGATGTAGACTAGGTTGCTGGATTTTGTGTTTTTTAGGAGTCATAAAATATTTATTTGGTAGTTGTATTCATCCAAAACTCCCTTAACCGGTAGATTACCTTAAAAAAATGCCCTTCCTACTGTTCAATCTCGGAGTAGGTATGTATTTCCAAAACAAAATGTGAATAATTGTATGTAAGGCACTACCGCACCTTATTTTGTGAACCTTATTTTGTGAACCTTATTTTGCCTACCAGAACGAACTTCAATTTCGTCTACTCAGAAAACAAGCGAGGAGAAGTTGCCTCCTGCCTTTTCTCAATCCACTCAGGCTCCTTTCCTCCTGTGTACTATCCAGAAACGGTTGAATTCCGACCGGCAGTAAGCTAATAATTACCATACGAACGAGGTGACCTGGCTTAAGCTCTCTCCTCTGCTAGCTCCTCGTATTTCCAGTGCATTTTTATTCCGACGGTATCTAAATTTTACCTTATCTCAACACGTTATTTTTCCTGGCAATGAACTTAATTCCTGTTTACCCGCCAACCAGGTTCCTCCAATTTAAAATCAAGATGATGCCCCAAGGAAATATGACTAAACGCAATAAGTAGATGGGTTATATTCCGAGCAACAAAGCTTTCTTGGAAACCGCTGGTGGTCAAGGAGAAGGAGTTGACTATCCTAATATGTTTGCATAAGGTGAGCTCTATCCTTATTATAATTGGTGGTTTCGGGCGTGCCTTTATGGAACAAATTCATATTATAATGAAAAACTATAAATGTGTGATTCCACAGCAATTTATTTAGGTACGACCCAGATTTCGGCGTTCAAGGTGATGATGATGTTGACCATCGAAACCTGGGTCTTATATAAATAAAATACTGTGGAATAGCAAATTCATATCCATATTAAAATATTGTGTATTTTTCCACGGGATTTATTTTAAGATAGAACGCGTTCCAAGAACAAAATATTTTAATATGAATTTCACTCACTTCCACGGAGTGAAGCCTGGCACCGTAAAGTAGATGCTAAGTCATAAATTTTCGTTATCTATCAAAACCCAACCTCTAGGTGAATGAATGTACTAGCACCATAATTACACTCCAATGACCCTAAAGGTATATCTGAGAATTATGTTCATTGGTACTAGATAGCATGGATAACTTTTTCTCCCTCGTAGATGAATTTACCTGTAGACTACAAGCAAGTAATCAAAATCATGCATTAATAAATTTTAAATTATGCTATCACATTATTGCATTTCTTCCTATTTGCTAAGGGTTTTTACATTTTTGTACCGATACATTTACGTACATTTTTTTTACTTATACTTATCACCATTTGCTGTTAGATGAAAAGAGTTTATTACTTAGATCTAATTTCATTAAACTTAGCGCTCAATTTCAAAAGGTTCATCAAAAAAATGAGATCGACATTCCTTCACCCCAGTCCGAGAAATTCTAGTTCGATACATTTTAAGTGGCATGGTATGATTTTCCAAAGTTCCTTTCATTGATGGGAAGGTTTTATCTAGTAAAAATGCTATTTTCTAATGTTTGTATCGATAATTTTCCCGATTTAAATTATTTGGTAGTCATTTACTCGTAAATAAGTAGGGGGTAAAAAAAGTACCCAGCCCTTTTACACCACGCCTGTGATTACAACGATTTTTGAATGCCTTATCATAGATCACTGCCTAATGGTTAGAGCGTTTTCTGATGAAGGCATACATACTCTACATTGAAGCACTTTCAGATAAGCTCATGATACTTGGTGACAACTGGGAAACCGCAGGCAAGAGAACTGGTCCACCCTGAAAGTGTGTTGGATTTCTCACGCCTTACAGCGTAATAGAATGTGAGATCTACTCTTGCCTATCAAATTAACCTGCCATTTGATGACTGTGGTGATGATGGGTGAGTTTTTCTCACGATGACCTTTCACTGGTAAAAACTGGATGCCCTTGGAAGAATGGTATTAATTCAAAAAGAAACATTCCGGATGTGTGAAGATAAAGTCAACGACTGTGTAGCACAATACAAATTTTAAAAAAATTGAAAACGGTCTAATTTTTAGTGCGATTTTCATTGATTAAATTAAAGTAATAAAAGGGTCAATTATGAACTTCACCCAGGGCCTGCGTAGGCAATTCATGAATTTTCGACGGGCTCATGAAAAATATTCAGATTGGTTTTTGGCTTCTCCTAACATCGAAAATTGCGAACGAGAGTAAAACTTGGACTAAGAAACAATATAATATTCTTGGTGTCTGTTTTTACGTAGACAAACCTGAAACGTTTGAGAAGATATCGAGCACGTATTAAATTCAGGGTGTAAGCTCATCGCTTTGCAGTAATTCTTAACGCTTATTTCCTAAACATAATGAGCGCACAGTAACAAGTTTATTGTGATATGCACAAGGATAATGCGGTTATAGAAGACACTCCAGTAAAAAGTGACACTTTAATGTAGGACTTGCTGAATATCGAATGATACACGAACATTCAGGGAAGAATTTTTATGTGTCGACCCAATGTCTGGTTTTTATGATTCTATAAAACTGCAACCACAATGTCCCTAATGGCGCTTTGGTGTAACACCACAGCCATGTTGAAGTTGGCATAGCATAGAGGCATACCTTTATCAATTAGGTTCAAAAAACTATAAAGAATTTCGTAGTCCATATTATTCTTTCCTGCCAATGGCTCCATCCTGCCGCTTGACTGGCAATGGGTAGACGGACCGACGCTTTCAAACAAAAAGACAACCTAAATGGACTTGAGGAAAACACATTTGTTTTTTCCCAAGAAAACCGGTCTCGTCGTAAAATACGTCATCAGTGATACTCCATCTCCTATAGATGACGTAGTCTGGAAAGATCCGGTTGGTATCTACTAAAGTGGCCACCTAATTGGAAGTTACGCACGTCACTCAATTCGGATCCCGTCACTGGGAAAAATCCAGAAATTGGAAGAGGGCTGTTGGAAGCTGAGAAAAAGATTTTGCAGCGGCCCGCCAAGAACTTAATTCTCTCCTCCATTTCTTGACATTTGTAAATAATACCGACATTTTTATGCCATCAAATGACTATCCAAATGTCTCGGAAATACGATTGGTATATGTAATCTCAGTTTAATAAAGGGTAATAGTTTTATTGTATTTTATTTAAACTTATACACGAGAAATCCCACCGGTAGCATGCAAGAAAGTTCAGCCAGTAGATCGTCTCTATGCAGTTCACGCCAAACAAATTTAAAATTCCCACGTTATGTTTCCCCGTTTCGAGTAACACCAAATATGGCCAGTAGATGTCGCATGCATTGCGTTCTTTACTGTATCAAGGTTCTACTTACTTTGCTTAGTCCACCATGCTGATTCTTTGTGTCCTCTGTTGGCAATGTTTGATATTAAGTCAGTTTCCTCTTCTCGTTGAAGTGCGCAAACTTTGAACATTTTTTTGAAATCCATCAAGAAAACCACAAATACGGATGTATCTATGTCTTAGAATGCACCTGGTTTATCCAATGGGCATCAATTATAGAAAAGTACACTATGCTCCAAAAAAGTCATCGTCAAAGTAGGTACTAATCTTATAATATAGCAGTAGTATCTCGACTTAAGGTAGGTTTTTGATGGTCCACGGTATTATGCACCACAGTATTTCAAAGCCTTAATGGATATGACATAACATCAGTATGCTACATATTGTGTTAACTGATTTTTTAGCTATGTGTACTCTCTACCTCCTTTGATTTGGCCCAAAACCTAACTGGTAGTTTCCTAAGCACTCATTTGCTTCCTTTTCCATTCTTTTACTGAGTATCCTAAGTTCTACCGTTACCAAATATGAAATCAGGCAATATTCATAATTTAACTGTGGTTTGCTCTTTTTTTGAGATGGATATTAATATTGATACAACAAAGCCTTCTGACCAAATTCTTCTCTTGTGAATGAGCTCATAAAACTCTTCCTTCCCCATTTTCCTATATTCTTGATTGATTCTGTAGGTATATTATCTATACCAAGATTCCATTTCATTTTTTATGCCTTTACTATCTTACAGGTTTATTTATGGTCAAAAGCAATTATTATCAACATTCCCTTCTTAAATCCAAACTCATTGGCCTAATGTATATTTACCAATTTGTTCCACTATACATATTTTCCACTTTGATTACTACTTTTCCTGTTGCATCTCAAATAGTGTAAATGGATTTTTCTTTCTTAAATCCTAGCAGTTCCTTTGTCATTCTGTATGGTACACCCTTTTCATCCCATCCCTGTAAGCTCTCCATATCCTAGCACTGCTCTTTCCACAATTTTTCACTTGCCCTGTTTGTTCTCACCTTGGTTTATTTTCATAGCTCCTTGTACTTTCTTCTCCCAAATTCTGTATTCACTTTCCATATATCCTTACTCTAGCACACTTCCCACCTTTTCTTTGGTAATAAATGGCTTATTATTTCTTTTCCGATTGTTTAATTCATCATTTTCTTCATTTCTTATTTGGCATATTGCCATCTTTCGCACACTACATCCGTTCCCTTATCCTCCCTCAGAATTTTATCAACTGTGTCCTGGTACTCTTTCTTTTTCACTCCAGTTGTCTTCTACATTCCAATTCCTTCCCTTCTGCATTCTCTTAAATTTAATATTACAGGCCCATTAAGGACTCATTTTCATATTTGGCTACATCATATTTTCTTCCTGTAAACAATCATTGATGTGGCTTCCTGTAGCCTTCTTCAATAGTGTTTTTAATGTAACACCATCACTGTAAAGTATACCCCACTGAGTTGAGACTCTTTTTTAGCCACCTCATTGAGGAACAGATACTGTGCATACTACTATTCATTTGGCTAGCATGGCAACATTTCATCAGTCTAGCATGCATCATTTTTTAAGAACAATAATCGTTATATCAAATATATGGTTCATCAGAACCCCTAGTCCTTCCGTGACATCAAGGCTGTAGCCCATGGGGAAGGAAATAAATGATAATAAGGAAAATAATATTTTTTCCAAATATCTGTGCATATATATTATTTACATCAAGTTGACTTTAATTATTAAATAAACACATTACAGTATACATGCATATGTCAGGTATATAAAATTTTAAAACCAAGTAGATTTGTCACTATGCTAGGTATTATTTTACACTTTAATATATTTACACTATATAAATAATATGTATATAGTGTAATATATATATATATATTTAATATATATACACTATATATATAATATATATATATTTACATAATTTTTCTAAGTTGATCTTTAGTTTTACTTTGATTAAGAAAACTCTTGAATATCTTTGAAAGAATCTGATAACTTTCATACTAGCCAGCTAGTGTGCTGCTTAGTGTCAACGTGATTTAACAGTCATTTAACGAGTAGGATCATGGTACTAATATTATCAGAAATTATATGGGAGCCTTTATCAAGATATGTAAATCACAGTTATTTGCACTTTTGCCCTGCCATTTTTTAAATTTCAAATAGTTGTTTCCTTCATTCCATGGATTCTTTTTTACATTTTAGTTTCGGATCTGAAACTGTCAGCTATCATTAATAGAGGATCTTGGGTAGGCCAAAGTGCTCCTTCCCTCTGACACCCCAAAATATAAATTGGGGGGTTGAAATGGACAAATTGTATGTTATAAAATTATGTTATGCAAATCTATCTCATATTTAATTAGTAAAAATATTAGGCTCAGCATTGACCAGCTTATAAAAAGAAATTTGGGGTACCAAAGAAAAACTTCAACTTTTACCTTCACATCCACATACCTACTCAAGGAAAAGTAACAGGACCATAAGGTGACTCCCAAATGAATGATAAAGGAAAAAATTGTTGCGTAAGTAGAGTATGTACATGGAAAAAGGCTTATTTTATTTGAACATAGGGTTTAAGTATAAATCCATTCAATACTAAACATTAAATTGGGGTAATGTTTTTAATGAAACACCAACGCTGGTAGGACTCTCCCACTGGGTTTGAATCACCACAGTATTGCATATATATCTTGTTGCATATAATGAAAGACTGAGAGGATTATTGAAGGACGGGAGGGCAATAATAGGTGCTGAATATAGAACTGACCACAATTTGATATTTTCAATACAGCACTAAATTTTGAGCAAAAATATTGCCTGGGTAGCAATCCTAAAAATTTAATAATTACAGATATGTTTTAGAAAATAACTTAAAGGAAAGGAAATTCTCCAATTCCAAAGAAGCAAACCAAAGGAGAGAAAAGATAGCAGAACATTTAGAGGATTCTTTGGTTCCCTAGGTCACATGTCTCTGCCTAATTGGTTCTCAATGTTTGAGTTTAGATCATATCATTAAAAATATAGTGCCAAAGAATATCATTTTTACTAAAATATTTTCTTAATTATTAAATTTTTGACATTGATGACTCAACAATTTTTTCCTCATAATTGATTGCTCTATCAAATTCTGCAATAAAAACTACAAAATATATATTTCAAAATTTTTATTGACTACCACCTATACCTCTGAAGTGACTCAATCTACAAAAATGTCATGGCACCTCAATAATTACCCTGTGGAATCAGATTAACCTTGAAACATTTTTTCCAAGCATAAATTTGTCTTCAGGATAGAGGTGAATGTAATTTTAAATACCTCATCCTGTACATACATACAGGTATGTACTTCTCCCTATACTACCACATGGAAGAAAAAAATGGGCTTGTATTGAGTATCAATGTAGAATAAATGCATTAGATATAGGATATTTAAGATATGCTTCCAGTAAATATACAATCGATAGGGTGTGGAATGAGTGAGTTATGAAAGAATACCTGAAATTAGATCGACCAGTGATAGATGTGTATGACAGAACTGCACTTTGCCAGTTGGATCATGATGGGAGAATGGATGAGCTGAATCATCAAAAAGAAATGAGCAGTGCGAATGGTTTAAGGGAAAGGGTAAACAGAATGTTGTACATACATGTATATATGTATGCCAATATATGTGAAAATACTCAAGAAATGCAGTACTAGGAGTCTCAGAAATAGAAGGGCATGTATGAAACAATACATCAATTCAGCAGGGAAAAAAGAAATATTCAAGAGAAGGGTGGTACAAAAGAAAGAAGTATATGTCTGGATTACTCTTGATTGATCTTCTGCAATTCTAATAGACATTATCACCTAATCGACAACTGTTTTTCCCAACTCGAAGTCTTTCCATGCCAACCTTTACATTTCCTCAACATATAAGTTAAATAGCACTGGAAATAATGGCCAACCCCCCCTACTACTCCATCTACTGCCTTGCCTTTCACTAGCCATTGGTTTATTCACTTTGTCAAACACCTAAAATCTATGAACCACTCAAAAACATTCTGGCTTAATTCTAAATAAGTTTCCCCAATGACCCCAATACCACAGCTCTGTTACTGGTAGTCCCCTTTCTAAGCCCAAAATGATCTTTACCCAGTACCTATTTGTTTGCACTATTATGTAATTTTCTATTTTATGATTCTAACTTTTCCAAATGTGAAATGTAACCTTTGATCCTATAGTAAATACTGTCCTAAGGCTACTGGCAACCCAATGAATGCAAATGAATATAATCATAATTATTATTTTATTCAATATGGGAAGGAGACAGATTGGCAGGTAGAAATCACAAGGAGACAGGAAAAATGGATAAAGGGCATATTTTTTGGCAATGGAATGTTGAACACTGTGATAGAGGGGAGAATGCAAGGCAAACAAGGAAGGGGCAGGAATAAGATAGGGAAGTTGGACGGGATGTAGGGAGGAAGGAAGTACACAGAGATGAACAGGGACTTTTTGTAGAGTGGGATAATGGGTTGTGTTCTGTTTAGAGAAACAAAATATTTATTTGGTAGTTGTGTCCTTCAAGAAAACCTACCTTAACCAGTAGATTACCTAATAA
This sequence comes from Hetaerina americana, assembly GCF_022747635.1. Taxonomy (NCBI): domain Eukaryota; kingdom Metazoa; phylum Arthropoda; class Insecta; order Odonata; family Calopterygidae; genus Hetaerina; species Hetaerina americana. Next base: position 47,213,155 of record NW_027287316.1, read on the forward strand.
TAATAACACCTTAAATGTTCATAGAACATTTATGATGTAGTTCCAAACATTATTTTGCAACGGAAAGAAACAAAAACTGATGTGATTATTCCACTTAATTTTTTAATATTATGACCAAGGGCTTAAAAATACAATATGGCTATAGTTTCACTATGTGTTGAACCCAGGTTGTAAAAAAATAGTAGTTTTTTTTTCTTCTCATAATTTGTTAAGGTCCATATAGTCAAGCCTGAGAATGTGAAGTTTATTATTTTGCAAAAATTTTCAAATTTGACAAGTATTAGGAGGAATAAATGACTTCTTCAGACTGAGAAAATTTATTTTGATCCCAATGATATTTTTATAGGTACTCTACAAATGAAACAAGCTAATTATTAAATTCTTGGGCACATTCAAATGCCTTAGCTTTAGAATTGCATATACTTTTCATGCACTTTAGTCGATATATATTAATAAAAAAGTGTCCACAAAAATATGAACACTGCTCACCGAAAAATATGCGTAGTTTCGAGATTCATATTAATTATACTAATGATATAAAAACTGGCTGGTCCTCAATTAATATTGTCACAGGCAAAGTGTGGATAAGCATCAAAGATACAATACGGCAAGCAGTAAAATGATGTCCTAGTGGAAGAGCACTAACTAAATATCTCTATTTTCAAGGGTTTTCATCATGTGCATTGCATTCAGTAGACAACAGTTTCTCAATAGACATCAGTGCTTTCAGTTCAAAGATCACCACCTTTATATAAATGATTAAGTCATTTATGTATTCAGATAATTTTTTTAAAATTAGGTATGCCACTGCTAAAACTATCATGTTAAATTTTATGGTATTCAGCGCACCTTAAGTACTTCATGATGAATTGTGAAAAATAAAAAACTTGATAACAAGTTACCCTAAGATTTATTTAAAATGGCAGGTTTCCTAGAACAGTCAACATTATCAGGTCGGATTATGCTGACTGTTTGACAAAACCAGTTGGGTCAATTTAAATTCTGTGAAACTTTCAGTTTTATCTTTTACAATAGCAGATTAATATAGCATCTTCTGGTTGAAGGTCCCCCTTTGACCTCAAGATGCTGGTTGGAATATCAGGGAAACTATTGTATATTGTAGCCAACGAACACAGTATAAACCCAGAAGAATGGAGGTATCTAAGACCCAAAGTAGCAGAAACTTATAACTACTCAATTCCAGCTAAGTATTTTTTAACTAAGTCAAATGCCAGTATACTGGGATCTAGATAGGCAAAAGATGTGACTGAATGAGGGCATCTTGGATCTAGTAATGATGTTTTGAAACAAAACACCAAAAACATTTTGGTGAAAAAGGTAGGAGGCATAGATTGCACTTTAACCATCACTCAAAATTTAATGAGAAAATGGGACATGTTTTCTGGAATATACTATCATTTGAAGGAGGCAAGAGTTTAATCAGAAGACTTTTTCAGATCAATTTCAATACCCCTAAAAGGATAATGCAAGGACTATAGGAGCTTACTTTTGTAGGTGTAGCAGGTGATTCTAATGGTCTACAACAATTGCTAGGAGAAGATGGAGAGCAATTATTTCAGCAAAGATGAAGGTGAACTCAGAAATAGGAAAGGAATCCAAGGTTCCTCGAAGTAATAACAGCATTAATATGAAGCTATACAGAATACGTTTAGGATATCCAGTGTAGAATGACAATTTGGATCATTACTGCAAATGTTTTAAAGTTGATTTGAATACCAAGGAAACGGTTATAAAGACGAGGTTGTGTTATGGAAGGAATGAAGTTCAGACCCTAGGATGTTTTCGTCAGTTTTGTACAATATTAAGCTATAGGTAGCCAAGGGATTTCGGTCATTTTTTAAGCGAATTTCAGGGCCATTGACAGAAAAATGAGGAGATAAATCATTAAAAAAGGAAATTAATGATATTTTCATGAAGTACGAAGGCTAAAATCAAGCATTAAAGGAGGTCATTATTGGTGCAGTTGGTAAAGTTATCTAGTTTAGGTCACACTTTGGATGAAAATGTTCACGTTAGTCAAGACATTACGGAATAGAATTATGTCAGGTAAAATTCCCACTGCATGGATGCTTGGAATGTGTAGCTTGCAAAGCAGAACTGTTGATTATGCCTTATCTAAACTTAATCAATTCCAATGTAGAGAAACTGACATCAGAAGAATTGGCAACCACAACTATTATTAATGAAAATGCATACCACAAATGTTACATGTCTCAGAAACTCCATCATTAAGGACCTTTGATGAGCGTAGATTTAAGAGGTACACTAAGAAGTATAATGAAAAAGGTTATCTGGATAGAGGCCACACAATCTAACGCAAATTAAGAAATGATTGGTGAGGAAATGAAATTGACTGAATTAAGGGAAAATGTTAGTTAAACTGAAAAAAGGGAGGAAAATAAATATGGCTTGTATGAATCAGATAAAATACAAGAAGCGTTGACGAGGTAAAAGGTTACTTTGTGCAGCAGTTATTTAAATTCCATAAACTTCTATAGTTTTGAGGGACCTTCTAAAACTACTTCTGATAGAATGACTATAATAAAATCGCCATATTAAATTACTATAATAAAATAGGACAACTTTATAAGTCATTTAAATAATGTTATAAGGTTCCACTCAATAAATGGTAATTTCTTACCTCCAATCAGCCATAAGCTAACGTTATAACCATCCTATTGATCGAAATTGAAAGGATAGTACAGGTCTAGCATGGCAGAAAAACGTTAGATGGTACTACAATAAGGTGACAGCTATGCTAGTGAAACTCCTCCTTGTTGGGGTAATTAGTAAATAGGTTTATCAACCACTTGTAAACCACCATTTAACCACTTAATGACGAATAACATATTCACTTCAACTAAGCGATCTATAATTCTTACGGCTAAGTTATTTTGGTTTTTTGGTCATATTCTTTCATGTTCATTACACCAAAGGGTTTTACTTTCAGTTGCACTTGCTCCAGGATTTTCCGCGGATGCTTACGTAAACTGGAAAATGTCGACGAGATTTCAGCGGATATAAGGCATATACAATTATTAACTCTGTATTCCTCGTAAACAGCCATTTGCTTATGCCACCTACACCATCGTAGCGTATTGAACAGCATCGCTCTAGCTTCAAATGAAATATGTCATCAGCCGTTACTTTAGATATCATAGTTGGAAGACGTAAATTAGGGGGAAAAAACTAAAGTTACAACAGCTCAGTCCGTTAGTATAATTGGTTTAAATTTTTAAAATAGTATACATTGCGCCCTTCCTCCGTATCGATCCTTAATCAGTGCAGCCACAGTAAAAAAATACATACACCACCTAATAATCAAAGCTATGCAAATTATTTGTTTGTCTACTTGAAATATGAAAACAAATAAATGGCACAGCTTAATTTCTATTACCTCTGATAAACTGAGACAACTGTTAAAGACATTATTAAGGTTACGATATTTTGGAGGCTTCCTTTGAAGCTCACCAATTGCAATGTTGACGAATCAAGGCTAATATATATTTTATCACTACTTCACTTTAGACTCCCTTGTAATCTGTAATTTAAAAAAAGCGTCCTGTTCAAATGCATTCCTCGAATTCGAAGCCAAAACGAAAATTTTGGTTTGGTGCGCATTCAATGCTTCGTTAACGCCCGGTTTTTTGCCGGTTCGGCTGATATCAATGTGGACGGAAAGCGCCTGGACCTGGTAGCGTCACCTATCAAGCCTCGTTTGTGTACAAAGTCTGTGTTCAAGATGATGGGATTAGGGCCTAAAAAGGACGGCGGTCCTAATGCCAAATACTTCGAGGCACCAGACACGATAAATTTATTTGATGGAATACGTACATGGCTTTTGAAAAATGCTAAAAAGGTACTATTGATAATAAATTGATAACTGCTTCGTGACCAGTTTTTGTTAGTAGTCATCTTGTTTTCCCTCCCTTTTGCTGTATCATTTTATTATTTTATCGTTGTTGCATTTAAACATGTGATAAATAAGAGTATTATTAAGTATTATAATGTCTTTTTAGTATGTACAAACCGATCCACCAACAAACAAAGGCTTGGCGTCCTTAGTAATTCAGCTTATTCAGTTTCAAGAGGACAATTTAGGGAAAAATGTCGTCAAGCCTCCCCTTACGAGGCTTCCTGTGAGTAAAACTTTTCCCATATTTTGCTTTTACTGACTTATTGACTGGTATTAATTCTTATGTTTTAATTTTTGTAGATGCGTTGTTTCCTTGACTTTAAGCCTGGAGGAGCCTTATGTCATATATTGGCTACAGTGTACAAATTTAAAACTGACCAAGGATGGAGAAGATTTGATTTTCAGGTAAAGTAACCTTATCGTAAAGCAATGTAATTGTATTTTATAATCAGAGATTGAGTGAAATAGACGTTTTTTAGCAAGGTATCTAATTCTTATAAAATTCAGAGTTTTCATGATTATTAAGCAGACCATTTGGACAAGTTTATTATTTTTACCGTTTTGGGAATTTGTTCCGAATGGAATTTAATTTAGGAGAATAGAGATTTTTATGGAGGGAGTTCTATTTTTCTGTGATAGTCGTTAATGGGTTGTAAATATTATTAATTTATGGACTGATACTTATGATGATATGCCAGAAATGCTTGAACATTTTTTTTTGTAAATGTACTCTTTCGTATGTGTTTTCTCTTTCTATGAATAAATGGAATATTTATTTTTATGTGATAATAGTGACGTTTATTAGATTTTTTGTATGTCAAAAATTTCTACCTATAATTTTGATTATTTAAAACAAAAAGAGGTAATTAATATACGTGTTGTTGTGTTTAGTATATATATATATATATATGTATATATCTATGTTTTTGTTCATTCATATTAAATTCACATGCATGATTGAGACTGAGTAATACTTTATTTCAAGACGAGCATTATTTTCAGATCATTTTAGTAATGAGTTATATTTCTTATTAACAGAGCCCATCCAGGATGGATAGAAATGTTGAAATGTTCATGAACGTGGAGAAGACACTGATTGCAAATCGCTGCCTTGTTATGCCATGTGTTTACATTAGACCAGAAGTTGATAAAGCTACAGCAGCTCGAATTCGAGATGTGATCAAGAGACATCAAGGATCCATCACAGGTGTGACATCAATTTTCGTATTTTATAATTATTATGAATGGGATGTACTAATAAATAATTCAGTGTATTTTTGCTATTATCAGTGTGCCATTTTGGGTTGAATATTAAAAATGATGTATTTATTTGTTCAGCAGACACAGTTTCAGTATTGAGAACACATAATAAGTGTATGGGATATGTCAATTGGTTATATATCACATTATTCCCAAGTAGAAATTCAATTACGGTTATGGCAGGAAGCTAATATACATCTAAGTTTAACATGAACATTCATTTAAATTATGATAACACCCGTCAATCGGGTATGCAAATAGATTCTTCTTGACTATTGAAATTCTTGTCTCATTTCTGAAATGGTTAAGCAGATTGTTAAACATTTTTGTGCAAATTGAAGTTGGCCCTTTAGTTACCATAGGAGGTTTCGTGTTTTATCACAAATAATTATATTGCCTCTGGTATTGTGACTGGGATAACTATTATTCATTATAAAGTCACTCTTGTTTTTCTTATCTTAAGTCACTGCATGATAGATATATACACAAGGTACAGTTAATATTCCCAAATGTCTAAAAATAGGTTATTAATATGGACGATAAGGTTGATTATATGAGTGTTACTATTATTTTCTTTTCTAAAAATTTTTGATTTGATGAGGTTTATGTTCCCCAGATTACAATTCCACAAGAAGTTACAGAATAAAACTAGCCGTGATATAACATTTTAGTGTGTTTTAACTTAAGTGTGTTTTAAAATTTATATCTGGTAGTAAACTGAATTAATTTTCTTACATACCTGGGAAATATATGCGTTCCATGTAAGAATATGCTCAGAACATGTTCATTGTGAACTGTAAAAGCCATCACTTAGAGTTTGTTTCAGTTATGGTATTGGCAGAATAGGTTTAGATCATTTTCTTAGGATGTCTCTACAAACCATTTTGGTGTATACCTAATTACAGCATCCTGAAGCTATTTTGAAAATGGAAACAATGTCATAGCTTTTCTTAAAACCCAAGAAAATACCTCAGGGTTGTACATCTTTTGCCCAGAATTAAAATTATAGTCATAATTTTGGTTGAGAAACCCTATGGCTTATTTTAACTGAAAGAAGAATACTTGTTGGAATAATGTTATTCCACAACAAATTAAATTAACTTTACTGCTTCCGATGACAGGATGTTTGTTTCTACACTGATTGTAATAGTTAACCCATATTTAGCTTCAAAAATTGCCACCGATGGGTCATTAGGGTGGCCACTTTGGAAAAATTGGGAATTATTTAGTTTCTAGAAAACATTTTATGAAAAATAGGGAAAAGGCTGAAGATGTTAGGAGTTTGATCTGGGAGTCTGGAGCATGATTTGGAACCTGGGAAATCTTTATGAAAATAATGTTATTTTTAATTGTGACACCAGTTATTGTTGTAGGTAATCATGCATGTAGGCTGTGGAAAAAAACTCGGAATATGGTTGAACCAACTTTAGGTACTAGTTACAAGCAAGATGATGGGAATGATGCACAAAAAGAAACTTTATCACATTCAAATCACTCTGGAGACAATCCAGAAAAATCGGGAATGGGAATCCATAGTATCCCCTCGAATCATTGGGGTCATAATTATTGGTAGCAGCTAATCACCTAGTCTTGGTAATTTCTTAAGTCTCTGAAATTTTCAAGTTTATAGATGTAAAAATTGGTAGGTTACCTTTACAGCCAAGGAAAAATGTAAAATTTCAGTATTCTTTTGCTATCACCCTCACACATGGTCAATCAAAGAAAATTGTGAAGCCCATCAATTAATTCCTTTTTGCCAATTTTTATGCATCAGAATAATTAAAACATTAATACCTGATATGAAATGGGAAATGATACATAAAAAGTATTCGACCTGCATTCATTACTCCGTGCCAAAACATTGGAGCAAACTCCATGGGGTATGAGCATAACCAGTGACTCTTCCCAAACTCGCTGTCTGCCGCTGTTACCAAGGGGACATGTTCGTTCGCATGCTGCATTTATTTATTTACTGTGTTTTATTTGAATTCGTCAGATTTCATTATCCTTGGAAATGATGAGATAGATCGTACCAACAAGTTAGCTTCAAGTTTTGCTTAAAGCTCGAAAAGAGTTATGCAGAAACTATTGAAATGATAAAGAAAGCATTAGGTGGCAAGTGTATGGCCAAAACACGGGTAAAAGATTGGTACAAGCGGTTTAAAGTTAGCAGCACATCTGTTGCCAGTGACCTGCATTCTGGCTGACCTTCAAGCAGAATAACACTGAAAAATAATGAGCATGTGCAAGTTGTGTTGGAAGATGATGTCGTTTGACTATGTGTGAACTAGAAAGTGATCTTGGAATTCTGGAAACTTATTTTTTGAGAATTCTAACTTTGGATTTGGGAATGACTCTTGGGTGAGTGGTGACTTGCTTCTTACCACAATAACACACCAGCCAGTCATTCATCGAAATCTTCGCAACTCTTCTCATGTGTGTCAGAACCAGCAAGCAATGATGCACTTCTGCATGTACACCAGAGTTCACATTTTGCTTGCCCAAAAAGTTAATTTTTGGCTGAAGTCCACCAGTATGAACACTTGACCCAAACTAAAGAAAAGTGGCATCATTTCTTCCCAATGACTGCAGCATATGGGGAAGCAATATTGTGGCAGTTTAAAAGTACAAAATGTCACCAAAAACAAATACACAGCACTTCCTTTCAGCTGGCAATACAGTCATAAGGCTACTTCTTCACTCAAATTTTTGTGTCTTGGCTGTAAAATTTTCATTTGAATGGGATGTTTGTGTTTTATAGTGTGAAACTAATTTGTTAAGTATTATTGAAGTATATTAGTGATCTTGATAAAATAAGAGAAATATGTATACTCTTTTAACTCTAGCAGATTAAGTAATCTTTCTTCCCTTGTACAATTTACTAACTCAAAAAAAACAAGGTTAAGTACTTTAAGAACAATGATAAAAAACCTTAATTAATCCCTCAGTCCTATTGTCAACATTACATACATTAAAATATTAAAGAATAGTGTCCTAGGACCCTTGCCTGACTCCTCCATGGCATCTCTCAGGATTCAATAAAGGTTGGTGATATAATTGCTAATGAATTGATTGTTTGCCTATTGTTCTTTGCAGATGTTGATGAAGAATCAACACACATAATTTACCCTGCCAGTGATCCATTGGAGGAGGAATATGCGCGACCAGCTCTCAGACGAGGGGATCGGTCAGTGCTACTCCACTGGTATTACTTCCCAGACTCCCATGACACATGGTTGAGTCCAGTTTCACCTCCAGATCTTGTGCCCCGACTCAATGAAACACCATCTGAAGCTAGGGCTTTGGCACACACTCATGCTCATTCTCCAGCTGGTGCAGTTCCAGCAGGTGGATCTTCTCCAGGCCAGGGTAGTGGAGCAACTGCTCCAACAACACTTCCACCTGTCTACACACTACCAGCGAATGCTACTGCTACTGGTCTGGTGACTTCAGGGCTGAAAAGTGGACCATGGCGGGTTAGTCATCAAATATATGCATTTTAAGTTAATTACCTATACCAAGTCAATGGATTTGTGGTAGCCTTGCCTCCAGTCCTCCTTAAGAGCATGATAAGAGCTAGATGCTTCGCCACAAGAAGAATCCAAAAGAACTTTTACTGAAAAAATCTCACATTTAAGTTAGGTATTCTCTGTGTTTTTCACTAATTGCATCCAGTGGTTTACTTTGCTAATTGTACTTCTTGTGGCTTATGAAAATTTATATGATGGGCATAATATTCTCTATTTTTAAAGCCTATTCAGGCATTCAAAATGGATTATAATTGGTGCAAAATCCTCAAATCATTTTTTCATCGTTAATAAGTGAGTTCCATCAGAGTGAGTCTACCTGCCTACCCAGTCTGACACAATCTTTGAATTTATTTAGGAAATTCATCATTGCTTGGGATACTTTGTGTTATGTGTTTTGGATACTTTTGCTGTTATAATTTATTGATAATTTAAAAATGGAACCAGGCATTTAGTATGAATTGGGGAGAAGGATTGAATGCATTATACCATAATTATTGATTAGTGATAGACTGCTAATCAAAATAAAAATGGATATAATTTGTGCATAAGATGTAAACTAAAGACGAGCTTCCCGATTTTTATGGTGTTAAAGACTTTTAAGATTAAGTCTCGAAAGAATGTGCTGCAGATGTTTAATCATCTCAAATTCTAGCTGCAAACTACGCATACCATGGATCACAGTCTGTGGTCCATCGAATGAGTACTTGACATCAGAGAGACCCATAATTTGTGCTGCTCTGAAGACTGCTTCCTATTTTTGCTCCACATTAATGTAGATATTGGACCGAAAAATTCATATTGATGCTGGCATTCATTTTATCTGTTTGTCTGACTAATTCATAAAAACTGCAATTGACGAATGACTGGATTTTACTGTTTAAAATACATATGTTGAAATATGGGTGCATAGATTTAAAAAATAATTATCTTTTTTATTAATGTTTTACTAGATATTTATAATGTTACACTTAAAAAAAATCATTATTATAATTAAATCAATTCATTGAAATGTTTTAAATGCCACCAATCAGGTGCACGTGCAAATGGTTTCATTTATGCCTTTTTCTCTTAAGTATTTATCTAGGTATTAATTATTTTAATTGCTACCTTGTAGGTTGGTGCTACTTGGGTCCTTGATTTAGACCAGTACAATGAGTGGATGACAGAGGAAGATTATGAGGTTGATGAAGCTGGCAAGAAGAAAGTGCACAAGGTGTGTATATTGTATTTCTTTTGCACCATGAGAAAATTTGGAACTATGCTTTGGTGAATATGACTTTTTCCTATCAGTATTTTGTTATTTTTTATTTCTAATATTTATTTTATTGACCACTTCAAGCCCAGATATTATTTTTTTTGATTTTGACGATTATTGAGAAACTTAAATGCTTCCATAATAGATGTTTACTAAGCTCCTAAGATATTTAATTTAATTTGTAATGTTGTTTTTTAAAACATAATTAAATGTTTACATGCCACTAAAAATGTGAGTTTATGGGCATGCAATAACATTGGAATGAAATTTTAATTATTCAGTATTATGTTATGGCTAACAAATTAGATGCACACTATTTTATCATCAGCTATGCGAGGAATAGCCAAACACCCGAATGTACAATGTAATATTGTTCTGTGATTTAATCAAATATTATTTAATTAGTTTTTCATTAAAATATGATCAAATGGTAAAAATACAAATTATTTCTAATTCGCACCTATCAAAGTTTTGTGTTTAAATAGCATCAGTTCTCCATTTCTCAAAAGAGAAAAGTCCCTTAACAGCTTTTTGCTGAGTCAAAGTGACTGTTGAAAATCAACTTAAATGATGCAAACAGAAGTTTAATTGTGACCTTTAATTGATGACAATCATAAATATTTTAAAATGCTTTGTGGCAACATCCCGTCAGTGGTTCAATTGATTGTATGGCTGCTTCAAGGAGTATAGAAGGTAGTAGTAGGAGTAGTTTTAAGGGAGGTGACCGACAGCTAAGGTTATTTGTACCTTTAGGGATGGATGAGAAAGGAGGAAGGGTGGAGAGAAACTTAGCATCAGCATTAGCCTACTCTTAACAAAAGGCACTAAGGGGTCTGCAGTTTAACGACCCATCCGACAAACGGCATATCACTTAAAGTGCTCTCATCAAAGCACCTCAAGTAGAGATCGGGATACCTCTGAAAAACCATCTGCCGTCTTTAGGAGTCAAACACGGGTCCTCTCCGAGGGAAGCCTGTACATTAACCACCACACCATCCCAATCCCCGGTTAGAATATAGCCAGACCAGTGATATTACAGGGTGTGGTAAAAAATCCAGGCAAATTTTAAAAAAAATTCCAAGCATTATAAATTACAAAAAAGAAAATGTTTACAAAATGTTTTGTACTAAAATATTTGTTTGGTGATAAAAAAATATTTATTCAATGTATCCCCCACTCGCTTGAATAACAGCCTCCATTCTTGGTCCGAAATTTTTAATGTGCCACGGTCATTATCGGGGAATGTCATTTCAATAATGGCTCTCACAGATTGCAACATTTGGATGTCAGAACTTGTTGGTTACCCTTTTGACAAAGCTCCACGCATAGTAGTCCAGTGGATTTAAATCTTGACTGTTTGGAGCCCAGAATTCTTTGGACCTAGGCATATGGACGTTTTTCTGCTACCAATTTTGCACCTAAAGACTCGTATGGGCTGGCGCACCATCCAGCTGGAAAATGTACAGCCTTCCAGATGACACAGTTTCCATTCATGGCTTCATAAATTTTGTCAAAACACGCAAATAAACTTCTTTGATGATATTTTCCCCTTCGTTGAATAAATGTGGTGGCATGACATAGGTCGTTCCTATGATTGGTTTTAGCATCTACAGTAAAAAAAATTTCATCAGAAAAAAATCTGATTCATCCAGCAGGATTGTTTTTTAAGGAACGCAAAAGCAGGTTGCGACATTCAACTCGCTTTGCCCTGGTAGCTTTGGAAAGCATGTCTTATTTTAACGGTTTAAGACTGGTAGCAGAGGTGCTCCTCGACGATTCATCGCATTCTTTTCTCTTACTTTGGCAACTGACAACAATTTTCTTGATCAATTACTCTGAATCCTCAAGAATGAGTTCCTGAATCCGTTGGGTGCTGTTGGGCATCCTGGCAATGTGCTCCTTCAAGTGAGTTTTCCTCGCTGTTGTTGCAAAACTATTGTTGGACTTTTTCGATTCCTTATACTTTGCAACAACATGATATACTTTCAATGTCAGGTACCCAAAGAACCGCATACCGTCAATCTCAGGTAGCCGTAGAACTGAATAATTTCTGTTGTTGAGCTACCAGTGCAGACTCTTTCAATAATCGCCGGTCCTATGTTATTCTCCGCACTTGTTCTCAGCATTACAATCGTTTTGAGGTTATGGCTGTTCAGTACATTTACTGGTAATTTTCTAATACTGTCCTGTCATTGCATTTTAGCTCCGTTTATCTGTGGAGGACCTCATGAATCCAGGTGATCCCATGACTCCAGTGACCCCGTCTGGTGGGGGTCTTGGAGCTGGGGCAGGGGCTAATTCAGCAGGTGAGAGGGGGAAGAAGAAAACAAAAAGGAAGCGGTCTCCTTCGCCCCCTCCACCTCCTCCCCCAACTAAAGGACAACCTGGGAAAAGAAAGAGGTATGGAATTATGGGTTATCTTATTTGTAAATATGCCGCCGAATGAAACAAAATTTTCTTTCAACTTCAGCAGACCATGTCAGTTGAGAAGCTTCAATTTTATGTTCTATTTTCCCCAGAAAATTTCCTTTAGTGAAATTTACAGGAGAAACCTTAAAAGTGACATTTAATGTCCCTGTATTAAAACTTAGTTTCCATATGCGTATTTTTTAGTCTGAAAATGAATGTTTGCCTATATTTTCTATTCTAAGAAACGAACACAATTTTCTCTCATTTTCACCTCTTCCATTAATCAACAATTTTAAATATGCTTATTTGTTATTCGTTGCCGTATCAATTATTTTTATCGAAGGAATAATAAATATATATGTATATACCTATTTCTGGAAATTTTCCAAGTACCATTTGGTTTCTTTTTGAAGACTCGCCTCTGACTTATATTATTTTTGGGCCTTATAAATGGGATAATTTTCATTGGCACCAATCTTACAGTAGCTGTGAAAACTCCAACCCCTAATATGATTTGACTGACCAGGGGTGAGACCCTTTGACCCCTGACTAGGTATTAAAGCAGGTAGATTTTCACTGTCAGGTAGTATAAAACTCCACCTGATAGAGTGATCTAACCTCCAGTTCATAATAACCACCTAAAACTTTCAATAAAAAATTTTTCTGATGAATATATTTTTTAATGACCTAATGGCCCTTTTTAAATGCGTGTGATACTTTTATTACTGATTTTTAAAATGTCAGTTACAATACAAGCATGGCTTTTCTTCTCTGTTGTTTATCTTGATTTGGTAACCTTCCTTGGCACTCTATATGTACATGTAAAAGTTTAGCATGATCTCACTTTTTTTTTTTAATTCCAATGAAAGCCTACTATGATGAATGCTTTCATAGAGCTGAACAACACATTGTGGAGCAATAAAGTTGAGTACTAATGTGCTGAATGCAATCAATAATCAGTTACTTTTTAAAGAAATTTGGATTTTACTATTTGTACTGATCTGTTTTGTCATAACACGTTGAACTTTGATTCAATTTGTTTTTAAGAGTAATTTATTTCATCTGTCTGGTTTGAAATTTATTTTCATTGGCCATTTTATTCTTAAATAAAATTTCTCTATTATCTTTTAGCACGAGTATTGTTTCCCTATAATATTCATCATACTGGTTTTTTTGTGTACATTACATATTTATTTGGCTTCCTTGTTAAGACAAGAATAAGCAGACTCACTTAAGTTTCATGTTCTTTATAGAGCTTAGTTTTCTCCATGGGTAGTGTTTGTTCCCCTGGCTGTAAATTCCTGACTAATGCCTCTCCTCATTTCAGAATGTTGTACTAGTCTTTATGCTTGTTTGCTGCTAACTTTCAGTGGTCGAGGTCCAGCAATTGCATCGGGCAAGAAGCACAGAGGTGGAGAAGAAGAAGGTGGAGGGGGTGGTTCAGCTGGAGGAGGAAGTAATAGTAATTCAGGAGCAAATGATGACTTGACTCATGATCTGGATGATCCATCTTCAGAGCCTAATGTTCAAGAAGTTCCCATTCCTAAAGGAGGTGAGTGCTGTTTCAAATAAATGAAAGGCAATACTTCAACAATGATTTTAGTAATGCAGGAGTTGCTGGATACATTAAAGGATGGTTTTTTTCATTAGCACAGGTTGAACATTTGTCCTATAAATCATGTAACTTATGAAAGGATTCTATGTTCTGGGTTTTCATGGGGAGTATTTACTTTTGAAGAATTTGTGTCAAACAGTCAATTTTCTCCGCAAATAACCTGTAATACCTTTGCATTCTTCATGCCCTGAAAGCTAGCAGAATAGTCCCATGTAAATAAGATTGAAATGTAATTGGTGCAGTTAAGTCATCAGTAAATGTTCCTATGTTTTGTTGGTACGACATATACTTTGCTTGAAGTTGTAACCATAAGTGAATGACTAATGAGTTTGGCTTTATCTGACGTAGTGCAAGTTTATAGTGCAAACATTCTATATTGTATCTGCTCAATCTTGCCTCTTCTTTAATGGACTTGAAATTTCTTTATTACCTAAATTGTTATCTTTTGGGAAATGAGAGCTCTTGCATAATTAATGTTTTTGGATGCATAGCTATGCAAACCTGATTCAGAAATGTACAGGTATTAGTGAGGGTAATGATTGCAAGTTGATGCAATTGATGGTTGAATTTTGGTCTTTCTATTGGTCTTTCTTTTTATGAAAGGAATAGCATCATTTTTAATAGTAAATGAGATGAGAGCAGAAATGGTGTATATATTTTGATGTTCTTGTTCCTAAGGAGCCCCACAAGCAATTATTTTTTTATTAACTTTATCGGAAATTGTTAGTGAATTTTGAGGTCGTTTAGTAGATACAGGTATGACACCTGTATGACACTTTGACCTCTTTGTCATCTGCATTAGTCTCCATGAAATTCAATCAGAGATTATTAATGTGATTTGGAAGGCTGCATTATTTAAGTGTGACTGAGTGTGGACTTTCTCTTGTTTAGGTTCTTCTTCATCATCAAAGAAGGACAATGACCTGCAGCCGATAAAGGGTGGGACACTGACAGACTTAGAAGAAAATGACACAATGGACAGGGGAGAGGACACCTCTGCAGGGAAAGGCTCTTCAGAACAAGGCAATCAGGTTGGTATTTTTTAATGAAAAATTAATAAAAAGGTTGTTTATTGATTGTTTAATGCACCCCTGCAATTGCTGGAGGTTTTTAATGGGTATCCCTCTCTAAATATAAAACAAGTATATTGGGCTACTGAATAGAATCAGTGTAGACGAATGTCATTTTTTATAATCTAGAGAGGAGAAATAACTAATGCCTTTCATCCAAGTCAAAATTTATTCCTAAAATACATGATATACCGGGATATTACACTTTTTAACTTAGGTGTTACTGTTCAATGTCTTACATGTGACTCACTTCTTACATTCCCATGATCTGCCACTCCAGGCTTTGGTTATGAGCCGTGCAGTCGCAGGTACAATGTAACATGTTGAAGATCAATCCTTGAATATTTGTAGCATTGATGAATAAGTATTATAGAAATTTTAAAGAGAATATCAAATCGAGGTCTTTAGTAGTTATATAAGATTGGTATTATGTATTTTTAGTCATGGCTAATCTTGTTATAGATAATCTTGATTGGAACAGGAATTCACTTCCTCATGAAAGATTTGTTAAATCAAAGTTTTCTTCTAAATTAATTGGTTGAATTAACTTAGCTGGATCTTTAGATGAGCCCTTGCTCTGATTTATACTTCAACTCTATTTTTTTCATCCCACATTGCCAGTGAATGGTTTTGTACAGTCCAATTACAGCGCTTGTATTGATGAGTATTCTTTTTGCCCATGTATTAGAAATTTTTGATGGACCTTGATATTTATGATTTCATTTGTGCCATAACAACATTATTCACATGTTATCCCATCTGTTAACAATAGCTAACTGAGTACATGATTTGTATATAATAAGTTGGTTAAGCAGTATCAAGAAGATGGCTGTGATTTGACGTTACCAGATTTGGGCTATGCTTTCTCTATTAGTCAGCCAATTTTGATGGTTGATGAATTGTTTTTATGTAGTTTGTGAGAAAACTCTATATTTGTCTTAAATGTTGAAATAAATGTTTTTTCTGTAAAAAAATAGGTAATTTCTGTCAGTGTTTAAGAGTATTTCAGATTTTTCCCCCATTTCAATGCTTAAAAATGGGATTAGCATGGTGTATGTGTGAATACTCTATATCCATTTATTCCACACTTTTTGGTGAGAACATTTTTAATTTGATATTTATTCATTCTTATTTCTATTCTAAAGTCAGTCCATTGAAATGAAGAATTCAATAGCTGCCCCTAGCTCGTAAATTTTCTTATAAATCATTTTATAACAATCAAACCAAGGTTAAAAATTCTCTTCATTCTTTCATCAAGTCACCTAACAAGATTTTAAACATTTCAATGTGATACATGATTACTATTAGGTTCTTTTATATAATATGAAATGCTGACCTTTGTGAATTCCATACATTTAATCACTCTTGTTTCATCTCCTAGGATGGATCTGTTGGTGGCAGAGATGGAGGTGGAAAGGATGATGGACAGGAAGACACTGTCACTGAACAAACTCACCACATCGTTGTGCCCAGTTATTCTGCATGGTTTGAATACAACTCTATACATACGGTTGAACGTCGTGCCTTGCCTGAATTTTTCAATGGGAAGAATCGCTCCAAAACACCTGAAGTAAGTGTAATTGGTAATTTTATCTCTTTTGTATGACCAGTCATTATAATAAGAATTACATGGATATTTTGGTCCTGCTGTTAGTTTGCATGCAAAAACTTTGTATGCCTGTAAATTCTAATATGTATTTACTTGCTTGTTTTCAGCCTAATTCTTTGTTATATTTTTAATTAATTTTTGCTTCACAGTATTTTATTGATTTTTTAATAATTCAATAATTATTAGTGTTACTCTGAAATTATATTAGTTTTTGATAATTTTTTGCATTATGCTTCAACTTAAATTGGTGATAATATTTCTTTGTTTATGTTTTTGGTGATCTCAATGTTCATTTTACTTTTTATTAACAGGTATATTTGGCCTACAGAAACTTTATGATCGACACCTATAGGCTAAATCCAACAGAATATCTTACCAGCACAGCATGTCGTCGCAACTTAGCAGGAGATGTGTGTGCTGTAATGAGAGTTCATGCATTCCTGGAGCAGTGGGGCCTTATTAATTATCAGGTATACATTTTATCAATTTTATTCAAACTAATATAAACTATTTATTAATCAAGTATTTTATTGTGTTTTCTTCAATCATTGTAATTTAAATTCATGCTTTTCTTATAGAGGCTTAAAAATCAAGCTCATAATTCAGATTGCAATATTTTTTGGTGCTTTGATAAACATTTATTGAAATTTAAATGAAATCCCTCAACATTCCCACACCAAGCTTTTTCGTTTTGTTTGAAGTTTGGAAGGTAGCTAAAAATGGAATACATTTAAATATGCATGTACTTTTGTCAAAAAATTGTAGAAAAATCATCTTATTTATTAATTATGGAGATTATATGTCCACATATCAATAGCAATAAGAATATATGAAAAATTGAATCCACATATTGGGTTATTAATGGATGTTAGTATTGGGATAAATATTGGAAAATGGCTATGAATTGTGATGAGCAAAAAGGTATATCACTCAGCAGTTGAAATAAGATTACTTTATAAATTAATGGGCTCTTATTATCAAGAAATATTAAAAATGACATGCTTATACAAAATGAAATACCTTTTCAACCAGAAAACCATGTACCATATTTCCTGGCCCAGTATCATAATTTTTTGGTTGGAGTTTACGTAAAACACTTGAATCAGACATAAGTATTTTAATTATTACACTCAATATGAAGATAATTGAATGTTACATTGATAAATCAGTGGTTACCCTGATATGTGTAGTCATAGTAGAATCCCAGAAATTCACAATCACTGGGACA
Source organism: Hetaerina americana (assembly GCF_022747635.1). Taxonomy (NCBI): domain Eukaryota; kingdom Metazoa; phylum Arthropoda; class Insecta; order Odonata; family Calopterygidae; genus Hetaerina; species Hetaerina americana. The sequence goes on from NW_027287316.1 coordinate 47,231,068, forward strand.
AAACGCCTTTCAGCTGCCTTATTTCTTTGTTCTGAAGCGTAATGCATGACTTAAAGTTTAAATGCAATACTATGTGACTATCTTCTCTATTTAGACCCATGAGGTTATTTATCATTTTAACTTTTTATGCCAATTTTAGTTTCTGTTATTATTCTCATATTATTAAAATGCGTTTTAAAAACAAACACATTCTATGTCCAAATTGAGTAGCTTCAGGCGTGATATGGTGGAAGTCGAACATAATGAATAACTGATCGAGGCATTTTCCACTTGATAAAATCTTTATTATAAAGATTTTATCAAGTAGGAAAGTGTTTTGATCAGTTATTCATTATATTCTATGCCATTACAACACCATCATACCACTACTTAAATGGGTTGGAATATATAAGGTTGAATGACTGTAGACTTCAAGTTTATCGAGAGAGATGCAATGCACTATTCATGTATTAACAGACGGTTTGTCAATTGAATGAATTCAATCCCTGTTAGCCCAATGGATATTGAGGAACTCAGCACCACACGTGAGACGAAACTACATTATACACGTTTACAATTTATTTGGGAATTTTTTAGGAAGTACTATTGGCGAAATATTAAAACTCTGTTACGTACTGCTGACTCAAAAAAGTAATATTAACAATATTTGTAAGAATGGCAACCATTTTCAATGCCTGATGTGGGAAAAAATATTTGACAGTCAGTATTTTTCCAGTGAATTGACTTGCGCTTATAGGTCAAAGTGATACCCATGTACATTGGGCCTGTTGAATTCAGGTTGATTTTTTTGGAGCACATCTTGAAGTAAAAAAGGGTGTCTTATTGCCCAGAAAATATGGTGTGTCAGTTGTGTCAGCAGGTACTCTTTGAAATTTATTTTAAGTGGGCTTGATTTTTTTTTGTGGCTGATTTATTTCACTTTCTTTATTGTTTGAGTTAAATCTAACATATATGCTGCAAATGTCAAAGAATGCATACTTTACTTTTTTTCCAACATGGTCAGTTGTATTGTTTTTTCAGTTTTTACTCAAGGAAAAGTAAGAGACCTTGTGCAGAAATGGCAAAGAAAACACTATTTTTTGATTGGCTTTTCAGATCATGTAATGCATACAATGGTTATCAAAACAAAATATTTACTTCATTAGATAATTGAAACTACCAAAAGTAGAACTTACCCAAAGTGTGAAGAAAATTAAAATTTATTTCATTATGAATATACTTACTTAAATTATTATGTACTTAGGAAAAAACTAATTGATAAGTACTGTCATAATGTGTGCACACGCATTTTCGCAGATTCCGCAGGAGGTAATGGTATATCATTAGTTTCTGTTTTATGTGTGTTTTTGTCCAAAGATGTTCGTAAAATAGTTCTCTTATTCATTGTGTAAATCATTATTTTGCACAAAATAGCATCTTTGCATTAATCTGATATGTTTTTAATAATTAAATAAAGCAGACCTCTGCTTTTTACTTGGGGACATATTTTAGGGTATAAAGACCTTATGACTTGCTATTTTTGTGCATGTATCACATTTTCCCAACTTTTACCAACTTTGGTTTTACCCTTCATTTTTGTTTTGAAAATAAAGTGTAGCTTTGGAATTGTACAATTTTAAAATGGAATATTTATTTAAGTGATTTATTGTTAATTATTTGCCTCTTTTGGAATAATTAATCAGTATGGTTTTTTAATTTTCCATCTCCATATTGAACCAGCATTGGAATGATAACTTCATTAAATTCAGTGGAAACTTATTCTTACAAAACTGAATTGTCAGTCCTTAACAAAATAATCGTTATCTAACATGCTTTGGCTTGATTAGTGCCTCCATAATTATGAATAGGTTTTGCTCCAATGGGGAAAAATTCTGACTTTTCAGCAGTATTAGATACAAGTGTAAATATACATAATAATGAAGTCTTGCCCTCCATTCATTGCAATGTAATTTTTATCCCTCTTGTCATCCCTGGATGTAGTACAGCATTTAGAAAACATCAAAATTACATCCATCGTTCATAGGCTCCAATAGTTACAAATTCTCCTTGTTGCAGTTAGAATAAGAATAAAACCGATTTTCTTATTGAACTCTCTGTAACCTTAAATATGCAGACTTATGGTTTTATACTTCTGTCATCAAAACAATACTATAATAATGTTAAAAAATATCATGACTTAATTTGGACAAATAATTTGATCGGCCAAATGGAATATGTTGAAATTTAAGCCTAGAATGGGATAAAGTGCTGATTGTCATTTTGAGAAACTGATTTTTCTGAAAAATGGGACTACAGTAAACTCTTGATCATTCATGTTAATGGGTGCACAATATTGCACTGATAGCTGAAATATGTGGAAAATATGGTCATGACATGAACAGATATATATGGAATATCTATTTTCATTCCTTGTGATTAATTCGTATTTTTAGAAATGGAAAGTAAATTTTTTTCCCTTATTCAGCTATTTTTATATGGGTGGACTAATAGTTTTACACACATATATATTTAGTTTTAACACAGAACTATCATCAAGTGAATAACAGAATGTATTTTCCTCAGAAAGATGAACCAATCACGTAGCCAGGAAAAAAAATGACTATTAAACGACGAATCTTGACAAAGGATCACTTATTTCATTTCATATTCATCATATGATATCCATTAAAACAATATAGTATTGACAGTTAATGGCTTATTTGTTGCATAGTACAGCTATGTATTTGATCACCTTACAGAAGTCTATAGACTTCTCAGGGCTAATGAATGTGAGGGGAAACAAAAATGGGAAAGTACAGATGGTACACTAATGTCTAAATTAAAAATTGAATAGTGTTGACAAAATTTAATTTTGTAAAATTAAAAACATTGCATGGACATTTGTAACTTCATGAAGAAACAAACTATAATCTGCAGTTGAGGGACCTGTTAAACACTTATCAATTAAAATGAGTGAAAGTCTCCAATAATTTATTTTATTATGAGTAAATTAGATTTCCTTTTCATTACATGTATTCATGACTTAGAAAGAAGTCTATTATGGTATTTTGTGGCAAAATAATATATATTTATACGAATCCAGTGAATGTGTTATGAGATGACCCAGCTGAAGAAACTAAAAAATTCAGTTCAGTTTCCTTGTACAGCATGAAATTCGGTATATCAATTGTATTGCATACGAAATTGCTCCAATCAGTCTTTTATGAAATCGAAATCTGCACCAAACACAATAAAATGAGATTATTGGGGAGAATGTTGGGAAAGGACAAAAAGGGAAGAAAAGAATAGGCATTTTGGATGGAATTAAGGCAGGTAGAATGTATGTAGAGCTGAAGATGGGAGAGTACTGAGTACATAAAAATTAAGTGTACTTCTGGACTCTCCTATGCAATTCGACTAGCATAAATTAGCTAATCTCTTTTGGGTTTCCCATCAAAAACGCTCTTTCAGTTTTGACTACTCTGGGGTTAAAATACTTTAGTAGTTTTCAAATGTTTGTTCCATATAATCAAGGCATATGTGCAAGGGTACATTTTTTTTGTAGGTAATGAGTTACAAACTGAGTGTGGCACTTCCAAAAAATGTTAATGTGATAAAATATCCAGGGCATTTTGAATATCTATTCTGTGGGGGATAATAATTCAATTTTTGTGGGAATAATTTTTTGAACGTATATATTGAAATGTTGTGTGTTGATACTTTATCAGGGGATTAAACCACAGTTTATTCAGGACTAATTTAAAAGTAATAGGTGCAACTTGTTTGCTTTCTATTTATTTATAAATCTAATCTATGTTTCTTAGGTTAATATTCATGAAAAAGGTCAAATGTGCAGATATGTACTAAAGTTCTAAAGGAACCTCTTTTATCTTTTATTTTCATCGTCAACCATATTGATTGGTTATTGTGGTTGTAAAAAACACATGCAAAATTGAATAGCTAGTGGTTGTGACATACATTTGATCTCAATTTATTAACACTTATGAGTGAAATGAATGCAAAATTGTCATCATTCTCTTTATAGGCTGTAAATAAACAATCAGGGATTAGTTTATCCAAAAAGAAAAGTTATGTTGTTTTCTGTGCTAGGCACCTTCGTGCTTGATCATCCTAGAATTCATTTTCGACACCATGTATTACTCACTCAACTGAGAAATGTTGATAAATTATAAACCGTGTGCTGAGGTAAACCTAGCTTTGACCATTATTAAAATCAATATTTTAACTGTTAATTATTACTTAATCATTATCATTTATATTGTTAATCATCACCTCATAATATAGAGTAGTGAAATACTATGAAATACATTGTAGATGATGCTTATGAATAGCATTTTAAGCGCTGAAGAAGAACCTTAATAAAACTGCATGCTAGGATAGGTTTTTCCAAGAATTTATGCATTTAAAATGGCAGAAAATAGGCACTATAAAATTTCCATGAAAATTACCATATGGTTGTGTTTTTTTCTCTCAGAAAAGAATTCTTAAGGTTGACTGCCAAAGAAAATGCTAGGGTATTTTGGTAACTCTTTGGAACATTCAGTTGAACTAGTCTAAACTGTACGGTGGCCAATGGTGTGAAAAGTCAATCGTATGGTCAAGACCTAGCCGATATATCTTTTGCCCTACTAATTTGTAAAGGAAATCATGGCTAGTGAAATGTTTTCTATGTAATTCTCATGTAAGAAATGGATGCTACCAGTTCCTTATGTAAGCAAATTTAGTTACTGAGAAAACTGCATTTCATTTCCATTTGTTTTAATTTTGTCCTGAATTAATTAATTATGGTAAATATTAATGAATATTTATGTTTAAATGAATTACTGATTGTGTATATTTTTTTGCTTTCTGTATCACAACTCTGGTTTTGAATTTTGTCCAAATCTTAATGCATGACCTGTAAAATGAAATCATGTTTATCTTGAAAAAATCTTAATAAACCTGTGATTTTTTAATCTGTAATGAGCATAAAATTATGCATAAACATTTTTGCTAAATTCTTTAAATGTAAATGTAAACTATTTTTATTTAAAAAGTTGAAGTTCATTTATGATAATGAAATTATCAGAAAGAAATAAACTTAAATTTTAAATAACATCTCAAGTTCCAATGTTTGTAAATACCTAAGTAAAATTTATTCTTTTTGAACTTTTGATGAAAATTATTTTGCTAAGTCATTTTTTTTGTTTGAACTTATCATTTATAATTGTAATGTCTTTGTTGTAATTTGAAAATTTATCATGATGTGAAATTATGTTATTCTGTGTTATTATGGTGTTGCCATAATTTCAGATTGACCTGTAGGTAAGCTGTCCACTTGAGTAAACAAGATTGTTTAACTTTCTCTCTAATTACCCTCAAAGAATCCATCTCGGGGTACCTATATTTATTTGAGGAGCAAATGAAACGGAATAAAATAAATTCCCACGTGCAAAAAGAGGAATGAACTCTCATTCATTGACCAAATAAGCATTTTTTTTTCCTCAAGAGTTCCTACAGGATTCTGATATGGCAACACTGTTGTTCTATTTTTGTATGAATCACCCTGATCTTGGAGTGGAAATTTTTCTCAAAACGTGGTTGCTATCATTAGGAACCTGGTTTTATCGTGCAGGTGGATGCTGATGGTAGACCCACGCCAATGGGCCCCCCACCCACCTCACATTTTCACGTGCTGGCTGACACTCCATCTGGCCTGCAACCTGTTAACCCACCCAAAACACCACAACCATCAGCAGCGAAAGCACTCTTGGAATTGGATGGTGCACAACGCAGGGAAGGCACTGCCGCCAATGCCACAGCCCGAACTAATGAATCTTCAACCACCGATATATCCAATTCCAATTTTGGTCTGCGACTAGATCAGTAAGTATTTTATAGATGCTCTCAATAAAGTCATGGAAAAGTTATACTTTTTGCATGCATTAGTTCCAGATTAATTTGTATCACATTGTTTTATTGCATTGTATAGTAACTTTGTTTCTATAACATTATCCTATCAGTGAAGGGTGCCCATCTTTAATTGATTAAAACTGTAGCTATAAAAACAGAAGAAAAAGCAATTTTATTTCCATAATGAACTCATATTTCACAAGTTATTATGTATGAAATCTGTATAATTGTAAGTTTAGGGTTCAGTATATGATGATTTCAGTTTAATTTATTTGGAATTATTTCTGGATCTGAATGTATGTTTAGGATTTTGAGCCAAAATTGAGGCTAATTTCTGTTGCCTTGAAGATGAAGGAAATAAACACTTTAGCTAATGTTTTTTTTTAATTTTGGTTGTAGGAAGATAATTCATTGATCTTATTGTGCTTGCAGGTATGCTAGGAAGCCAGCTGCTTTACGCAACAAAACTGCAGCAAATATGACGAGGGAGTGGACAGATCAAGAAACTCTTTTACTCCTTGAAGGTCTAGAAATGCACAAAGATGATTGGAATAAAGTGTGTGAGCATGTTGGCTCCCGCACCCAAGATGAGTGCATACTTCATTTCCTGAGGTTACCAATTGAGGATCCTTATCTTGAGGATGCAGAATTGGGAGGTAAATGCCCACATAAGAATTGGAAACATAATATAGTTTACTAATTATTTGTTGGGATTTGCAATTTAAGTATTTAACACCGGCTGTCCAAGTTGAGAATTAATATCACAAGCAGTAAGCAGTCTTTTCATGCCAATTTTTCCAGTTTGTGACTCTCACCATCCCGAATTTTACATGAAATAATTTTCACTAGTTTCTACCACCATATTCATTAAAATTTTCTCCACCAGACCTCATATTTTCCATGATAAAGAAATTAAAAAGTTTGTAAAACTTTGAATAGACTCCACATTATGAGTGCAGTTGATAAGGAAAATATTCATATCTCAGTGACAATCAACATATATCAACGTCAAATTTTATTACATGCCAATCATTGTATGAAGGTTACAGTAAATAAGTTTTATGAGCTCTGTCTCGTCCTGTGGGCCACTATAAATTTATTAATTTTAAGTTAATGAAGTTTCTAAGCATGAAAACATTACTTCTCTAATAAGTGATACCATTGTAAGGAAGAGGAGTTACCATATTCATTTGTTAGTTGAATTAAATTGAATGTACGTATGCTCAGAAAGAAAAAGAGAAGGTTATTTGATCGCTTGTAAGATTCATTTAATGTAGTAAAATTTGTTATGGCTATGCCCAGATTATTCAAAATAGAATGTTAAGATACTACCTTGATCAAAAATTTCCCGGAATTTATTCAGAAAATTAAAAATACAAGTTTATTCATCTAAATCTATATTGTCCCCTTCAAAGTAATCCCCATCGACTGCAACACACTTATGCCAGCGCTTGATCCAATCCTCGAAACATTTTTTATATTCGGTTTTCGGTATGTCCATCAGTGCTTCCTGCGATTTTTCCATTACTTCCTCTCGGCTGCTAAAACGCGTTCCCCGTAATGGTTTTTTAACTCGATTGAACAGAAAGAAGTCACAGGGAGCCAAATCAGGTGAATTCGGTGGCTGTTGGATGGTATTTGTTGCATTTTTCGTCAAAAAATTACGAATAATGATAGCACTGTGCGACGGTGCGTTATCATGGTGCAAAATCCACGAGTTTTCTGCCCACATTTCTGGTCTCTTTCGGCGAATTGCTTCACGCAAACGTCTCATAACGCCCAAATAATACTCTTTGTTTACTGTCTGGCAAAAATTCATGATGCACTACACCGTTGTAATCCATGAAAACCGTCAGCATTGCCTTCTTTTTTGACTGAAAACGACGTGGTTTTTTTGGTCTCGGCTCATTTGGTGAACGCCATTCACTTGCCTGATGTCTGGATTGCGTGTCGTACTCATAAACCCACGTCTCGTCTCCAGTAATGATCCTTTTGATGAATGTGGGATCGGATTCAGCCTCGCAAATCATGTCTTTTGCGACGTCAACACGGTCTCTTTTTTGCATGAAATTGAGGTCTTTTGGCACCAACTTTGCTGCTACACGACGGAAACCCAAATCATTAACCACAATGTCTTGGGCGGATCCATAGGCAATGTTCAAGTCCTCCGCTATTTCTCTGATGGTTAATTTGCGGTTATTGACCAACATTTCTTTTACTTTATCAATTTTTTCACCGACTTTCGATGTCGATGGTCTGCCACTGCGTTCATCATCTTCGATTGACTCACGACCACTTCTGAACCGCTCGTGCCACTGGTAAACGACCGTTTTTTTTAGAGAATCGTTGCCGAAACACTTTTCCAACATTTCCAACGTCCGTGCGCCACTAAATCCGTTTTTTACGCAAAATTTAATACAAGTTCGTTGTTGCAAATTTAAATCCATTTCTGCAATTGTAAAAAATCGCCAACACACACAGAGATAGATGTACTCTTGGCTACGTAACATTTGCAAATGTCAAGTTATGACACTAAGATTTAAAGGGAATATCAACAACAGATGTACCAATTTAACAAAAAAAACAGAACTCAAATCGGAACGATGGGAGCGCCACACGGTGGTTATTCCGGGAACTTTTTGATCAAGGTAGTATAATGCATAGCTACAAACAAGTGCCTTATGTGAAATATTTCATTGATCAAAGGATGGCAGCCTAAATTGCTAGTTTCAGTGAATCATCTTAAGATGATAAAAATAATATTTGTCTGAAGTAATACAAAGGAAAAGTAATTAATGGCTACTGTAATATTTTGCATGGTTCAATTTTTCTGATGGTGTTGAATTAAAAAAAAGTTAATGTAAATTTTACTATGTTCAGTTAATAATGAATAGTCAACTGATAAATTAATTATTTGAATCCAATGCTTACATTACTGCTAGTGTCCATTGTGTCCATCCAAAAAAAAACACCCCTACCTTAACCGGTAGATTACCTTATAATTATACATAACTACAGGGTGGTCCTCAATCAATGATTTTAAATTATAATTTATCTATAATTATTTTATGGTTGTAAAGCACTGGTTCTTAGGGTTCTTGTGGAAGTATGTGCAGAGTCATTTGAAATTTATATTTTTGTTAAGCGTCTTTAGTCATAATTTCATTTTAATAATTGATCGGTAAGAAAAGCAGGAAAGAGATTTTGAGGCCATTGGTAATTAAAAAAGTGAGGAAATAGCAATAATTGTATGTGCTCATCTTTCTTCAATGGAATTATGTACAAATGTATAAGCATATATACCTACTAGGAGGTAGAAATCCACACCTGCACACCTTTGTATAATTTCAATGCCAATAATTTACTTTTTGTTCAGACACAGTGCATTTACCTTATGATACTCGGCTCGGCTAGACACTTACATTTCCTTGATAGTTATTGGCTCCTTTCCCTCACTCATAATTTTCTCTACAGCCTGCTGATACTCCTTCCTTCCATCAATCCAGTTAATATTTCTACATTCCATTTCCTAAACCACCTGCTTAATCTTTTTGAATGAGACATTACACTGAATAACAACTAAATTGTGGTCGGAGTCGGTATCCACTCCCAGGAAACTGTGAATTGATCATCGTGTTCCTAAATCTGTGCCTTACCATAATACAATCTAGCTGATGCCTTTGTGTTTCACCTGGCATTTTCCATGGATAGGTATGCCTTTTGTGATTTCTAAACTAAGTGTTAATGATGACTAACCCCCTTGCTCTTGCAGAATTCAATTGCTTCCCCCCATGGTCATTCTTTGTACCTAAGTCATAATCCCCTACCTTGTCACCGTCTCTTCCTTTGCCTACTATTGCATTCCAATTCCTTGTCCCTGTCAAATGTTTTCCGGGCAGGAGAATGAATTAGCCTAGTTTAGAACCCATGCTAAGTGAATATATCCTACCCTCCTTAAATTGCATGCCATGTAGCAAAAGAAATATTGGATAAGGGAAGAATTTTGTTATTCAGGCAGCAAGGTCATTAGTGATGAATGGAGAAAGATTTAAGTTTGTAGTAAGAAGGATAGAATGATGAAGAAAGCTTTCTATTAGAAGAAAAAACAACAAACAGGAAATACCTATTGCACAAGAGTGAAAGTGATTGGTTAAAATGTAAATGGAATTGACCTTTTGATATCATTGTCAGACATGAATAATAGGGGCTGAGAAAAAAATAGGAGCCAGGAAAAAAGATCAAAAATGATGAAAAAGTATTAAGGAAGAAAGAAAATAAAATGGATTGACAGAATAACGAATGCAGAACTATATTAAAGTGTGGGTCAAAGGAGGGGTCTGTGGAGGACTCCTACCCAAAGAAGAGGAACTAATTTGACATAGCCTGAAGCATTTGAGTTTGCTAAATGTTCACTAGTTGATAATAGCACAGAGGGAAGAAATTACAAATGAAGGATAGCTGTGAGAGGCAATTAATGGAAGATGTAAGTTAGACCGCGAGGAAGGAATGAAAAGATAGTCAGGGAACAATAGCTTGGAGAGCTGCTTAAAACCAATCCTCAATTGATAACCAATAGCAATATTAAGGAAAGAATGATATTCCCTTCAGATTGAAAATCTACAACAAGAATATTGATCTAAATGGAATGACTCAATATTTAAAAAAAAGAAACTAAAGCTTTATTAATGCAATCTCAATTTAAATATCACAACATAATTTTCAACAAGAAAATTATCTGGGTATGTATGTTAATAGGATGTTTGCCCTAGAAGCTGACCCAGCAGTATTTGGAAGTGAAGGTCTGGAAAAGTTTAAATAAGGATAATAGCTAGCTAGCTGTGCCCAATTCAGGTCAATGATTTACTCATGGCTAGCATCTAAAGCTTTATATTCAGTGGATGAATAGTTCTCTCATAATGTTACTGATCTTATATTCTGATATACCTATGATGTATTTGTGTTTGTATTGTGTTTTTCCGTCTTTACGAGGGCCATTATATTTTATATATTTAATGAATAATAAATATTATTTATGTCCTCCTGCAGTCATTAATATAATTGCTTTGATATATTGCAGGTGGTGCTCTCGGACCATTAGCCTATCAACCTATTCCATTCAGCAAAGCCGGCAATCCTATAATGTCCACTGTGGCTTTTCTGGCCTCAGTTGTTGACCCTAGGGTAGCTGCTGCAGCTGCCAAGGCTGCAATGGAGGAGTTTGCCAACATCAAAGTAAGTCCAATCTACTATTTTTTCAAGGAATTGGGGTCAAATGTCCAGTTTTTAATAACTTGGACTGTATTTAATTTATCATGGACAAAAGAATTTGAATTCAAAATAAAACTTGTATTTATGAGGGCGGTTCAATAAGTACCCATGTTAGAAATGAAGAAACCATTTTTTCAAAAATATTTTTTTTATTTTTCAACATAGTCCCCTTTTAGAAAGATAAACTTCTATCAACGTCCCGGCCAATTTTTTAACCCCTCCAAAAAATAGGATTTGTCGAACCCTCCAAAATACGCCTCTGTCTCGGCGATAACTTCCTCGTTTGAGCTAAATTTTTTTACCGTGAGCCATGTTCATATTCATGTTAGGAAATAAGAAAAAGTCACAGGGAGCCAGATCGGGTGAATACGAGGGGTGCGGCAGCAATTCATAATGTAGTTCATGCAGTTTGGCGGCGACAACTCCGGATGAATATGCCGGTGCGTAATCGTGGTGAAACAGCACCTTCTTTTTCACCGAATGCAGTTGTGTATCCTTCAATTTTTTGTCAAAGAGGTCAAATAACTCACTGTAGTATTTCCCAGTGATCGTTCTTCCTTTTTCTAAACCATCCATAAGGATGATGCCATTTGCATCCCAAATAACTGTCGCCATGACCTTTCCGGCCAATCGGACCATTTTCGCCTTCTTCGGAGCAGATTCACCAGAAGAAATCCATTGTTTTGATTGTTGCTTAGTTCCTCGTGTGTAAAGATGAATCCAGGTTTCATCAACAGTGATAACTCGTCACAAAATCACCTTTGGATGTTGCTTAAATTGCTGCAAACCCTGTTTCGAAGTTGACAGCCGGATCAGCTGGCTATCCACCGTGAGCAATCGCGGCACTCATTGGGCTGACAATTTTTTCATCGCCAACTTATCATGTAAAATATTAATTGCCGTTCCGGTCGACACACCCACGGCCTCTGCTACTTCGCGCACTTTCGTTCGTCGATCAGCGAGAATCATGGCGTGGACTTTTTGAATGATTTCCTCGGTAACCACATCTGCCGGGCATCCTGGTCACTCCTCATCAAAAACAGATGTTCACCCACGTTTAAATTCATTGAACCAATATCTAACTGTGGTCATAGATGGCGAAGTGTCCCCATGAACAGCATCCAACTTTGCTTTTATGTCCTCGCATTTCTTCCCATTCAAAAACAAAAAGCAAATTACTGAACAATACTGCTCTTTTTCCATCTTAGCGAAAGTCGTGAAACATGTCTTACTCGAATGGCTGCCAAATCCAAACTAACCTTTAAATCAGTCTGAAATTTGTTTCAACGTCGTTTGATAGATGGCAGCACACGATGATAACATAAACTTCCCTTAGGAACACCCTTTGTTGTCAAACATGGGTAGTTATTGAACCACCCTCGTACTGGTCATTTCATACCACAGTTGCAATTAACATATAATCACTTCATTTGTGCTGAGTTTTTATGGACATTTAGAACTTATTTTTAGTTAAGCCTTATGTAGTTGAGTAAGTTGAATGAATGAAGAGCTCATTTTATGCTCTAACAAGGTTGAAAAATCTTAAAATAAGAGAGATACCATTGAAAATTAAATCTAATATTGTCTAAATTATATTAAAGGATGAAGTTCCTGCTGCCCTTGTAGATGCTCATGTGAAGAATGTTGAAGCTTCAGCTGCAGAAGGAAAATTCGATCCCTCAGCAGGTTTGGCACAGGTCAGTGGACATCATCATGCATGACATATTCTAAAAGTTAATACTTACAATGGGGAAATTTTTTCAAGTGATAAGAAATAAAGTTTTGTGAGATACATTGAAATATATGTACATCCTTCTAAGGTTACAGTCACACTAAGCCACAAATGCAATTGCAATTTCTTCAGAACGGGGTGAGAAAATTTTTCTCGACAATTGTATAACAGGAAATTATAAGCAAAGAATATCATGACACTCTTCCATGAAATATACCTGTTATGAAAATGAATATTACTTTTAGTTTCATCGCTGAAATTGATGCCATAGGAATAAACAAAAGGATGCTGTGTCATAAAATTGATAGAAATGAAAGTCATTGCCCATATTTTTTTGCCCCTGGAAAATTACTGTAATTCAATTAGTTCATTGAAGTAGTTATTAGTAAGGGATAAAAAAGAGGGATTATTAATGAAATTCAAGTGAGCTGAGGTACATGTAAAATAACTCTGTTCATTTACTTATGGCATAGAATTTAAGAATTTTAAAATTTAAATATTGTGGAAAGGCAGATATTAGGAATGAATGGAAATAGTACTTTGATAGAATACTGGTCTCTGGTAATTTTTGCATTTAATAATACATCCTGAACTACACTGAAAGCATTGAGCCTATTGAAAATTAATTTTCCTGTTTGAGGCCAAATTCTTCAATCTTTTTCTATTTAATACTTGTCGACAAAAGTGAGCTGTTATGGTTCCATGATATGTTCTGCTGCCACCTTTGACTTGCTCACTCTTTGCTTCTTCAATTTAGAATTTAAGGAGAAAAATTGGGTTTTGTTTTTAAATTTTGATGAGATCAGCTGTAAGTACTTGTTTTAACATCACTTTGCCATGAAAACTCATATTATTTGAATCATCAATCAATTTGTGTTAGTTTTCAACAAGAGACCATGGAAAAACACCTGAAAGACCAGGTGCATTGTTAAAGAAGTCACTTCCATCATTCCTTCTTAATTATTCTCTTTTCAATGCCATATCCAATCCAGTAAAAGCAAAACTTTGAATTTACATAACGAAAATTTGCATAACCCTCACATTAATGCAATTTTTTTATGACATGGACTGTTCTCCATATAAATCCATGCGATCAAAACCTTATTATATACAGTAAACCCCTGCTAACCTGGATTTAATGGAGCCAGGAGTATTCTGTATTGGATTAATTTGGTCTATCAGGGGATATGGTACACATAACCCAAGGGAACCTTTTCTCCTAGTTACTCTAATGCATCCTTGCTTAATGATTTAACAATTTCAGAGTGGCATTGCTGGAACAGCTGTGGAAAAAGAAGAAGAGACTGAGAAAGAGAAGACACCTGTGGTGAAAGAGGAAAAAGAGGGTGGAGCGGCAACAGCTGGGGTGACAACAGCATCCACCACAACAACAACATCAACGACAACTACCACTACAGCAACCACGACTACAGCCAAGGAGGGCGAGGGAGCAACAGCACCGTCATCAGCAGTGACACCAGCTAAGGAAGAGGGAGGAGAGCAGAAGAAGGAGAAAAAGGGTGGGGAAGAGGAGGAGCCAATGGAGGTGGATGGGAAGGAAGATTCCCAGGGAGGGAAGGAGAAGGCAGAGTCAAAAGAGGGGGCAGAGAAGGAGGGGGCAGGCGAAGATGAAGCGGAGTCAAAGGAAGAGGCAAAAGAGGGTGCCGAGAAGGATGCTGCCCCTGTCAAGGATACACCTGAAGACAAGTCAACAACAGAGGCAAGACTGCAAGGGGCGGCAGCAGCTGCTCTTGCATCCGCAGCAGTCAAAGCCAAGCACCTTGCAGCTGTGGAGGAGAGGAAAATCAAAAGCCTAGTAGCCCTGCTTGTTGAGACACAAATGAAGAAGTTGGAGATAAAGCTTCGACACTTTGAGGAACTGGAGACAACGATGGAGAGGGAGCGAGAGGGTCTAGAATATCAAAGGCAGCAGCTCATAGCCGAGAGGCAACAGTTCCATCTTGAGCAGCTGAAGGCTGCGGAATTTCGTGCCAGGCATCAAGCTCACCAGCGGCTAATGGCTTCTGAAATGCCCCAGTCTCAACCGGTAAGTTTCCTTAATTCCCGATAAATTTTGTGCAGCAATTGAAAAGGAAAATGTACACTGTTCAGTATCATTAAATAGTTGTTAAAATGCCTTAAAAAATCACTCCCTGCATTGAGCACTCATTAATACTAATGCTGATTTTATAATTACTTACTTTGTAATGAATTCCTGTGACTTTTAGGATAAAATATCTAGTCGTAGCAATTGGATATCAACTGAGAAAATATTGTTTGATCAAAAATTTTGATGATTTTACATAATTTTTATATTGTGTACTATCAATAATTTTTAGTTTAAGTTTATTCACTTAGCCTTATCCATAATGTGCCTTTTGGATTTCCTGACCTGAATTTCAATCTTATTTTTGATAGTTTTTCATTGTTCTGGCATATGCAATCCATGCCATATATGTTTTTAATTATGGTGTGATGATGTCTAAACATCTGGCATGAAACACGAGAATGGGTACCTTCTTCTACTCATTTATACTTAATCAAAATTACCCAAAATTGTGAACTTCAACTTTGGTGTGTACATTGGAGACATTTGTCAGAAATTCTAGAAGTAATCCTTCATTTTATTGAACCATGGAAGGCCTTCAGATGCATAGCTAACCACAATCTGAAAAAACTAATCAACCCTTTCCAACAGTCTATCTCTTGGTTGTTTTTTTGGGTGCAAGATTTGTCTTGAAAACCACAGGTGTCACAGGGAAAGGATCTGAATCCCCTACCCTGATGTGTACATTTCACATGTCATAAAGGGTTTAGCAAAATGTGGAAGGAAGAGAATACATGGACTGATTCGTAGTATCTATGAGGAAGGAATCTGGCCGGAAGACTTTGTGAGATCAGTGTTAGTTACTATGCCAAAAAAGATAAAGGCTATATCAATTGAGGACTGCAGAGCAATGAGTTTGATTTCCCACACAGCTATAGTGGTTCTCAGGATCATCAACAAAAGGATAGAGAGTAGGGTGAATGATTACTTAGGAGATGATCATTTTGGGTTTAGGGAGGAGAGAGGCATTCATGATGTCATGGCAGTGATGAGATCACTAATCAAAATGAAGATAGAACACAATCAGGACTTATTTGCCTGTTTAGTTGATTTCAAAAAGGCATTTGTTAGGGTGGATTGGGACAAACTAATGAGTATAATGCAGAAAATAGAAATCGATTGGAGGGACATGAGGCTAATCTGCAACCTGTACATCTCTCAGTCTGCTCAGGTGCAAGTGGGGAACGGAGAGTTCAGATGGGGTAGTGTTAGGAAGAGTTGTAAGATAGGATTGTCCATTTGCATCAGTGCTGTTTAACGTGTATGTAGAGGAAACGATTAAAGAGGCACAGTAAGAACTGGAGGTAGGAATGAAAGTTGGCGGGTAATTCATAAAATCAGTTGGGTTTGTTGATGGCCAAGCCTTAGTTTGTCAGTCAGCCAAGAGGTTTTCAAGTATTGTTGAGTGAAATGGAAGTTCAGTGCGATAGATATGGGATGAGAATCATTATTAATAAAACAAAGGTCATGCGATTTTCCAGAAAGACAGTCTTTTCTTAAGATTAAAATTGGAGGGGGAAAACTTAGAGTCAGTGGAAAAATTAACATATCCCGGAAGTGTTTTGGACAAAAATGATCAAAGTAGTAAGGATGAAAGGAGAATAATTGCACTTGGAAAAGCGGCTTTCACAAGGGGGAGGTAGTTGACAGGGGCATTGAGTAAGAAAGGACTCATTGAAACTTTGATATGGAGCATAGTTATATATGGTGTGGAAACATGGTCACTGAAGCAGGAGGATAGACGAAGATTGAAGGCTTTTGAAATGTGGGTGTAGGGAAGGTAAAATGTACGAAAAGGAAAACAAAAGAAGTGCTGGTTATGGTGGGCGAGGAAAGGGGATTGTTGGGAGAAATCATAAGGAGGCTGGAAAAATTTATTAAAATGTTCGGAAAACAAGGAAAGGACAGGAACAGGATAGGGATGTTGGACGGGATGAAGGGAGGAAGTACACAGGGATGAAGCATACAAGAAGAACACAGCATCCTACTCTCCTTGTTGTAGAGTAGGATGCTGTATGGTTTTTTGTCAGGAGATAGTTATTCGGTAGTGTGTCCATCCAAAACCTACCTTAACCGGTAGATTATCTTTAAAAAAAAACAGGGCTTGGTATTAGGTGAGCTCTACTCTCACATAGCATACCCAACCTGCAGGGTGATTTCTCTGATTTGGTTTTGTTTCCCACATTTGATCTAAGTCATTTGGCCGTCAAAACATTTTATATCTCAATCTTTAATTTCTCACGTATTTTCTCTGCTTTTAATATATACTACAACCGCTTCCACACACTGTCATTTCATGATGGTATATTATATATGTCTGAATAATGTATCATTTCTCCCATGTCATTCCTTGCTTCTGAGATAGATTAAAGTTGACTGGTACCTGGGAAACTGAAAACCTTTATCTTGCTTACAGTTCAAAGTATCAAGCTCACAGTATAAAGTGTAGTATATGTCCAAGGTAAAGGTAGAGTAGGGAAATATGTATAGTCCAGAACTCTAGAAAACTTAATTTCGTGTATATTTCCATTCCTTCGAATTATTTTTTTTTCATTGGTTTTAAATGTGTTATTACTTGAATCATCAGAATGTTGGTTCACACTGCTGGCTTGTAGTGGGCAGTGAGGAAGTTGTTCATAGTGGATCATTGCAGTAACTGTTTGCATTTGTTTCCTTCCCTCTCCTGATTCTTTATGTAGTTCACTTTAATGTCAGTTTGATTCTATGCTGTGCCAAGTGGAATATAATCACCAGCATACCTTTCATTGAGGAAATTTCAAGTCACAACAATTGTAACCCCAAAATTGAACTGATTTGGGTATTGCCTCCCAATTATGAACAATTACATAAATATTGTTTTTAAATTTAGGCTACCATCTTCTAAAATTTATCACCAAAGCAAGATATTACATGCTAAGCCATGTTGTCCAAGGTATATGTGATGTATGTTGGTACAAAAGTGCCATTATTATTAGAATGCTGTTGTGTATGATAGAGCTGCAAAAACATAAATTGGCTTGAAGCTGTGAGAAATTAGAACCAGACATTAGTTACTTCTGATAATAATGATATAAAATGACATATTAATCTGGGTGTTGAAATTTGTTAGGTTGTGGTGTCAAAGCCGTGGCAAACATCAATTATTATATTCAAGAATTGGGTTTTTTTTGAGGCTGTCATGTCAAATCGTCAACAATTTCAAGACTTTTTTTAGCCCCATGATCTGGGTACTTTCAGTCCTAGTATTACTTTACAACTCATATATCCATAAAGAATTTCTGCCGCATATTATAAATATCCTGCATTTTTTATTCACAACAGCAACAGGTGGGTCTGGGTGGACCACCCCCAGGTAATCCACCACCGACATCACAGGGTGGCCCTCCTCACCCTGGAGTTGGTTCACAACCACCCCAGCAGCCCCCACCACCTCAGCCACAGCAGCAACCTCCTCCCCCACCACCCCCACAACCGCAAATGCAGCAACAGCCGCAACCTCCACCACTGCAACAGCCTACACCATTACCGCAACAACAGCCACCACCACCACCACCCCAACAACAACAACAGCAGCAGCAGCCGCAACAACAACCACCACCCTTGCCCCCACCACCGCAGCAACCCCCTCAGCAGCAGCCTCCACAGCAACCCCCTCCACAGCAACCTCCACCACAACCACCACAGCAACAACCTCCACCACAACAGCAGCCACCACCACCAACACCCCAACAACAACAACAGCCCCCACCACCTCCCCTGCAGCAACCACAGCAGCAACCCCCACAGCAGCCGCAACCCCCCGGTCCAATTCTTGGATGGCAGCAAGGCCCACCTCGACAGTCGACGCCTGAGGTGGTCGGTCCAGGGGCCCCACCTGTCGCATCCCCAGGGCCACAGTCAGCGCCCTCGCCGGGCAACCAAGCGTCACCCCAACGAGCAGTTTAAAATGTTAAACGAAAGGAAAAACTTTGTGAGGGGGGTGGCAGAATGGTTTTTAATTCTCATTGTCCCCCCCCCCCCCCACTCCCTTGCCTGTCCAGGCTGGGACTCTTTCTTAGGTTGCTCGGTGATCTTCATTTGTCATAGGAATTTGTAATCTACTTTCCATTCCCCCCTGTGTATAGGTGACTCAAAACAGATTTGTATGAAGTTTTCAACAAGAGCGGTGCTCGATAATTGTGTAAATTTTGTGTCCTTTTTTATGGAAGAAATACTAGTAGTGCATAGATTTGTTTCGTTTCTTACTCATCTCGATTCTCGCGCTCTGTTTCGTCTTTGGAGTAGAGGACGTGGAGCTTGTGTCAAGCATAGCTGTGCAAAGTGGTTGTTTTATAGTTAGCAACAGTGGTTTTCGGTATTGCCTTTATTTATAATCTTCCCCGTGAAAAGGGACAATGTTTTCTGGATGGTAATACAATACCTCTACATTTTTGAAGGAATAAGCTATGCTTTGTGAAGCTGTCCTTGTCAGCTGAGAGAAATCTTCTGTCCTCTGCCTGTGAGTCTGTCTTTCTATTTTTTAAATTTTATTTCTCTAGTAAAAGTATTTTATGTCTAATACTTAAAAAATAAACATGTTGAATATGAAGGATTTAATTCATCAACTCCTTTTAAGGCATGTATAACTCCATATCATAACTTCTTTATTTGAAGAGAAGTGAAAAAACATACAAAATAGTGATTAAAATAAAAATACCTTTTTGTCCTCATAAAAAAATTTTATGGGATAGGCTAGATTGCATCATCCACAATGACAATAAGGTATGTATAAAAAACGAAATACCTAGTCAACACAAACAATTTCACAAAAACACTATGTACTCATTTATGCATGATGTGTGCTAATAGGAATAACAAGATCACAGTCATTTCTGATCACTGTAAAGGTGGCCTTCAAAATAGCCGAATGTTACTCCAACAAGATCGATACTCCAACTGGAAGTAGTAACTTCAAATGACTTCCCTCTTACTTAATGCCATCACATTACTTTTGCACATCCATATTATAAATAATTTTCAGTCGGCAGGTAAATTTTAACTGCCAGCAATTTGTTTGAGATTGCAGCGGAGAGAAACCATCTTGAGTAACACACTTTGAACACTTAGTGCGTAATATGTCTACAAATGAAATGTCTCATTTTTTCTTGTCTTGACACACTTTCTGGAACCATGATTTGGTGAGACCACAGCGAGCGTTGACACAGTGAGGACATCGTGTAAGAAATTTAGGACTAACTGAAGGGCTGTTTCCTTTTAAGTGACTCATCACTATATCTGTGAGTGCATTAATGAAGAGTGGATGATCATTAGGTGCTGCAGCACGGCGAATCATGTTGACCCCCAACTGTGAAAGCACAGGTAAGTAAATAAGGTAAGCTAGAAGAGTAATTTGGATATTGCATATCTTTTTTTAACATATAGTAACATAATGAGTGTATAGTAATAAACAGGCTTTCACAATTATAATACTCGGCCAAAAAAAAATTCCACTTCATTAAATTCAAATTTCAGAAGCAATTATTTCAACAAAATCAGATTAATTATTGTAGCAATCAGAATTTAAAAAAATTAAAGTACTTACTTCCTTTCCAAGGTCATGACAATATTCTATGTCCATTTCATGAAGAGTTTCAATATGTTCATTGACAAATGCCACAGGAACTAAGATAAAATTTTTCTTTCCTTGTTTAACATAAGCTGTAAGGAGAATTAAGTATTAATTAATAATGTTCAACTAGCAATAATGAAATACCCTATATTTAACACAATCCATTAGTTTAAGTGGATATTTGTATTTATCCTTCAGAATTATGAACTACGCTGGCCAAAACCATAATTATGTCATCTGTCATTCTTTAATGTTGTTTCACATAGGAACGATGGCCTTTTCTCAAGTGCACTGCTTCCAATACAACATGATGGACTCATTAAGTAACGAACTAAGTAATGCTCAATTTCAGTCTCATGTTAATTTCTGTAAAAGGAAATTTCTTTTTAGCAACCACAAGGAAAGTTAAGAAAATATACAGGTACATCTGAACTAGCAAAGTGCAGTAGCAAATTTAGAGGTAAGCAGAAGAGCCTACTGATATTATTATGAAGAAATAAGATCTTTCAAAACAAGCCTCTCACTTGGTCATTGAATGAAGAAAGCAATTTATTTTTTTACTTCTTAACTTAGGTACGACCAGCTTCTATGCTTAGGTCCGATGGGGTACTTCTATCAGGTACGATGATGACGCCTGTGTCATCACTTACGAGCATTGAAACTAGTTGTACCAAAATAAAGAACAGTGGAAAAATACATTGCTCTTCATTCCATAAATATGAACTTCGTCAAAATTGAGCCAGAAACTATCAAATACAGTCACCTGGTATATACTAGGGTACACATTCGAACCTGAGGGGAGAGATTTTCTGGGAATTAGAAAACTACATTCTTGACAAAACGATATTCATTTACTCATTCCAAGCGTATGTATTAAATAATGAGAATTGAAATTTAATTTGAGCACGGCTGAGTAACAGTACAGCACAAAGAATCTACGGTATTTCATACCCAGCAGGATTAATGTTAATGTGATAACTGATTCATTCATTTTGGGGCCCATGATGTAACCATTGAATTCCAACTGTTCTTTTTATTTTTAACCTTAAATTTAACAATGGAATGGATAAATTTAGTCTACACAGGTTAAATAGTCATTTATGCACATTAATTGTACTTAATCATGCTTGTTTTTGTCCTCTACTTTTGAATCATTTAAAAGTAATTTTTTCTCTATTCTTCTATAAATGCATTTCTAGAGTAGTAATATAAACAGCAAGTATATAGTTTGCTTCTTTACACCTAGAATGAAACTGCCACACATATTGAACAATTTAGTAGATGTTGGTTTTCATCAATTATTTATAATAAACTTTTGTCTTTGAAAATCATTCTTATGTATTGTAATATCAATTATTTTTGCAGTCATAAAGATCATTTAGTGATGAAGAAAAAGCTCTGTGCACAAAAAAACTATGATTGATAGTCAGAAACAGAAAAAAATATATAAATATTGAGAGGTCTCAGAAGGGGAAAAGACGAAATGGGTGTAGAAGAGGAACATAGTTATCATAAAATATATTGATAGATAGTTCCTGCAAGTCTTAGCCCAATAGCCATTAATAAATATCAGGTATTCATAATTTCATTATTCATACAGTGTCTCTTGAATAAGAGTGGCATGTTAGTTTCATGGAAACATTGATGTCTCCATTCTAACAATTAATTAACTAGTTGTCATGAAAGTACTTTTTGTTCTGTGATTAAAATACATACATACTCAAATATTAACCCTGCTTGGAATTGTGGGAACCATAGTTACTGTAATGAGAGATGGCAAATTCTGCTCGATCTGTGAGCAATGCATAATCTTCAAGAATTTTATATTGGAGTGCTTTTTTTGGTCAGCAGTGGCTCCGGGCATTAAAGTATTCCTGCTTAAGCTGCTTATTGGGCCAAAATGAAGCAATGAATATAGTAAAAAATTCCAGTTTCGCCCTAGTGTTATTCCCAAATGATTCCTCATAACCAACAGAAAGGTTTTTCACATGGTTAAAGTCACATAAATTCACCAAAAGACATCTCACCTTTAAGGGCATCATCTGTGAAGGGGCCCAACCATGGAAGTGGGCCAACCTTTGACTGCCACACAAGAGCATATTGATGTGAAAACTTTAATTCTTCCATCACTGCATGAACTGTAGCACCAACTTCTGAGGGGTAAGTGTCTCCTCTGTTCACCGCCTGTGAGAAAATATATGGATGTAGAATAGTCACCTATGGTCTATGCCTTATAGTGTTGTCACACACATCTTAATTTTGATTAGTCTTTTCCTCACTTTTTACTTCCTCAGTAATAACAGTAGAACCTCTCCCAATGACCACTCCTATTAAGCAACCACCCCTTTTAATGAATAGTTTTTTCCCAGAACCGATTGTAATGCCCAGATGTTCAATGTTTATAATACCCATATTCAAAGATCACACCTCACTCCAACGTAAGACTACTACTTCCTTGGGATTCTCCCTTAATTCTGCGACACAGTCATAAAATTGGGTTTCCCTCAGCTCATAGTGTTCAAGACCTTAATCCTCTCTACAGAGGTTCCGCTTTGTCTTTTGGTACTCCCCAAAATATTCACAAGAGAGAATGAGTGATGTCGATTGTAGACTATTGCGTTTCTCCGTACCTTATGGCATTTCATTTTGGGTGACAGCATAAAAATGATTCACAAGTCAAAGATGTCACAGAAGAGAACTTGTTGGAGTTTTGAGGAAAGGTTTAAAATTATCAGAAAATGAGATAAAGATGCACTGAATAGAAAGCAGAGCTGTTTAAGGGTGGAAAAATCAGATAAACAGATTTTGTGCCTCACATTTTTGATGGTGTTTTTTTTTATATGGAACCACAGAAGACACCTGAGGACAAACTCTGAAAACAAGTTTGACTGCTCAAGAGGCACTTTCAATGATATAAGGGGGTGTCATAATTTAGTAAAAGAGCCCAACTATGGAGAGATGAACTACCTAGTCACAGAGCGTAAATGTATATGTTTTTGAAAAGAAATTAACCAAAAAAAAAGGACAGAGGTCTGAAGCAGACATCTTTCCAAAGGTTTTTTCTAATACAAAGTGAGACTGACTAAAACTTAAAAAGCTAGGAAAGATGCATTATTTTATGAAAACGTTTTAATGACTGTGTTAAATCATTACTCCCTTTCCAAGTAAAATTGAATACAGATCACTAATTTTTTAAAAAGTTGCCACTCATTACTTAGTTCAGCCCATTTTCCTGTTCTTCCAAGTCCCAATGACTAATCTCTCTCAGATTCCATAACCTTTACATTTTGCCAAAACTCAGTTCTAGGGTAATAGTAAGCATATGTATCGTATTTTCATGTCAACTATGTTCATTTACATCAAGATTTTACCTGCTTATTTATCATATTTTATATTTTGCTTCCCATAGGTTACACTGATGTAGTGTGAGCATTTTTAATTTTTTATGAAATTACTAAGCTTACTTCATTCTCCTGAAACATTTTGTCATCATGAATATATGATAATGAAAAACTAGATTTATTCAGCTTTATTTCAACGAGTTCAGTAATTTTCCCATTTTTTTAATGTATTCTATGCTCATTTGAAATCATATTTCTAGAAACACAATCTTCCCAAGCACCTGTGCCCCAATCAATCACCCCTCTTTACGACCATTTTTTGGCTAAACTGTTAGTAATCTCTTAATGCAAGTTTCATATTGTTTCTGTTTATATATTTATTTGTTTGTCCAGCGATTTGTTTATACATACCTGTATATTTCCATCTCAATATATTTTTTTTAGTTAAGAAAAATTTCGCTATATAACTGAAAATTTAACAGGAAAGAGCTTTGGTTTCTTAAGATACTTAATAAGTAAATTTGTCCTAAATACCTTAAGAGGAAGTGAATGGGCAGAAAATAAAATCATAACATCTTGACGGATGTCACTAGGAAATTCCTTCAGCTGCTCACTAATTCTCTCAGCAATTGTCTTAGCAAGAAGGGGATGAGTAGACCAGCGGTCAATGAGATTCCATTTCATGTTGGATGGCTCTTTTCTGTGTCAAATATAAAGTAACATCAGAGAGTAAGCACTGGTGCCATTACACTAGCTGCAATTTTAAATCTTGCAGAGTCAGCTATAGGTTTATTAAAATGCAATTTTTTAATAAATATGGGACATATTAAGGAAATAATAATAAAAATGTAAATTCAGCTCACCAAAAATTAATGTTTTACAATAGAAAGATCAATGTGAATTAAAAATTTGATAGCATTATACAGAAGGTTAATTAATGAAAATTTCATAAATATTTACCTGCAGGAATAAAAATCATGGATAGCATTGAGACTGGATCCAGTAGTGGCACAGCTGTACTGAGGATATTGTGAGAAAGCTATTACTCTCTCTAAACCATCACTATGAAAAAATTAGAATGAATATGAATGCAACAGTTTTGAAAGTATTATTTCGAATATTAAACGACCATTTTACATATTATTATTAATAAGGTTAGGTGAAGCCAAATACTTAATACATCGTGCAAAATACATTTTGCATACTTTACTTGATAACTCAGTAAAATGTAATTTTGTTATTCAAATTTAGTTAGATATTGTTAAGTAGTTTCCAAATTACAAAGTAAGTCTCCAAATTTACAAAGACAAGAATTTGATTTTGTCACAACATAATTTCCTATTCACTTAATAATCATTTTGGCACTAAATACCACTAATTGAGTAATTGACTAATATTGGTATACATGAACTAAAACCAGTTGTGGATAAGTTATCCCTCCCCTGACTCTCCTTCAATTACCCACCCTGAGACTCCTTCCATAATATATCTTCTTTCCTTTGATTCCAATTAATTGTTTAAAATTACTGAATACCCAAAAATGAAAAACAATTGATTTGAACAAAACGTAAATTTCAATTCTAATTGATTTCAGTGGTCTCTCCTATCTGCTAAAGAGTGTGCCACCCTTCTACCTCCCACAGAAAGTCAACCCTACTTCTATGCCTGACTGAAACAAGTGCATGTGATCATATGTACTATCAGAAATGGCTGGACGCCACCTTAGTTTCACGTACATATTCAATAAACCAACATCTTTGAATCATGTAAAGAGTACATTTTAGATTTCAATTATGATATAAGTGATGTAAAACATGGTGCAGAAGTGAACTGGAGATATAGGTAACTTATCTGAAAACAGTATTTTACTCAGACTTAACATATGAGGTTATTTTATGTAGAATGGGAATCATAGGGAAATAGGATAGGGTTGTCCATAACATGCCAGGAAAGAAAAGACTAATTCCCTTGATAGTCATGGAAAGGGCTGGTGTTAGGAATTGAAGTTGGTGGGAGAAGATTAATCTTTGGCATTTGTGGATGATGAAGGGTTAGCAAACCACTAAGCTAAGGAATTGCTGTCATTGTTGAGTGCAATATTGCATTCATGTTTAAACTATGAAATGATAGAGCATAGGAAATATAAATTGAGTTTTACGAGGCAGTTAGAGTTAGTCAAACAAAATATGAAGTCATATATTTAAGGTGGTGGTAAACTTTACCTACTAGGGAACTATTTAAAGGAGAAAATCAATAAGGATTCAAGATGAATAACAGCATTAGCCAAGGAGGAGATATAAGATGAGAGGATCCTTGAGTAAATATGCGAAGTACACCATTGAAAGCTTTTATATTGAGAAGAGTGCTTCATGGTACTGGAAGCTGGTTTTTTGAGGGGAGAAGATAAGTATACATATAAGATACATGGAAGGCTTTTGAGATGTGGGAGCGGAGAAAATAAAATGAACAGAAATGAAGACAAGCAAAGAAGTGAACAGGACTTCTATAAATGTTTGCCATCACATTTTTTTATAGGTATAAGGGTAGATAGGTAGGTAGATGCTCATTGATAAAAAGTATATTAAGATTATGCCATGCAAGTTCTTCATTGGTCATCATATTTTTTTATAATAAGTTTTACCTTTCCATCTTTTCCAGTGTGACCTCTGTAAGCGGGTCTGCATATCTAAATGCCACATAAGGCTTGTGAGGAGCTGTATTGGGAGAAAGCTCATCCAACTTTTCACAAAGTAATTCACCCTGAAAAGCAAGTAGATACTTCATTTTAAAACTACATACGATCTTGAAATTGTAATAATTTAACACTGTGGTCACACACACCAGGGAGACAACATTGCTGAAAGTACAATTGGCAAATTTGCCATGACAGGGCGGAAAAGGATACACATTTTGCTACATGGTCATGGTTTCAACCACAAAAAAATGCACACTGGGCAAATATTTTTACTGTGGCGATTTCATTTCTGATATTTCCCACAACTTGTGGCTAACTTTATCTGATATGCTAACATAGCAGCAATCATTTCCAACTCAATTAGTAAGTATTCTAATAACAATTTACGAAAATCTACCATTCTGTCACCCTTACACACTATTGGTATACAGTTGAATTTCTTCTGGTCAGAAAGTTGAATTCTATGATCAAAACAAATAACATTCTTCAAGAAAATAATTAATGAAAATTTTATGGGATGTAATGGAAAATGTACGAAATGTTAAGTGTCATGTACAGGGGAATGATATTATAACGAAAAATACATGTATTGAATGTGAGATCGATGATCCAAACTTCGCAAGGCATCTATTCCAAAGAAAGTTTATTTAATCACTTCCAGTGCCAAATCAATGGCAAAAATCTCATTTGAGCACCTGTAACCAATACCAGTAAGGACAAATAATTAGTGCTACTCATAGAGAAAACAGTTCTCGCTAGACATTTACAGAAATAAACATGGTTCATACTTAGGAATTTATTGGGACAATCCCTCACCACAATTGGTGATATAGTTGGCATGCCTTATATCTCATATAGTTTTATGTATACTGATCACCTGGGAAAATAAAATTTTTACAAATGTATAGAATATGCAAAAAGGTTTATGCCTGTTTTAAGTAGGCATTTAGACAATTCATAATGCAATTCTCAATACAATGTACAAAAGAGATTATTGTAAAAAGAAAAAGCCAGGTAAATGAGGTAATTCATGTATGCAAATATTATAAGAGTATTCCTTCCTTATGGGATGAGTTCAGGAGTAGAGCATTGGACCCAGGAGGTCAGTAATAGGTCCAGGTTCAATCCAGAGCACACCTTTTGACATCCTCTGCAGGGTCTTCTTGGTAAACTACAGCTGGCATAGGGAAAGGAACTGGCCTCCTACCCTGATGTGTGAATTTTACACACTATTGGACCTAGTAGGTGAGCTCTAACCTCACTATCAAACTGACCTTTGCATAGATAACAGTGTTTATAGTTTATTATTTCTTTGAAAACCCTTTCATTTGTCCATTGTTGCCCATTATCACCGTTGCTGTTCAACCTGTATGCGGAGGAAATGATCAAAGAGGCATGGGAAGAACTGGAGGTAGGAATGAAAGTAGGCGGGGAATTCGTAAAATCAGTTATGTTTGCTGATGACCAAGCTCACCTGATGATGAAGTTTTACTTCGAAACCCGGGTTG
This sequence comes from Hetaerina americana, assembly GCF_022747635.1. NCBI lineage: Eukaryota > Metazoa > Arthropoda > Insecta > Odonata > Calopterygidae > Hetaerina > Hetaerina americana. Next base: position 47,259,219 of record NW_027287316.1, read on the forward strand.
TGTGAATAAATCGTTATCGTGTGGAACTACAAAGTTAGTCCTTTCATTTATTTATAATGAATCGGTTCCATAAAGTTACGCTAGAAACCATTAATTATAAAAATGTTGGGGGCTGTTACGGTAGAAATCACGGGTCTAATCGGAAATCCCGGTTTGTGAAAGGGTTTGAAAGGGTGAAAGGGTTTGTGAAAGGCTCACCTGATGATGAAGTTTTACTTTGAAACCCGGGTCGTGTGAATAAATCGTTATCGTGTGGAACTACAAAGTTAGTCCTTTCATTTATTTATAATGAATCGGTTCCATAAAGTTATGCCACAAACCATTAATTAGACCAAGCTTTAGTTTGTCAGTCAGCAAAGGGGCTGCAAGCATTGCTTAATGAATTGGAAATTCAGTGCGACAGGTATGGGATGAGAATCAATATCAATAAAACAAAGATTATGCGATTTTCTAGAAAGAAAAAGGCTAAGCTTAACATTAAAATAGGAGGGCAAAAACTAGAGCAGGTAGAACAGTTTACGTATCTCGGTGGTGTTTTAGACCAACACGGTCAAAGTAGTAGGGGCGTAAGGAGGAGAATTGCGCTGGAAAAAGAGGCTTTCACAAGGAGGAGGGAGTTGATGACAGGGAAGTTGAGTAAGAATGTTAAGAAAAGACTTGTAAAAACTTTGATATGGAGCGTAGCTATGTACGGCGTGGAAACGTGGTCATTGAAGCAGGAGGATGGACGTAGACTGGAGGCTTTTGAAATGTGCGCGTGGAGAAGAATGGAGAAGGTGAAATGGACAGAGAAGAAAACAAATGAGGAAGTACTTGGTATGGTGGGTGAAGAAAGGGGTTTTTTGGGAGCAATCCTATGGAGGCAGGAAAAGTGGATGAAGGGGGTGTTGACCGGCAGTGGGATGTTGAAGACTGTGATAGAGGGGAGAATGTTGGGCAAAAGAGGAAAGGGAAAGAACAGGATAGGGATGTTGGACGGGATGAAGGGAGGACGAAAGTACTCAGAGATGAAGAGGGGCCTGATATAGAGTAGGATGATGGATTTTGTGTTTTGTTAGGAGTAATAAAATGTTGGTTTGGTAGTTGTGTCCATCCAAAAACCTACCTTAACCGGTAGATTACCTTAAAAAAACCCTTCCATGCTAAGTTTTCTTGGAATTCTAACCATTCTTAACGCATGTATCAGATGTGTAAAGACTGCAGTGATTTGTGGGTGAAAATAGTTGTATAACATTTTCAGAGCAAGAAAGCAAGAAACCGCAAGATCATTTTGAAATGGCATGAGGACGTTTGGCTAAAACTATTTTTTTTCATTTTTATTAGGATACTCTCCATGTGTGGAAATAGGAAAATGCCTCCCTAAAATGTATGCATTCGCAACCATTTAAAAGAACCAATAATAGAAGAGGACCTTAGTGTAGCAATTTAAACATAGATAATAAACGCAGATTCAATAAACAATAAATAACCAGCGTATTGGTTCATGTGGTAACATCCAGGCCTTTAAAGAAGTAACTATTTTTCTAAGCTTGAAAAATTAACCAAAATTGATATTTTTATTAAGGCTCAAAAATGAAAGCAATCACAGGGATTTCATAATACATCTTTAATTCAATTGATGGTATTGCTTCTGTCAGACGACAGCGCGTACCGAAAAAAATAACTTTTCTCTACCAACATTGTCTTGCAATTACAGGCAGATATTAAGTCAGCCAATTACATAATGATGACCACTTTACCTGCCGTTTTGTCCATTTCAATATGGGTGAACCCCCACCAATCTCAGAATATTTTTTTTGGATCTCCGGAGTTCTGCGCCGCGCTATATATGGCCCAAGTGTCCTAACAGAGGAAATCAATACAATTTCTTGGCATTACACAATAGCTTACTGATGGCCACTTAATTATTACATTGGTAAATGAAAGGAATACTCTTTATGTGTTTATACTAATTACCCTTGAACGGGAAGTTGAATCATATCCCTATCAGTCATTATGCGAAGTAAATAATCATGTACTTTGTCAGTGGTTTGTGGGCCTCCCATGTTAATCATTAATATTCCAGTTTTTGCTTTTTCTGTAATTTTCTCTTTTACTTCCGGGAGCGTAGAGGCAGAAAATTGTTTTGAACATATTGAATACCAATTTGAACTCGGATCTGAAGAAAAATCAAGTAATTCAAGTTAAAATACATATTCACAGATACTTGGAAATTGAACTATGTGGCATTTAATAATTACCAAAATGATTATATTTTCCTCCTCTTAAGCTATGCGAAATGCAATTTCGCAGGCTATTCATTGCGTTGAAAATGTAGGCTAAACAATAGTACTTTAATTTTAATTTAGACCCCACACTGTCTGCTAACCTCTTTGAGTTGGCAGTTGAATGTGAACAATAATTTGTTCGCATTACAATTATCGTTTGTCATATCTTATCGTGGTGGGCGCGGGCGCATGTTTTATTCTTTTGAGTCTGAGATGATTTCGGTTGCTGACCGCTTAGTTTGTTCTATTTTATGTGGTCGTTTTACAGGGTGTTCTTTATTTTCTCATATTTTACATTTATACCGTGGAAAAAATGTCACATAATGAATTGCAACCATCGGAATTAGGGACGAAAGAATAGTAAGCAGCTAAATTTTATATAATTGGATTAAATTATGATCTTTTATTCATTTTCACTTTTTTTCAGTTGGGATAACACATATTCTGCTGAAATTGAAAATTTCAAAGAATTTGGCGATTTCGGTGAGATATGGTTTGGCGACGGATGTTCTTCTAGAATTACTCGGTTAGAATCCATTTAGATACTTGTCTGTCAGTCTTCATATATAGATAGACCGTTGATTTTTCATGTATTAATTGATGAAATAAAACGTATAATTTATTAGATGGCTGGAAAAAAATAATATAGATAAGAATCAGAGTGTGATCGACCTCGGTTGTGGAAACGGAATGCTATTAGTTAAGTTGGTAAGTTATACCATTATTTTCCATAGTTTTGCGATTGGAAGGATGCATGTAGTAAGCACGATTATTATACTTGTTCACAGGCGGAGAATGAATGGAAAGATTTAACGGGTGTTGACTATTCTCAGAATGCCATTGAACTGGCCACTAGTATCGCCAAATCCCAAGGAGTTTCTATCAACTACCAGGTAAATGTCCCGAACATCGTTACTGCTGCCTACTATGATATTTTTGTATGACGTTGTAGCTTGTCTCCACATAAAATTTCTTCAGAAAGGGAATCATGCCAATTCAGAATTAGACTTTAACTTTCTCCTCCACGATCAGCTTATTTTTTTAGCATTTTTCATGATCTAACTTTAATTCGCATGACAGCAGTTACTGAATTTACCGCATAATTACGCATTTATCATTGGTGATATCAGTTTAAACTTCATTGTGTTATAGATCTTATATCTTTTTTTAACTTCGGGTTTCAATTTGTTCACTTTGCCCTTTGGAACTAACCAACTGTTTTCTAGATATCTTCCTTCATAAAATATTGCTTGACAAATAATTTGGTCATAAGCTGCCTCTGGTTCGTATCTGCATAACCTGCATATATGTGCCCTCAACTATTTCATTCTTTCATTCCTCATGCGCTCTATAATTCTTCCATCTAAAGTCTGTTCTTTACCTCTCTATCCTTTTCATCATCAAGGTATTCTTCATATTTTGAAGGTAGTTTTCGGATAATTTTCATCGTATACTAATGGCATTGTTACCGTAAAGCACTGAATGAAAGCTGCAATTCTATGACTGCCTGGTTCACTATTGCTTGATAATTTGCAACCCTAACTGACCTAATCACCTTGCTGTCCACTTTTTCTCAGCTTCAGCTGTTCCTATGGCACCCTTAGTATTTCCTCAACACATATGTTGAAACATATTGGCAATAATGGGCAACCCTGCCCTCACTTTCCTGCCAATCTCTTCCCATTACAAATCTTCCCCTACCACCCTTACATGAGCCATTTGAATCATGAACAAGTTTCAAATAAGCCACCTATCCCTCCATTCCAGTCTCACATTACACAATATCTTCCCTAAATCTAAATTGTCGAATGCCTTATCAAAATCCAGAGCACGCAAAGACATCTTGATTATATTCAATATTCCTTTATATTTTATAATAAAATATAAAGGAATATTGAATATAATCAACCCCCTACCCTGATGTGTGAATTTTCACATGCCGTATAGGGCTTAGTACTGGGTGATCTCTACCATTACCTACTAAACCGACCTTCGGGTTGATTACTGTGTTTATGGTTTTTATGGTTATTTTATTATATTAATGTTGTCATCACTTCAATGGGATCACACGTTCTGTTCTTCTTTCTGAAGCCAAACTGATCCTTGAGTCAGTAGTTGTTCACTCTATTTTTAGCCTTCTATTTATGATTCTTAGGAGTACCTATGCTGCTTGTGAAATTTAACTTTATCATAATTTTATTATTGTAGAGTCCCCACATAAAACTACTTTATACTTTTTTGGAGTTGGGATCAAAAGTGACCAATGTTAATCTTCTTACAGTATTCCTTCCTCATAAAATACTGCTTATAAGTTCCATGAATCCCTCCCTTACATTTTTGCCTGAAATATTTAGGAATTCTGAAAATATGTTATCTACTCCTGATGCTTTGTTTGACTCCATCTCCGTAAGTGCTTTTTCTATCTCACTGCCTAGTATTCCTGGGTGTCACATTCCCTTGTATTTCTAAACTGGCCATCCAAGTCCCTTTCCGATAAAGCTCTTCTAAATAATCTTTCTACTGTCCCTGTATCTATTGTAGCTCTGTTAATAACTTCCCTGTCTTATCTCTTATATTAGGTATAGTTTTTCCTTTGCCACATCCTAATAATTCTTGTAGCTTCATGCATAGTACTACTTTTCCTTCTTTCTGAAAATTATCATTATTCTCCCTCAGATCTTTCGACCACATTTCCTTGGCCCTCTTAGTTTTTCAACCAAGTTTATTATTTATTTCTCTGTACATTACCCTCCCTGATTCCACATTGATATTCTATCATTTTATTCTCTCATTCATCCTCTTTTTATCTAAAATTATTCCTTCTATGATGGCTTTCAATGTTCCACTTTCTTCTGATACTACAACTATCACTTCAATTGTGCAACTGTGCCTTTTATATAATCTATCCTCTACCTTGTTCATACAACTTTTATTTCAAGGTCTTCACTCATTCACATTTGTCAACTTTGCAATTTTATGTGCATGTAAATGTGTGGTAATGGAATAGTATTATGTTGTGCCATTCCAAAATAATGTTAATCAAGCTTACATGGCTGGGCAGCAGCAGTGTCTGATGAACACAGCACTTTCAAATCAGAGTGGATACAAGAAAAATGCCTTGAGGCAACATTGTATAATTTTATCTCATTAATTGAATTCTGTAGCATCTTCATCTCTCGAGGATATTAATTAGTGAACATATTTTTTAGTAATTTATATAGATTTGGAGATTCTCTTCAGAATTAACTGAAAGAATTATGTTGCCATTTTATGCAGAGCTAAATCAAATAATTAATAGAGCAAGCTCCAACCAGATGTACAAGGTATAATAGTATAAGGCAGATTAAAATTCAGTGTGTGAACAGAGGATGTGAGAATACTTACTTTATATTCAGGTAAAAGCACTGCAGTTCAATGTGATTTTGGAACAATATCATCTTCAGATTTTTGTGAATTTTAAAAGATTTTTAATACCAAATCTTGAAAAATTGTTATCTGTATACACTTCTTGGCTGTTCATAATGATGTGTTCAGTATGATTTTCTTGGCATTTTTTTTCGATTATGAAATGAAATCGCACTGCACTGAATCCTGATTGCTCAAGGCATATATATGAAATTGTCTGACTAATGCTGCATAATAACAACTTAATGTTACTTTTTTCAATTATTAAATGACTATTGTTGGAATACATAATGAAAAGTTATCTACCCACTTTCAAGTACTAAATTCATTTATTATATTGAATTGTACCTACTTAAAAATGGTCTGATACATTGAAACTATTCATAATATAAACATTAATAAGTTGAGGACTAAAACCTTGTTTTTATCATTATTGAGTAATTCCTCTACATTACGCATAATACTTGTCACATGCATTCCTTATAAAACTACCTTGCAGTTTCCTAAGGCTACACATCGACCAGACATTACCTAAGATTTCAAAGTATGCTATCTTCATTTTTTAGTTAACCATTTAAGGTTTTAGATGGACACAAACTTGACACCCGTACATTTCTTAGCTGCAACTAATAAGACACAACCTGACCCCCCACAATACAATAAAACCATCTTCAATTCTGCATACTTCCTTCCTTCATTCATTTCGTTCAACATTCCTATCCTTTTCCTACCCCTACCTTGCCTGCCTAACGTTCTCCCCTCCATCACAGTCTTTAAAATTCCATTGCCAATCAAAGTTTTCTACATCCACCTCTTTTTATTTATTTTATTTTAAAATATTATTCACATGCAGCAGTAGTGCCAATTTACAGCGAAAAATATGGCAAAAACATGAAAGTGGGCAAAATACAATAATAGCATAACAATAAACAACGAGAGCCGAACATTGGCAGGGGAAATATTTGATTTGTTGACAGGCGGAATAAAGCTTGGGTGGTGAAATTTTTGCATGATAAATAAATAGGATCGTCAGTGTGAGGGAGTGAATTTAGAAGGGAGGAGAGGCAGAATAAAGGTGAGCACTTAGTGAGAGATATCCTAGGAATAGGAAGTTAGAATAAGGAGTGGGTGTGGGTGGATCGAGATGGTATCCTGAAGTTGAAGAGAGAGAGAACCTACCTCCTTAGGAGTTTTCTTAACAGTCCTCTCTTTGCCCAACATGCTGAGTATTACTGTGTTTGTTTTCCTTTCTGTCCATCTTACCTTTTCTACACTTCTCCACACTGACATCTCTAAACCCTCTAATCTACGCTTATGGGGATCGAGATGGTGCGGGGGCTAACGTAGTGGCTTCCCACCCAGAGGGCCCGGGTTCAAATTTCGGTGGTGTTGAATATTTTTCAGAGGTATCTTGATCCCTACTTGAGGTGCTTTGTGGAGGGCACTTTGAGTGAGTATGCCGTCCGTCAGATGGGACGTTAAGCTGCAGACCCCTTGGCACCTTTTGTACAGAGTAGGCTAATGCCAATGCTGGGTTTCTCTCCAACCTTCATCCTTTCCTGTCCATCCCCTGTGGCACAAATGACCTCAGCTGTCGGTCGGCTCCCCTAAATACTACTACTATCTACGCTTATCATTTTGCTTCAATTAACATTTTTCACTCTGTGCAAAACCATGCTCCATATCAAAGTTTCAATGAGTTTAACAGCCTTACTAAATATCCTCGTAATCAATTCTCTCCTCCTAAGCTTCTTTTACAAATGGAATTCTTCTTTTAAGTTATTATCATAAAATGTACAGAAGCAACTTAAATTAACGCCTGAGTTTTGAATGACTCAGTTTTACATCGTCTAACACCTGGTTAACATAGTTAAGGCTTCGAACATTTTCTTCTTTTCCTTGAGTTTTTCCTTAATTAAATATAAACTCAGAAAAAATCTTTATAATTTTTAATGATAACTTTTGAATTTTCCATAAATATTTATATCCTGCATTGTTCTCTGCATACTTTTTCTCGCTTGGTAAATCTAAAATTTATCCACTTCGTTTCGACTACATCCAGAGCAATGATTCTTTTCACCGAACTCGAGTTTCATACTGTTATTTTTCAGGTTTGGGATCTCCTCTCAGGAGAAGAAGTTTTTGAGAAGGAAAAGTTCATGATAGCCCTGGACAAAGGTACTTATGATGCTATAAGCCTTTCTCCTGATGACAGTGCCCAGTGTCGTCGCAAGTACATTGAAAAAGTGAAGGATATACTTAAACCAAATGGACTTCTGCTTATTACATCTTGCAATTGGACAGAAGAGGAGTTGCGAACTTCATTTTGCTCATCTGGTAATTATTTACTGGGAACATTTAATAACTCAACAACTTAATTTTATGTTGGAATTTTATGTGAATAACCCCTATATATGTAAGTTAAAAAAAAATTAATGCATGAATATAACTGACAGGTAGAAATTCACTCCTGTATTTTGGGAAGAAAATTGTTTATATGCTGAAAAATATAATCAACCCAAAATTTTGTTAGACCCATGACAGTGAACATAGTAGTAAACATAACAGCAATTCCCACATCTGGGTAAGGTGACCCATTTCCTTTCCCTGTGCTGCCTGTAGTTTCCCAGTAAGATCTGATATCCAAAAAATACATACCTTGGACCTTCTGATTAGTAATGCAGAGTTCCGTGGATATATGTTTTACATTATATTATTTTAGTATTATTTCATTCTTAAATTATAATATTCTTAATGTGATACTAGTACTTGGATGATATATTATTTCCCATTGATGAGGAATATTTTTGTTTACAAGTTGCCCAGGTAATATTTACTTCACACCTATGCACTGCAATAAACAAAAGAACTTCAGGATAGCAGTCTTCTAGCTCATTGGCCTAACTTGACTAGTGCTAATTCCATATCGCTGCAACATTTCAAATGCCTAATTTGTTGAAATTCAGAAACTAAATAATCAATATTAAAAAATCACTTTTGACAGTGTTGCGGGAAAAAATTTCTCCACAAATCGTTTCTTCTGGTGTAAACCATTTTTATAATTGTAGCATTTACAATTACAAATTTATAAGTATTATACTGTCCAGCCTCTGAACTATGCCTTTATAATTTACTGCCTTGCCATTTAATGTTCCACACTTGAATACTCATTTCTTAGTATTATAGGTTGCAGTATTCAGGATAATTTTAGAGTGTTCTAATTCCAGTGTATGACCAAACAAATTGGGGCAGAGAAACAATATTTCATCTGTTATCAAGCATCTTGGGTCATGCTACAACATCTTTTATTTTTCATATTGTCAAAATTCAATAAAATGTTCATTTTTCTCATTTCAGGTTTTGAGGTAGTATCATTAATTCCTGCCCCGCAGTTTCAGTTTGGTGGTAGCTCTGGTAATAAAGTGACATCATTAGTTTTTAAAAAGACTAGGTCTGATAAAGAATAATGACTGTCATTTTATTCTGCATTAATAAGCCTTACTGTAAAATATGAGAACATAAAAATATTTTACAAAAGTGAACTGCAGTGATGGAAAAATGGCAAATTGTGATAGAAATAATTTATACAGCTCTTGTGAAACTATAAAATATTTGCAGTTGCTGAGGAAATAAATGAGACTCATAATGTTTTTAAATCCTGGCCTACCCTTTTACAATTGTGCAACAGTCTTTTCATTTCACTGTCTTGTGAGAACACTATTTGGAAATGGTAAGTGACAAAATCAGTTGGTCAACAGTACGGTTGTGTTGGGTAGTAATACCTAGATGTGCTTAAATAATGAGTTGTAATTTGGTACATTAAAAGGATTTTTTAATTTCTAAGAATAAAAAATATTGTACTTCTCATTAACATTTTCAATACTGTCCTATTCTTAACTTAATAAATATTTTTACAGGTCCAAAAACTATAAATTTTCCAACCACTGCTTGAGAGAGTATTTGAGTGTTTTTGAGTCTTTAATGACCTGTTCATTTTGAAATTCATCACCATAAACTATGTCTATATATTCAAACTTTTTACAAACATCCAATTGTAAGGTAATTCACACCTCGGAAGTTAGTCATATCTTTCTATCAATCGTTGTGTATCTTATTTAAATTTGAAATATGTTGGATCCTATAATGGCCGTGTAAAAGAAATTAAGATTTGTTCATTGAAGGGAAATTTCCACAAGTAGGAGCTGCAGTAAAATAAAAAGGTGGGATGCGTATCACTTGTTATTAAATGTAGCTCAGCTGTTTATTTTTAAGCAAGAAGGTACTATGAAAGCTGTCTTGCAGCTTTAAATGTTCCTAATCAGTTGTTGAACCATTTTATTCTCCCTACTGTCATTTCATTTCTCCAAATTCATTTCATTAAATAATTCAGGCTGTGCTTTTTTCATTTTGTACTAACTTTACTAATTACTGTAATATTTTTTTTAAACATCATAATATTTGAGGATATCTTCTTCACCTCCTTTGTCAGAAATTCCTTTGACTGGCTTTAATTTCATATTTTTATTTTTGCATTGTCAGATTCAAAATTTGCAAGTTTGACTGCATTTATTTAGAATGAAAATGACTAACGCTGTCCACAGTTTAATTGGCTCAAAGTGCATCGACATACACAACTTTTCTTGATTTTACAATTGGATAGTATTTATTACGATCATGAATTTAGTAAACTTCATCACTAAAGTAGCCAAGCCCTTTTGAAAATTTCAATTATACCTTGATCAAAGGTTGACTCGTAAAAATACTCTTAGAGGTGCAAAAAGATTAAGTATACAGTTTGTGACGTTGTGCTTGGCGCGGCGTCGCTTGCCCGGTTCGAATGCGCGCGCCCCTCTCGCGAGCCGTGGAGCGGCGGGGCGCTGTCTGTTGGCGCCGACGACGTGTGTAAGAAGGGGGAAGAGCGGGGCGCGCCGCGCGCGGGGGGTGCCGGCCGGCACGTGGTGGGGAGGGTTCATTGTGGGATGTCCGAGAGAGGGGGTCGTGTGCTGTCATCGTCGAGTCGCCGACGGCCTGCGAGCACCGGGGGTGCGCGTGCCGGCGGCCGGCCTCGCCGTGTGGGCCCCCCGCGGGCCCCGGCCGGAGCGTCGGGAGCCGGCGGTCGGCGGCGCGGCGGCCATCTTCGGCTGCGGCCGGGCGGCCGCCCAGCGTCGTGGCCCGGCAGGCGTCGGCGCCGCGCGTCGTGTTTGCTTGGGAGCGCCCACACCTTTTCTTGTGATAATAAATAGTTCTTGTGAAGTTTACTGGTCGTAGTCCATTTTTATGCGCCTCCTAGCGTCCCTCGTGATTTCAGCTGAAGAGCCGCTGCCCACCCCGGGGCACATAAAAGGTGAGCGAGCCCTCCCCTGGGACGAGGAGTGTGATGGGCCAGGTGACAGCCAGCGGCGTGACTCTGCGGCTAGCCGTGCGGCTACCCTGGCGCCCTCAAAACAAGTAGAGTCGCGGCCTCCCTTGTCTCGCGGTATCGGGGAAAATTTATCTATGAATTAAATACCGCGTCACAAATGGCGCCCAACGTGGGGCAGCCTTTCTATTGTTGTGCGAGAAAAGTGACAATTATATTTCGAGAGTGCGCATGAGGCGCGAGTGTAAAATGGCGTCGCGTCGGCCTTGACGAGGCAACAATGGTGTGAAGGAGAGCGAGCGGAGTGATACCGGCATGGTGTGCAAAGCGTGTGTGTGAGCGGGAACGATGCGTGATTAACATCGCGCGAGCGCCAGTTATTACGTACAGCTCTTTCGCGAGCGGTATACAATTTTTCTATTTGATTTATAAATTAGTCCTTTTTTTCTTTCGCTATACATTTTCATGAAATTAAAAAATTTAAAATTCTTGGTGAGGGAAGCAGTAAATAAGAGATTATAATTTCTACTCAATCTTTTGTACTTGAATGTGGTTTGTGCGGTTGCTTTGAGTGGTTGCTTGGCGTTGAGGGTGGGATGAAAGCTGTGAACATTCCCGAGGCGACTTGTTTCCAGTTAAGTTGCGGAGGGACGATCGGTTTCTAAGATTAACTACTATTAATGGCGTGAGGGAAGCTCCGTGCGTGGCCACGTATCCCCGGAGTGGCAGAGGATCCTTTGAGAAGAGGAAGTGGAGTTTGTAATTTTTGAATTTTGAGGTTAGGTTATGCTTTTAATATAGAATTCTGATTTATTCTACCCTATTTGTTATAATAACTGTAGAACAGGGAAATATCTTTAGATTAGGATTAAATTTTTTCAGTAAGCGTATTTTAGGTTAGGTGGGGCAAATCCTTTAATTATTCAATAGGTTAAGAATTTTCTTCTTCCTAATTTACAATGGAGGGTGACACTGGATTTTTGGCGAGATATCAGAGAGATATGAGGACACTGCTACGGCATTCAGCGGTAAAGGCAGAATTTGAAATAATTAAGCAAATGAGTGAAGAAGAGGTGGAAAATGAGTTGTCAAGTAAAGGACACTCCTTGGTAGGGCCACTCTTAGTGCGCAAAGAGCGATTATTGCGGGCTAAGCTTCTTTTGGCACAACCACGATTAGGAACACCATGGTCCAAAGAATTGGACGAGGATGTGCAGCCTGACGATGTAACCCTCTCAGGAGCTCTACACGCCTTAAACTGGGACGAAGACCTAGATGCAGGGCGGAAAATGAAACGAGCATGCAGTAAGGGGCATAAAAAGAAGTACATCGAGACGGAGAAAGTTGCCGCAAGCGACGGAGAAATTAATGAGGAACTGAACCCCATTCAGACCATTACAGCAAACGCAGCGGGAGGCCCTCAGCCCAAACTGCCGCTGCTGGACTCATATGATTTTCCACCGCTGGGGGAAAGGAAAGAAGCGTCAAATTTGACCAGAGAAAAGGAAAAACTGCGCATTCTGCCTTCGGAAGCGAAATCAAATCAGAAAGAGATACCAGTACAGAGCGACCGCAACCCTGAGGAAATAAAGGAGTTGCGGAGTCAATTGCAACAGCAGAACGAGATGATCAACAACCTAACGGATGGAATTAGCCGAATTTTACAAAAATTGGGCAGTGAGAAGAACGATAAGGAAGTGAACTTGAGAAAGGGTTCCAGGAAAAAGTATCGGAGGGAAATAACATCCACTTCGTCATCTTCTTCAGAGTCGGAGGTAACGAGCGGGTCGTTATTTACTGACAGCGGTGATGACTCGGACGATACATCAGGGAACGATGGACATAGACAGAGCATCAGCTCTGAGTTAGGAAGGGCCAGTGCTCCGAGAACATTGGCATCTAAATCCAAGAGACATCGTACGAGCTCGTCACGCTCAGCTGAAATCTCGCAAAGATGCATAAAGGCGTTCCAGAGTTGGAAGCTTGAATTTCGAGGAGACGGCAATTCAAAGGCAAGAGAGTACCTCCAGAAGTTGGGAAACATCAGAGCCAGCACTAATGCCTCGGAAAGCGATATCTTGAAGGTTTTGCCGTTTACTCTTCGAGATACCGCTTACAACTGGTATGCGGCCACGGAGGAGTACATCAAAGACTGGAATGACTTTGAACGACGATTTAAACAGAGATTCGTCGAAGAGTGGGACGAAGAGCAAGTGATGAGGGAAATTACCAATAGAACCCAAGGGAGGAAGGAGAGGATAGTAGAATTTATAGGCAACTTACAACATCTTTCTAAATATTTGAAGAAACCGTTGTCAGAGAGGAAACTGCTCAAGGTCGCATTGAGCAATATACTTCCAGAATATCGAAATGAGATTAAGGATCGACGCCTTAAGACGTTGGATGAACTGATGGATTGTGGTCAGAAGTATGAAAGAAGAATGGCAATCAATGCTCGTTATCATGACCCTATGCCAGCTAGCGAGTCGCTAATCACGACTGGCGCTTATGTGAGGAAAGGAGAAGAGCAAGAATCAAGAAAACTAGCGAAAGTAGGGGCCCTGGGGAGCAATGTGGAGGAAATGAATAAGAAGACCAGCGAACTTCAACCCAATGAGGTCAAGAAAAAGTCCATTACGGACGGAGGAGGGAGAATACCGCCCACCATGGGGAAAAATGGCGAGCTGTCCCCTCCGAGAGAGGTCACGCCCAGCTCCTCTGGGGCAGGTTACAATGGCCGATGGGACAACCGGGCCATGACGAGACCTACGTGGTCTAGGCCTTCACAGGCGAGAAACCAGGGACCGGACTTTGACGGAGCTTGTTATTCCTGCGGAGAGTCGGGACATAGGGCAAATGCGTGCCCGAGAGTCCAGTGTTTCAGCTGTGGCGCAAGAGGGCATATCAGTGTCAATTGCCCCAGTCGACCTGGAAGGACACAAGAAAAGTGCCAACTTTGCGGCAAGGTCGGCTTATTGGCAATTAATTGCCCTAATTGCAAACACCTGTTTACTCGGCAGGAAAACGGACAAGCGGGGAGTCGCCTAGCTCAAGCGGCTTCCCCGCAAACCAATCCGTCGAACACGAAACGGCTGAATTAGATCTAGGTAATCATAGGAATAAGTCGATTAGGTTAGGAAATGGTGATTCGATTTTGGAAAAGCCGAGTTGGACAGCCAAATTCTGCGAACCAAATTCGATCAAGGGAGATGTAAATAGTGGAATAAAGGATTGTATAGGGAAAGGAAGGGAGATAAACTCAGATGGGCCAGATGAAACATCTGCTCCTAGGTCGAGTTGGACAGCCAACATCCACCACCCATCTGAGGCGTTGGCAAAGATCAAGGATGAAGAAATCTACAGATCGAGGTGGACAGCCAACCTCTATCTATCTGGGCAATGCAATGGAGCTATCAGAAAAAGCTCTCCAGCTGAGCAGTCGAGACGGACGGCCGACCTCCACTGCAAAGCTGATATTTGCTGTCCAGCCGTTGATTTCGCCGAGCCGAGCGGGTCAGCCCGTCTCCGCCCATCAAATCAACCGCATATGGGGCAGAAGGCGCATTGGTCGACGGAGTCAGCTCCGCTCTGCCAATCCGTTAGGTCGGAAGAAAGCGAAAGGGTCAAGTCCTTGGTAGGATCGAACAGGCCAGCCTGTCTCCAGCCACCAAAGCAAGCAGAGAGTGAGAGAATGAGTGAGAGGCCTCAGAGCATCTCGTCGGTGCCACAAAGCCCGCCGAGACATGCGTGGAATGTAGATTCTGCCCAGTCGCTTCACGCGGGCCGGAAATCAGAACAGGACAGCGATTATGAGAAATTACCTCAAGTACTGTTCACTCTGGATCGGTTTTGTTCCGACAAAGGGACGGGCCGGAATGAGTCGAGTGAGAGTGTGATATACCCTGAAACCATTGAGGACAAACCTGATAGGCTGTGTCCGGTTCAGGGAGGGGGAGTCGGCGTGGAGTCCACGCCTAGAGTGAGTTTAGCGAGTGTGACGGCAGAGAATAGAGACCAAGTCTCAGTCCTGATCGGGGGAAAAGAGTACATTGCGCTCTATGACCCCGGGGCTCAAGTGACCATAGTAGGTCTCGAGGTGGTGCATCGTCGAAGTAAAATCCATGATTTGCCTGATGCACTATCTTGTATGTACGAGCAACTTTCTGGCGAAGAGAAGATCGCTGAAATTACGGAAGTAAAGGATGAGGACTACCAACGCAGAGTCGAGGAAGTCAGCAAATATCCGGAGAGGTATAAAAATTGGAAGGTCGAAGCGGGCCACTTGTATCGTTACAAGTACGATGAGCTGCTCGATCCAATCGCTGATTGTGAAGAGGGCTGGAAACTCGTGCTTCCAAAAGAATGTCGAGAGCGGGTCATAAGGGATGCCCATTGTGAACCTTCATCGGGCCACCTCGGAGTGGAAAAGACATTCGATCGAGTCGTACGAGATTACTATTGGAGAGGGGCCTATCACGACATTCACAACTTTGTGAGGCAATGTCAGGAATGTCAACAGTTCAAAACGTCGCAGCAAGCGCCTCAGGGACTATTGGGTAAAAGAACGGTAGAGAGACCATGGAGCGTCGTAGCAGCAGATCTCATGGAGTTTCCGCTTAGCAAAGCCAAGAACAAGTACTTAATAATCTTTCAGGACTTATTTTCAAGATGGGTGGAGCTAAAGGCGGTCAGAGCTGCTACAGGGGCCAACGTGGTTAAAGCACTTGAGGAGCTTGTCCTATTTCGCTGGGGAACGCCGGAGTATCTCGTGACAAATAATGGAAAAGAGTTTGATAACAAATGCGTAAGAGAAGCATTGGCAGAGTATGGAATAACGCATACAACAACGCCTCCATACCATGCTCAGGCAAACCCAGTGGAAAGATCCAATCGAACGCTGAAGACGGCCATCGCGATGTTTGTAGAAAAAGACCATAGAGACTGGGATCAGCATTTACACGAACTAAGGCATGCCGTCAACACCGCGAAGCAGGCCTCGACTAAGATCTCGCCAGCCTATTTGAACTTCGGAAGGCATCCACTGCCAGTGAAGAGGTTGCGGCGCGAGCTTGAGAAGGGGGAAGGCATAGAGAGCAGATTGGATCCACAAGCGTGGAAAAAGAGGGCCGATAGGTTAGGCTTATTACGAGATCTAGTAACCAAGAACATAGAGAAAGCTCAGGAAAAACAGGCGCGAGCGTATAATAAGGGTAGAAGAAACATCGAATTTAATAAAATTTGTTGTCTCAGGCGTAACTTTGTGGAATTTGCATAACATATTGAAATGTAATGAAATAATTGACTTTGTAATTCCACACACTTTATTTAAAAACACACGACCCAGGTTTCGACGTTGAACGTCATCATCAGACCTGATGATGACGTTCAACGTCAAAACCTGGGTCGTGTGTTTTTAAATAAAGTGTGTGGAATTACAAAGTCAATTATTTCATTACATTTCAATCGAATTTAATGTAGGAGACCTAGTAATGCGTAGGACCCACCATCTGTCCAGTGGGATTGATAGGTTTTCAGCCAAGCTAGCCCCTAAATTTGATGGACCAATCGCGATACTAAAAAAACTGTCTCCAACAGTTTATAACGTAGAAACGCGTTCCAATAAGCAAAACGCGAAAGTAGATATTGGTGACTTGAAACGATATATAGCACCAAGATCCACTCGTCAAAGTGGTGAGTCCTCCGAGCGCCAAGCCCACGGAGCACACTCTCAAAAAAATTCCTTATGAATTTTGGTATTATGCAATAGGTCAGCATTGTGTGTTTGCCTCATGTTATCTTGTCTGTGTGTCAAAGTGAGCGATTTATTTTTCAATGATGTGAAAATCTCTGTCGGACATTATTGTTGTTATGGCACATAGCCCTTGAATTGTGGTGAATGAAAGTTTGCAAACGAGGTGTGATGTGTTTGAGCTGAGGACGTACTGCCTTTTATAGAGTGAATTATCTGAGCGAGTGATGCTTTTGTTGAAATTTTGTGAGAAATTCCCTTGGAATGTATGAAAGATTCATGCCAAAAGTTTGTTCATACCAAATGTATTACTTGATGTTCATAGAGAATGTGGTTAAAATTAGAAAAAGTTGTGCTATCCATTTTCTATCCAATAGCTGAAGACAGAATCTCAAAACTGAGTGAACTACTGGTAGAAATCTGTGAAATTGTTGTTATTATATTGTGTTCATAGGTTTCAGTTGCAGGCTCGTCTGTAAGCGGTCCACTCGGACGAGTGTCCGACTTAGGGAGGGGGTATGTGACGTTGTGCTTGGCGCGGCGTCGCTTGCCCGGTTCGAATGCGCGCGCCCCTCTCGCGAGCCGTGGAGCGGCGGGGCGCTGTCTGTTGGCGCCGACGACGTGTGTAAGAAGGGGGAAGAGCGGGGCGCGCCGCGCGCGGGGGGTGCCGGCCGGCACGTGGTGGGGAGGGTTCGTTGTGGGATGTCCGAGAGAGGGGGTCGTGTGCTGTCATCGTCGAGTCGCCGACGGCCTGCGAGCGCCGGGGGTGCGCGTGCCGGCGGCCGGCCTCGCCGTGTGGGCCCCCCGCGGGCCCCGGCCGGAGCGTCGGGAGCCGGCGGTCGGCGGCGCGGCGGCCATCTTCGGCTGCGGCCGGGCGGCCGCCCAGCGTCGTGGCCCGGCAGGCGTCGGCGCCGCGCGTCGTGTTTGCTTGGGAGCGCCCACACCTTTTCTTGTGATAATAAATAGTTCTTGTGAAGTTTACTGGTCGTAGTCCATTTTTATGCGCCTCCTAGCGTCCCTCGTGATTTCAGCTGAAGAGCCGCTGCCCACCCCGGGGCACATAAAAGGTGAGCGAGCCCTCCCCTGGGACGAGGAGTGTGATGGGCCAGGTGACAGCCAGCGGCGTGACTCTGCGGCTAGCCATGCGGCTAGCCTGGCGCCCTCAAAACAAGTAGAGTCGCGGCCTCCCTTGTCTCGCGGTATCGGGGAAAATTTATCTATGAATTAAATACCGCGTCACAAGTTGAACTAAAGATCTTTTCATTCACTAACATTTTACATATTTTTTAACGCAATATCTAGTCGAACAGATAGCTGGATGTGTTAGGTCTGTCAGGAATTTTAAGGCTTAGGAATTTCAAAAATGCTGGGAAATGACCATTATTAAGGTGCATTTAGCTTTCTAGTAACTGTTATTTAGGGGGTGCACGTCTTATTGCTCACAGCCTTAGTTCAGGAAATGTATTTCTTGTCCTTAACATAAACGATTATGTTAATGAGAGTGCATATTATTAATTTCCAATATTCATAAGTCTTGCATTATTCAGCTACTTTTATTCATTTAAAATCATGATAAATCATATGTGTACCCTAATTAAAAATAAAATGAATGAGGGAAATCCTTTTACAAAGTGGTTTACACAAAAAGCATTGTCTTGAAATTCCAACCATTCCTTATCTAGTTCTTGCTCTTTGGAGCCTCTTTCCTGCTTCATAATTTCTTTGAAAATATTCCCTCAAATAGTTTCATGTATTTATAGAAATAAGACTGGGAACACAATGTGTTCCCAGTCTTATTTTTAAATTTTCAACAAACTTTATACCTCAAAAAAAAGTCAAATTGACACTGGAGTTACAACACATTGTCTTCTATGAACCAAGGAAATAAGGACCCGCATTTTTAAACCCTAACCAAAACTCTGTAACTGAGGATGCATAAATGCAATGCCATTATTAGCAGTTGTTAACCAATCAGGGAAGTTTTTCATATGTATATATATGTATAATAATTTTGATTTATAAAAGTACTGTGAATTAAATAATGTCAATTTTTCAACCCAAGTTATGTAATAAGTTCCATTATGATGTTAATTATACTGCAACGGTAATGTGATAAAATTATGCTCTAAAATTTCTCATTTGGCTCAAAATGAAAACTTAGTGAATTGAGGTGCCAAGGCATAGAAAATAGATGAAGATATATTTGATTGATGATGTTACTACAGAAACCTCACAGACATTGGTATTTGGAAAGAATTTTCCAATGCAAAAAAATTTCATTTTTTCATATTAAAATTATGTAAAGCAAAAATATTTCAAGCAAAATGTTATCACATTTCTTAGGTGAACAGCTAGCTAATATTTCCTGGTAAAGACCTGCTTAATTGGAAATTTAAATTGGCTACCAATGAACGTGGCTTTGCAATATCGCTTGGATGAAATTCACTAATGTTTTCTTAAAATTTGAACAAGTGAGCAGAAATGTCTATAAATCCTGAAAGCTAACAAATTGAAATCATAATGATCATTTTTTAATAAAAATATTATGTACAAGGCACTATCTTCTTACGTATATTTCAAAATATGTACATGCACCTAGTTGCATTTGTGTGATAAAACTAATCAGTTTCCTAATGTTGCAGTCTTCTGTCCCATTCATTTATCAGGTTTTGACAAATGCCCTGTGTTACTTAGTTGAACAAAATGGTGATCTTCTTTCACTTCACAGGCTTTGGATATGATTACTTGGATGCTCAAGAAAGTCTGATTACTCATATAGTATTTCTTTCTTGTTATTATTATTATTTGGGTCAAATAATGTCTTCACTTGAACATCACTCCCAATTACAGCCATGAATTGCAACGTTGAATTTATTGAAGTATGGTGCTTAGGACTATTCCTAAAATCAAGACCATACCTGAAGTCTTGAGCATTAGTCCCTCTCCTGTAAATAAAGAAAATATTTTGATTATTACTTGACCTCATAATAAACCAAGGTAATTGATTATAATTCACCATATTATAGGAATTGTATTAAATAATTTACTATTTGATTTGTGCTGAATCGTGAATGTTCTCTTAATTGCGGAATTCTTTGAGGTCAGTGTATACGTAATGTACAACTAATACACCTTTTGAGTATGATGGAAACCCAGGAGTGTCGTATGGAGCATATCCTCAATGTGACCAAAGAATTGACTATCCTGGAGAGTTCAAATCACCAATTCCCTTCTGGTGGGTGTTTATTACATGCCTTGTAATTCTTATTTGATATGAACTTTTAAGAGTTGAGAAAAGTGTTAGCAAAATTTGAGAAAAAAAGTTTTTCAAATTTTTATTTTCTAGTAAATTTTGACATCATATTGATGGACACTACATGCAGAAAGATGATAAAAGGTGCTAAGCATTCTGTATTCCATGAATCATTTTAAATGCTGACTCGGTTCTCTGATGGCTTAAATAATTATATATTTAAACTTGAGGTCTAATGGGATACTAACTTCCTCTTATTTTCTGTGTTCATGTCAGTTTGCATTTTCCTCTCCTTAAGTTGCTCACCCGTAGTCACTCCTAAACATCAAATAGTCTCCACCATTAAATAAAATTTATCAAAATGATATTCTTCTTCCTTGTTAGAGAAATGTCATATTTGTGAGGCTGTCCACCTGGTATATAGTATTACTAATCTGGTTTCTCATAACCTTACGTATTGCAATTCATGGAGTGATTCTGTGAGTGTTGCCCTGGCACTAAGCTATGGTGTTCAATATCTTGAGCAAATCATTAAGGTATAAAACAGTGTCTGGCGTCACTTGGTGGAAAATCTTTATATTGAACTTAAAATTAAGCCACTTGGCTCTTCCACATGGAAAAAATTTTTATTTACTATCCAGGTTTCGTTATGGTATAACATCATCAGGTAAAAATACAAGTCAAACAAAGTGTGTATAGCTGTGGACGGAGGGGAAGAGGAGGGAGGGAGGAAAGCAAGGATTGGTTGAGGTAGGAAGAGGGGGCGGAGGAGGAGGATTGGTTATATTGATAAATTGGCAGGCTGGGAGAAGGAATTAATACAACTTTGAAAAAAGTTTTGCTTGGCGTCGATTAGCTGGCAGAGGAGTGGGGGAACGGGTAATGCGACCGGCCCTGCATAATTAGGTGATTAAGTAGCAGGCTGGCAGGGGTTACTACATTGTTGAAAAAGTTTTGCTTGGTGTCAGTTTAGTTGGCAGTTGGGCAAGGAAAATACAATAATGAGGAACATGAAGGGTAAAGAAATTCGTTGGTCAAAACATCTTCTCCATAATCCATGTGCTGAAGTATTTCTAATTACTCCAGCGCATCAAGGTGGTGACCTTTCTTCTCAAAGTGCAGGATTTTGGGGATGAAATCGCTGCTGTGACCACAGTCTCTCAGGTGTTTGGCAAAGAGTGACGTGGAGATGTTTTTCCCAAAGCATGCTCGGTGCTCCTTAATTCTCTTCTCAAATCTCCTTCCCGTCTGGCCAATGTATATATGGTTGCAGTCTTTGCAGAGGAGTTTTTACACCCCACTCTTGTGTATGGGTTTAACTTGGTCCTTCATGTGGCATAACAGGTTGCTTAATTTTGTTTTATTGTAGAAGGCTGGTCTCACCTTTTCTTTTCACTCTTAAAGAACGCAGCATCATAAAACAGATTGTGGTGAACAATGGGTATAGAGAAGTGTTAATTCATAAACTTGACAACAAGAAACTATCCCATTTAGCCAAGTTAGCCATGTATAGTTCTCCCTTATCTGCAGAAAACCAGCCACAGTGGCGGAGATTCCCTTTTCTTAGCCACTTGTCATTAAAAGTACAAAGAATCCTCCCAAAAGAGGATTCCTTCCTCTTCCCCTCTGTCCAGAGCTATATATACTGTGTTTGACTTGTATTTTTACCTGATGATGTTATACCATAACGAAACCTAAGTAGTAAATAAAAATATTTTCTATGTGGAAAAGCCAAGTGGTTTAATTTTAAGTTCAATAATCATTAAGGGTGAAAATCCTTCCTTTTACCCATTGTGCCATGTGGTTGGGCTGTTGGAACTATTTCATTGTTTTCCTTTTTCTGTAAAAGTTATAAAACAATTTTGTTTCAAATCGAACAAAAAGGTTTATGAAAGATATTTTGCTGTCCCTGGGGTTTGACCTTTAGGATCATAGTTGGAGTCTCTACTATTAGGCCACCTCTGATCTGTCAGTCATTTAATTTGTGAACTAAAAGGCATTATGGACATAATTTTCCATTATTAGACCACACTTTGAATGTATAGTAATTATTTTACATTTGATTAAGTTTAAATTAAAGATTCAAATAAATTTTAAAGGAGATCCTCTTGATCAACAGATTTTGTCACTTGGGTAAATTATAAACATTTTGTAAAATTAACTATGTATCCATTTATACTAGAAAATGCTTCATTTCATCTCAACCTGACGTCATTTTCAGGTAAGGTGTACCTGCATAATTTTTATATCCGTCATAGTGTGAGATAGGTGGAGATAAGTGAGGAGGGTAACAACATTGTTGAGGAAAGAGGTAAGAGATAATAATTGAATGGAGTTGTGAGCAGTAAAAAAGGCGGGAGAAGTTCATTGGTTATTGATTTAGATTTGCTGATTATTGTTCAGTACATTTAAATGTATAATTATAATTCAAAATTAATCGGATACTGTCCTTCATATTGACCCAAGATCCACTAATTAAATGAAAAGTTATCGGAAGAAAAACTTCAAGAGTTAATAGGAATGGGAGAGAACACCTGAGTAAAAGAGACAAGACTCCCACATGTTTAGAGATAAGTGTACAATTTTGTCTAAAACATTTTAGAACCACAACCAAATTAAAGTTCTAATTCCCCAATGTTTTAATCATGAGACAGTGTTGTCATCTGCCTGGATACTACAGACTATTCATGAAAACTTGTTATTCATTTCAATTACATAATTGAAGGCTTCTGTTATAAAAACCCCCTCCTCTTATTTATATGTAGAGGTTCATAGAATATGCAAGAGATTATATTATACCTTTTTCTATGCATTCCATGGTTATGTTATCATATATGTGGTTCATCTTACACAAGCAGCGCTTCGTGTAACCAATTGCTTTACAGATGGCATTCGGAACAGTGCATCCACCTCCAATGTCATAAACTGTGCAGTAGCTGTTTAGGCCTTGAAAAGATTAATTTGTCTTATGAAAATGCTTATGGATGTGTAAGGGAACGTTACTTCTAAGTATTTTATTCGTTAAATTAATTCATTTAAAAAAGGTTTAATGGCCATGCTATTTTATACACAACAGATCACCCAGGCTCACTCTATAATCTAGATCTTCACCAAAAATTTGGTAGCCCATTAGATTTTTATTGCGCTATTTGAAAACTAACATCAATGCCCTATTATTTATTCATATTATAAGTAAAATGTAGTGAAACATAAATTACCATCAATTTTTGTATTTTTCTGACTTCTGCACAAATAGAAATTTATCATTATAGAAAGTGCATCATATTGTAAGACTGGATGCTCAATTAATGGTGAATGGTAGTCACCCCTAGATATCACAGTTTTGACACTCTGATGTAATTCTTGATTTCAATATAAATAGGGGAAAAAAAGATTGATTTTGGATTTCCGCAGGATAAACCTTTCTTTGCATACTCCTTTTTGTATTAAACACAGACCATCAGAAATCAAAGTGGAAGATATACGAGGCTAGGCTCGTAGACTAATGGTGTGATGAGCAGAATTATTCTAAGCTATTGTTAAGAGAATCTGTGTGTTAAATATTTGGCCAGTCATGCTCACTGAGTTGCCACTAAATACTCCTAGACAATCGTAGTTTTAGTACTGAAAGTATTTTTAGCTCTGTTTGGTAAATATAAACGAAAATAGTTAATCATGTGGCACAGTGATCTAAAATTGATGATGACCATCTGCAATATCCATTTCTAATTCATAAGTTGATGTTTGTTAAATGTCAACTAATAAAGGTACATAATGAAGTACTTACTGGCCTTGCATTTCAGTTCTTTCATGTCAGTTGTAAAGGTATCATTGCAGGTACATGTGTCATTTAAACATATAGCTAAGGGATTGTCACATTTGCCGAATAATCTGCATTTCTGTCCAAGAGATCCTTCTAATAGAACAGACAAAATAAGAAAAATCTTAGCATGTATCAAGACAAAACATAAAAGTTATAAATCTTAAGACTTACATTATTGTACATTTTTTAGTTGCTAATGATTTGGTTTCTTAAAATTTTGATCAATTCTTGAATAGGTTTTTTCAAAAGGGCACATGCATAAAAACCTCTTTACAATAAAATTCCTCAATGTAATTGTGTGTACTGGTAGAAACAGAGCATTAGACTGATATTAATCATCATTCAAGTGTGCTAGTCAAATAAAAGGCATGGGGCCCTAGAGGATAGAGCGTTTGACTACTGGCATAGGACCTTTGCTCAAATCTGGGTGAATCTTGACTGCTTCAGCTTCACCAAGCCTTGTGAATTTGTCGGGTTCCAGATATTTCTGGGTAACCACAGGTGATGCAAGTTAAAGAACAGGGCTCTCTGCCTTCATGATGGATGTATCCCATATGTGGTTCCAATATGTAATTCCCTGTAAAGTTTGCATGTGTTCATGTGAGTGTTCAATGTTCATTCTCTAGCTCAGTTTTGGGCATGGGAGTAATTTTTGCTTTACTATCTTCCATTTATGATTGTTCAAACATTCCTTTGTCTTCTGCCCCTTTAGGAATATGCCTTAGAATATTTAACATTCCCAGTCATTTTAGTGGTTTTGGATATATTTTTTCCACTTAAGTGGATAAAATAGCTCCTTAAAGCCATCCAAAGAATCGGGGTAGTTGGCTTAATAACCCCCCCCCCCTCCGCATATATCTGTGTAATTTAAGTTTCCTCAATAGCTGAAATGGTTTAGAATATTGGCTCATCGAGTCGAAGATCCGAGGTTTGACTCCTGGTTAAGGAAACATTTTTGAACTTATAATCTGATCTATTCCACCTTCTCCACCATTCCTGTGTTTGTCTTTAAATGTGTTCCTATCCTTTTTCCTTTTATAAATAATTATTATTAGGTCATCAACCATTTGAGTTAGGTTTTGGATGGACATAACTACTAAGTAAATATTTTGTTTCTCCGAACAAAGCACAACCCAACATTCTACTCTACAAGTCCCTCTTCATCTGTATACTTCCTTTCTCACCCCATCTCAAATCCCTGTGATATTCCTACCTTTTCCTCATTTGTCTAATATTCTCCCCTTTATCACAGTTTTCAGAATCCGACTGTTGATCAATATACCCTTCATTTTTTCTGCCTCCCTATGATTTCTCCAAACAATCCCCTCTCCATGCCCACCATACCTAGTACTTCCTCATTTGTTTTCTTTTGGTCCATTTCACCTTCTCCATACCCACATTTCAAAAGCCTCCAATCCACGTCTATCCTCCTGCTTCAGTAACCTTGTTTCCACGTCATACATAACGACACTTCATATCAAAGTTTTGACAAGCCTTTTCTTAACATTCTTACTCAACGTCCCTGTCATCGATTCCCTCTCCTTGTGAAAGCCTCTTTGCCTAGTGCAATTTTTCTCCTTACATCCCAGCGACTTTGACCATTTTGTTCCAAAACACTTCCGAGATGCATAAACTTCCACCTGCTCTAATTTTTCCCCCCTTTTTTAATGATGAGCTTAGCATTTCTTTTTCTGGAAAATCACATAATCTTTGTTGTATATGTATTGATTCTCATCCCATACCTATTGCAATGATTTTCCAATTCACTCATCAATGCTTGCAACCCCTTGACTGATAGTTGAACTAGAGCTTAGTCATCAGCAAACATAACTGATTTTAAGAATTGCCCTCCAACTTTCATTCCTACCTCCTGTTCTTCCCATGCCTCCTTAATCATTTTCTCCACATATACGCTGAGCAGCAGCCTACTCTTTACCCTTTTGTTGCTGATCCCAAGAATGACTTTAGCTGCGTGGGTAATCAAACTTACTGTTCTGTAGTCCTCACATGATGCAGCCTTTACCTTTTCGGAATGGGAACTAACACTCATCTCACAAAGTCTTCCAACTAGATTACTTCCTCATAGATGCTATGAATCAGTCCATATAATCTCTTCCTCCCACATTTTCCTTGACCTTTTAGTAGTTCCGCAGAATGTTGTGTACCCTTACGGCCTTATTTGATTTCATCTCCCTTAATGCCCTATCTATCTCATTGTCAAGTATGTCTGGACCTAAGCTATCTTCATCTACGTCATATTCTCTTTCAATGTGTAATCTTGTTCACCTAAGTTCTTTACCATGGAGTTCTTCTATTCAGGTTCCTGTAAGTGGTCCATTATCAGTTTGTGTAGACCTAATGTCCACCCTCATTACCTTTGATAGTTTATATATACATTTTGAAATTATGACTAAAGATGGTTAATATGATGTTGAGGTGGGAAGGCCTATTGTGCATACTATAATTTATAATATCCAATGTGTCACGGAGCAAGTATGTACTTTGTGGCAATTTCATTCATTTAAAATGTGATTATAATTTTTCAGAACCTTTGCAATGTTCATTTTACATCACACTGCCATGTTCAACATTATCATTACTTTCCATTGTATTTATGGCTACAGAGGTACATGAATCAAGGTTAAAACATTATTTGGAGCTCATTTGTCTTCTGTCTAAGTACAAGCTCTCAAAGGGACATAAACATAAGTCTCCTTACAAGAATTATTTTTAAAAATCTTACGTAATCCATATGTTGAGACCACTAGTGTACTCAGAATGAAAATGATTGCCAATGTCATCCATGCCTGCATTCTTACAGGTCTGCTTTCATTTACTGCGCCCATTATAAAGGTGCTCAGGCCTGTAAGAAATAATGCATTAAAAGTTTAATTTGACAGGATTCAGTAGTAGTATTTAGGGGAGGTGACCGACAGCTGAGGTCATTTGCGCCATAGGGGATGGACAGGAAAGGATGAAGGGTGGAGAGAAACCCAGCATCGGCATTAGCCTGCTCTTAACGAAAGGCACCAAGGGGTCTGCAGCTTAACGTCCCATCCGACGGCCAGTGTACTCACTCAAAGTGCCCTCCACAAAGCACCTTAAGTAGGGATCGGGAGACTGCTGAAAAATATTCAACACTGTCAGGATTTGAACCCGGGCCCTCTGGGTGGGAAGCCAGTACAATAGCCACCGCACCATCTTGATGCCTGACAGGATTCAGTCCCAGTATTAATTAATGAGTGCACATTATTCATTATAGATACAATTTTCTGTGACAAGTGCCACAAGAGGTGTAGAATGACTGGAAACCCATATATATGCAATATTTGGTAATTCAAAATACCAAAAATAGGTTTACTTTTTGAACTTTTAAAACGTGTAATAACTATATCAGTAAAAATGGAAATAATTCATAGAGGAGCTGCTTTTTGATGAAAAATATTAGATTGTCTCATTTAGGCATACAGAGAATGTCATGTTATTGAGGATAGCTTAAGTAATTGTAAGATAGATAAGGTATTCAAGGAAATGAAATTCAACAAGGCGGTGGTAATGGGTACTTTTAAAATCTCTGTGAAGGAAGAGTTTTTATGGCTTAATATATAGTCTCAATGAGGGAGAAATTTGGCTATAAAGCTTCAACAAGTCAGGAATAGTTCCCATCTCAGTAGAGATAAAATCAGCAGTATGCAAAGACTATCTGTAGCCTGTCTAGATAATGTAATTGCCAATTGTGGTCCTGAACTGTATAATATAACTGTTATTGACTATCCTATATCTGGCCATCAAGGAATAAACTTCACTTTTAAGAGTCAAATAACTTCAAAGATATTCTAAAAATAGAGGTAAAACCTTAATCATTAGGCCTATAGCAATAGAAGGTTGAGAGTTTCAAACTGCTTCTATCTTGTATCAATTGGCATGGTATTTGCACTGACTCTGTAGAGCAAACTTTTTTAAAAGTTGTTTGGGTAATTTCCTAGACATTTTTGAACATTACTTTCCTGAAATAATACTAAACTCTATGCCCACTAAAACTAAAAATAATCTCAGTTATCCTGAGGAGTTATTAGCTCTTGGAAATGATTTACTTAATTACTACCACTCTTACAAAACCAGTAGAGGCCTGCATGACAAAGAGGCTTATTTGAAATGACGTCTAGTGCCGTCTTGCAATGTCATTTGAATTATGGTGCTGAGTTATGGGGTCATTCCCCACATGCTGAATAAATTTTGTTACTACAAAAGAGAGCTATCCGCTCTCTTGCTAACATACCACCAGGATTCCTTTCTACCTTTTTTTATTAGGTATAGAATCATGACTGTGTATAGTTTATGTATCTTTAAGGCTCTGATTCATGTGAAAGTTAATCTAGAAACTTACCAAAAGATCTCACATCCATAACTACACCAAAAGAGGTAAAGTGAATCTAAATACTACTTATTGTAGATTGTCTTCAACTTAAAACATATTTCATAATATGAAAATACAGGATGTATCTACCTAATCTGTTGAAATTGGACTGTATCCAGAGTTTCAAGAATAGGTTATAAACCTGGTTACTTGCTCGCCCACTTTACTCATTTGATGAATTCTTTAGTGACAATCGTCATCACATTTAAGAACTTATTTTTATATATTTAGTCTCCAACTTATTTAAACTTTAAGCTAAAATTTAAGACTTATATTTTATATATTTATATCGACCACAATATGGTTTTACCATTTTTCAAAATGAGTAAAGTATTATTATCATTTTAGGACAATAAGTTTGATTTTGTAAGCATCTAAGGTGATCCTTGTGATCATTAACAAAAAGATGGAGAAGAAGGCATGTAATTGTTTGGTTTGGTTTCACAATGTAAAGAGGTGTGTGTGCTGCCATGGCAGTAATGTGGTCACTGAAAAAAGGAAATATAGTGTGTACAGCCAGGACATAATCGTTTCCTTCCTGAATTTGTGAAGGCATCCAACAGAAAATTGGGTATAATAAATGAGTGTATTGCAGAAGATAAGAGTAGACTGATAAGATAGGCAAGTCATTCAAATTCTGTTAATGTTTCAATGACGGAAACCTTGAGTAAGGGTTTAAAGAATAGATTAGTGACATTTTTTAACTTTACAGGATAGTATAGATTTGCAGGCTCTGTAAAATTGGTCTTTGAAGTTAGATGGCAAGAATTGATTGGGGTCTTTTAAGTCGTGGATGTGAAGGAGGATAAAAAAAATGTGAAATGGATTAAAAAGAAAAATGAAGGGACAATTGCTAGGCATGTTAGAAAAGAGGAGGGAAGATGGATGGAAAAAATTGATAAATGAAAATTGGGTGCTTTGCACAACATGACAAGAGGGAAAAATGTTCGGTAACAAAGTTATTGCTGTAATAATAATAATGAAAAGGATAGACATATTGTATGAATTGAAGGAAAGCAGAAAGGAGTATCTGTGGTGGAAGGATTGATTTATTCGAATGCAAGGTGTTTGAGTGGAGCTGAGGTTAGTGATTGTGCTTTGTATTTTTACTACCTTTACCAGTGGACAGCTCCTAGCAAAAATTCACAATAAAAGCCAGCAGTTTGACATAGCCTATGTTATCGTCATCCAAAAATGTAATTGAAGTATCCGATATTTTGTTATCAAGCTGTATTATTGACTGAGAAAAAGCTCTTTAATGGATCGGAGTTCCATCACACAAATTCGATTGCTAAAAGTTCAAATCGTGGTGTGATCAATTTGACCACAGCAATGTCATGTGCCATATAACCAGCTCCCAAGGGGATGTGTAAAATATTTAGACACTTCCCACTCAAGGAAGAAATCACTTCACTGAAAGTGCACATTACTGTGATTTTTTGTATTAAGGGAAAATTTTTCGAAATTTTCTGAAAACTGATTGAAATCGTTTTTATCTAATTTCCATTACTCTTACAATATTTTGGAAATGACTATTCTAAATATTAGAGTTTATACTACCTTTTATAGAGCTTGTTCTCCACGCACTCTTCGTTTGTGAACTGCAATTAGGGAGGGCACTTTTAACGGCTCCGTATCACCTTAGTTGACTAATCTCTTTGCTTCTGGTCGTGTTGTCCTTCCCGGAGTACACGCGCGTGAAAATCTTGATACAGAATTGGTAAAAAAAACCTCAGTCGGATGCCATTGCAGATCCGTGATAGAAATCGTTTCTCCAAGCGCCTTATCTCCCTCTTTTCTCTTCCCTTTTGCCTTATCTCGTTGTGGGCTATCGGGTTCGTTGATTAATCGGATTACTGCCACTAAGTTATCTGATAGACAAGATTGATGGCTCCGACAAATGAAGTACTTGCGTTCGGATTAGGATTATGCATGAAGTGTTTCAGTAAGGCCTATTATTCAACTTTTAGCAGAAAATACTCTTAAGCGTGAAAGTCGACCTCCAGTCTCGCTGTTTAAGGAATGGGTTCTTCCCAATTCCTACGAGCTTGCCTCGTCCCAAGCACCCGATGTGAGATGACCTGACCAAATCCAAACAATGCCCGTTGAGCGAACGCGTCTCCGCCGGGCTCGGACCTGTCTTAAATTCGTATCTCTCGCGTCCTTGGCAGTTTAACACGATAAAACATGCGGTAGATTTGATTGACGTTGGGCCGATTGGATATCCTACCGTGAATGTGTATGTACAAACCAAAGCCAACATTTTAGAAATATTTTATTAATTTTATAGAACATACTTGTAGTATGGCATGAGTAAAAAATGTATTCATCATTATGCTCACAAATTATTCTGCCTGTTAGATTAAGGAAGGTCCCTAACCGGGAGAGGACTGGCCCGATGGTATATCGGAAATTTCCCGGTTGGCCGTCGGACGGATGAACGATACACCTAAACCCCCACACTAATTATTTGGCATATGGACTTGATGGAATTATGTTTTTGGTAGCCAGTGAGCCCCCGTTCCTATTAATTATTATATTCTTTGTATCGCGAGAACCTCATCTTGTAATGTCCACATTGTTTTCTATTGTAGTTATCTGCGCTTTCTACTTACCTTTGTACTGTCGTAGTAGTAGTAGTTTTGAGGGGAGGCGACCGACAGCTGAGGTCATTTGCGCCATAGGGGATGGACAGGAAAGGATGAAGGGTGGAGAGAAACCCGGCGTCGGCATTAGCCTACTCTTTACGAAAGGCGCCAAGGGGTCCGCGGCTTAACGTCCCATCCGACGGACGGCGTACTCACCCAAAGTGCCCTCCACAAAGCACCTCAAGTAGGGATCGAGATACCTCTGAAAAATATTCAACACCGCCGGGATTTGAACCCGCGCCCTCAGGGTGGGAAGCCAGTACGTGAGCCCCCGCACCATCTCGATCCCCTTTGTACTGTCTCAGAAATATATTCTCTTCCTCCCGCTAACTTGGCATCCCTCTATTACGGCCTTCAACATTGTGCTTCCTCGATATTTCCTTCGCCCTCTTTATTTACTTTTTCAGATTTCCCAAGTAACTCATCTCCCTACGTATTTCAAATTTCGTCTGTAGTCTTCCTTTCTATCTAGCTTATGTTATTTTCACTAATCTTTTCTTAACCTACGAACTTAGTGCTCCTATAATTGTTTCTTGTAAGAAGTAAGTGGAAGTGCATCTTTTGGCCAACTCAATTATTTTTTAATGTTCCCACTGCTTTGACTATTTTCCTTTAAAATAAAATTCCTGCCAGAATTAATGAACTGCTCCACTTGCTCTCCTTCATTCCCTCCTGATTTTTTTTCAAACTTGCCTTTGCTACTTTTCGAGAACGTCATTACTTTTGCTTTCTTGTAGTTATTCTTCACCCCGTAACTCTTGCAGTAGTAGTTTCGAGGGGAGAGGACCGACAGCTGAGGTCATAGGGGATGGACAGGAAAGGATGAAGGGTGGAGAGAAACCCGGCGTCGGCATTAGCCTACTCTTTACGAAAGGCGCCAAGGGGTCCGCAGCTTAACGTCCCATCCGATGGGCGGTGTACTCACTCAAAGTGCCTTCCACAAAGTACCTCAAGTAGGGATCAAGAAACAGATGAAAAAATTCAACACCGTCGGGATTTGAACCCGTGCCCTCTGGGTGGGAAGCCAATCCGATGGCCACCTCACCATCTCGATCCCCCCATACCTCTTGCATTCCCTGTAAAACAATCAACAATAACTGCAATCCCTTGGCTGTCTGATTATTGCTTGATCATCTCCAAGCCTATCTCAATAATCTTCCCGTACGCTTTTATTCCAAGTCCAAGCCTTTCTCATACCACCCTTAAAATATCCTCAGCATATATGTAAGTAAGTTAAAAATGTACCGACGTAAGTTAAAAATGTACCTGTCTCCCCCCTCTGGCTATCACTGTCATCCTTATTTTCCCTTAGTTATCGTTGCTTGCTTTGTCCGATTCATATGCGGGTTTCAGATAATTCATCGTATCTCTCGGGTCTATTTCTATAATCCAAGATAATTTGATCAACTTTAATTACACTACTCGGTGGAAGCCCTTCTCAAAACCCAGGAAGCATACTAAGGCATTCTGATACTAATGTTTTTTTTTACTGCAATGGCGTCACAAGTTCCCCTCCACTAAAACTAAATTATTCTTCGCGTAGCCATTTTTTTGCGCACGAGAAGTATACTTTACGAGTAGGCTTTGATGCGATCGATCGCAAAACGGTTTACTTATTTCTACTACTGACTACTTGACGGCATGTGCAGCTGGATCAACCGTGGTCGAGTCTGCTTTTATCTCTACCAACAGAATCACCTCCTCTTTGCTCACTATCCTTCTGAATAGGGGACAGTTCCCTATTCAATACTATTTATCACGGTAGACTGAAAGTAATCGCTAGGGTGTGGTCGGGGATGATTACACGTCAGGCATGCAACATCAAAAATTAAGTTTTTCCTAATTTGAAGTCGCAATATACGCGTAAATATTTAAATTATTCAATTAATGTAGATCTTGACCACTACGGCCATTCCACATTAATTGCCTCCCAACCTGCCCCACCCCCAGTAATTGCCTCTCTCCACCTCATCTCACACAAACCTGGCATGTTTATCCTTACTTCCTTCATTTCTCTCTCTTGATATTTTCTAGCTCTCCTACCCCGGGTTTCGTCATAACATTCTATGTTCCAATTCTAATAGTT
The DNA here is from genome assembly GCF_022747635.1 of Hetaerina americana. Taxonomy (NCBI): domain Eukaryota; kingdom Metazoa; phylum Arthropoda; class Insecta; order Odonata; family Calopterygidae; genus Hetaerina; species Hetaerina americana. The sequence continues at coordinate 47,292,226 of NW_027287316.1, forward strand.
ATGGCTCTCTTCTGACAATGAGTCGTCTTTTCCTATGCTTTCAGCTCGGTTCTGCAAGATTTCGGGTGAAGACCGCGGAGACACTGCTGTCCCTTCAGCTGCCGGGCATGACTCCCTCCTATGGGTTCGAAGTCACGTAGTTTTTAGGATTCATCATGTCTTTGTTACCGTCCGTAGTGTCGCGGAAAATACAATTGAGGTGGGTTTCTTCATTCGTCCTCATTGTTTTTAATGTGATACCATCGCTTGAATGACCGCCCCGCCAGGCTTAAAAAAGCCTTTGCAGCCACCTCACTGAAGAACAAACTGCGTGGACTACCTTAAGTCTGGCTCCGAATCTTCACCATATCTGACATGGGTTATCCTCCCAGGAGCAATTATCATTGCCCCTGCTAATATAGATCCAAAGGCCAACCGAGCGCGCCACCATATCTAATTCGTGGTCCTTGGGAGAGAGTATTCATCATGACGTTGCGAATTAATTTGGGTAAAACGTAAGTTTAAGGCTGTTTAAGAAATGGTTTATCTTTATGCGTACGAGTATGTCAACCAATCGACGACTCATGAATATATTCAATTTGTGCAGTATTTACCTCGTAGAGGGAAAATAGAGACTATTGGGCATATCAGAAGTACGACGCTTAGGCAGCAAGTCTCCTATTCGAGCCTCGTACTGGAGAGTTGTTTTCCCATTACGATTCTAGGCAGGATTCGGCTTGTGAGTCTCACTTGATTTACGGATCCCATTCGAAGATTCGCAGGCGAAATTGGAGGTGCAAGGAACGAGGGTGACGAAACGGAACCCAGTTAAACGCATTTCGCACGTCCAGTAGGTGTTTTTCATCGATCAACGGAACGTGCCGCATCCACGCTTAGCGTTGAAAATTTTTGGAGAGGGGCAGTCGTATTTGATTGAAATTGTAGCATCAAACCACAACAAGTTTTATTTTCACGTTTCTTACATTCAATCTAATTGAATTTCATGGAAATAACGTTGCCCATCTGGTAGACTGCTGACCGGAGAGCCTTGGGCTGAAATTGTGTTATACCGCAAGACACTCAACAACCCTCAAGCTGTGGTTTTCTAGATGATATTAGGGCATCCTAGGAAACCGCAGTTGGGGCAAGAAAAGAGTCTGCAACCCCCACTCAACATGTCTCCCCCAACATATGCATTCACTATTTACTGGTAGTCATGTAGCCGCTTTGATTGGAAGCTTTACCAAGGAGTACATTCTGTGGCTTTGACGACTTCATGTAAATGTATTTTGCCTACGGATAAATAAAGCTACTGCTTCTACTTTCGTCTCTGTAAATTTAAAAATTGGCTGTCATAGAATTTAAGACACTATTTTAAAGGATTGGGGATTAACTTAAGCCGTTTCTGTACCATAGTGGCTATATTAGTATGTATAGGTAGTATGTATTCTGTATAAAGTGTGTGGAATTACAAAGTCAATAATTTTATTCCATTTCAATATATTATACAAATTCCATAAACTTACACCTGAAACAACAAGTTTTACATATGTAGTAGTTGTATTTAATGCATTCGGGTACTACTTTTTCAAACTCATGCACATATTTACCTATCATGCACTCTTGCATCATGCATTCTTGAATGTTTAGCATATTTATGGAGTGATGTTTTGTGGATAAATTCTAAGATGTCTTGCACTCATAGTTCAACCACATACCCATATCCCTGTTCAAAATCCTTTGGGAAGCTGTTTCCGTTACTATGTATCAATACAGGGTCATATATAATTGTTTATTCCGGAGGGTTGTAGCTCTCCTTTAAGCTTACAATTATCTTATTGCATACACTTAATTATTATTAAGTATTTGTTATAATCTATTTATTATATAATTCAGATGGAATGTAAAGTCAACTGTAGCCCATACCACCAATCTTGTTCTTGAAGTAATCCTTGGCTTTGCTCTGTACTTATTTTTAACTTTAATTTTCAACTGTTGAAGTGCATGCCATACTTATACCTTTTATGTGTACTTTATAGACATATACTTCTACGCTGTTCATTGAACAATATAACCTCACCATGCATACTCTGCCCCCTGAACATGTATGCAATATGCAACTCTTCAAATAATTTGGATTTAAAAAATCCTACTCATACTTGGTTCCGTGGATGCCGCATTAAGAGGTTCCACCATATTTTGAAATGCCATAGCAGCTAAGTTATGTTTTCCGAGAATCGGGATCCCTCTCAATCAATTTGGAATAAATGCGACTTTAACATGTTAATGACGTTTCAGTGAAAAATCTGTAGTATGTTCCAGATTCATTAATGACTTTTTACTAATGGCGTCGTTTTTTCCCTCCACATCAAGCACAGGACAAATGAGCCTTGACAAAAACAATATGATATTACTGAGGAATCAAATCATGGAGTAAGTAATGGAGGGAGGGATGTCAGACAAAAATGATTTTTATGCATTGCTTATTTATTTACGTGCTTATTTTCAACATGTATATTTTTTTGTATTAGGGTTAATACCACTTTGACCTTACTCCCGCAATCTATGCCCCCATAGAAATGTTATGCAGCAATTATGGCAAACTAGTATTTAGGAAGTTTTTTTTTTACAGAAGCAGAGCCTCTCAGGAAGAAGAAAAATGTGGACTATTGTATGAAGAATTAGGTAGTAACGAAAAGGCAGCAGCAAAGAAGTGTGCTGTCTTTGATAAAACACCATGATACAATTATATATATGGTGATATACTATGCCCTACATAAAACTGTTTATGGCATTTTATTAATGGACCTTAAATGGGTCATCAGGTGACTTCTTCATTGAAAGGAAATGTTGCTAATGTTTGAAATTGGTTGACCCCCCATGTGAAGGTTCTTGGTAGAGGATGTCTATTCAAAACAAATGAACTTGGGACTTAAGGGTGAGAAATAATGAGGTTTTATGTTTTACCTAATACTCCTTCTCCCATTGGAGATGTTGGTCATCGAAAAAATGGGGAGTGATATTGTCGATGTCAATCCCTTTAGTGAGCCTACGCCATAAGATTAACTCCTTGCCAAGTGTTCTATGCATTTTATCAATGGTGCAAAGAGATATCTCAGTTGTGGGATTTCCAATTGGAGAAGAGGCAAAAAGGATGGCTGACGGGAGAGGGATGAAGTCTTACAAAAGGTACAATTCTGAGGTCCTAACCATGAGCACCATTGGGAGATAGAGGGAGGAGATAAAACACAATCAAAACTTCTTCATTAATCTTCATCATCCATTTCCTCAATCCACTCTTATTTCCCAAGAGTGTAATTTTACCCCAGCCTCAGATTTAATTATGGTATTTCATCTCAGAAAAATTTGAGAAAAATCAGGATATCTATATGGAAGTCATTCAAAATAAATATGCAATTTTGGGCAGCTATCTGCAAAAGTAGTAGTTTTGATTGAAATGTTAGTACATTTGATCTGAATAAATGAAAAATATGGATTCTGTGATGCTTCTAATTAAGACGCTCGTGAATTCAGAATCCTCACCAAGTCAGATCTGGCTGGCTAGCAAAAGAAGAGAGGAAACATTTCTACCATATGGTTCATGATATGTACCCCTGAGGTTTGCTATTATATTCACAGATGAAATTTACATGACCATTTTGCCTCATTAAAATAAATGGAATTCTAATGATTTCCCCGTCTACTCAGGGCCAGCCTTAGGAAGAGTGAGGCAGATGCCATGAGTACCACAACATGGAGTGTGCCATGATAGATGTGAATAAATACATGCTTTTCCAGGAAAGGTATTTAATTATGCGGGCATTGTGTGTGACTTGACTCCAACTGTAGAACAGTTCAAATGGTTATTTCAAGAAGGTTGACTCACATAAATTTTACAGGAGAGAAGATATTATTTATTTAATCATTATGTACATTTTATCAAAATTAATATGCCATTTTTTCTTCCATTTGTTTAAAAATGCCACCATAGTTAAAACAAATTTAAAATGTCATTTGTACATTTTCACCTGTTTTTAACTTACTGTCTTATCCTGTGCCAGAAAAAAGTCACTAATTTACGCAGGAAAAAAACTTCATATGAATGCTACAATTTTCATATTTTGAAATAAAAAATACAAGTATTTATTAATGGATATACAAAGAAAACAGCCCACTAGGAGCTTAATTATTGTTTTTGCTCAGGTTTCTTGCAAATATACTATAAACAATATCCATCACCAATTACAGCTTGTTCTTTATTTCCTTATTAGCCAATAGTTGTAACACTGGGTTCTCTTCGTTTCTTGACCCTTCTGTCTTCACTGACTTTTCTTGTTCAAGCCTTTGAAGATGTAAATCCTATGCTTTTTAAAGAGTCAACCCTGTTAATTAATTTAACTTGATAAGTTGAGGAACCTTCTTATGATTTATTTTCATTTAATCTCTATCCCAAACTAAATTTACATACCAATATCAATAAAATATATACAATGTGGAGCAAACCTCTTGCCATATGTCACACAGAATCTATTGTGTAATACAAAGTTAGGTATACTTTGGGAGACCAAATAAATCATACCTTGTTAACTTAATTAATTACTTGTGGAAATATCATAGATTGGCCACATATTAAATATATAGAATCTGCATCACTCATGCCTACCTATCCTCATCAGCCATGTTACTATGAAGTTGAATTTGTTGACAACTCAATGTGGTAGCATCTGACTATACAATGAATGCAGAATTTCAAAAGCTAATATTTTTGTTTGTGATATTAAAAAGTTTTTCTGGCTGGTATTTTTGTTGAACCTTTTGATTGCTACATAAAATATGAATATGAATTAATGAATCAATTCAATTCTCAACATAAAAACTGCACCATACTAGCTAAACAAATATGAATTTTGATTTTTTTTGCCCGTTCCCTGTAGGCATCTATGGGTAATCAGGAATTTTTGTGTTCTTATGTTGTGTGATAGATTTTGTTGATATTTTTTTCAGAACCTAATGCGTGGTAGGTATGTTAAGTCAAGTAAATAATAGGTGGTCATTTAAGTGACATCACACCAAGCTTCAAATGAGACAAACTACAAATACCAGTCAAATTATTAACGATGAAATTCTTTGCGCTCAAAACTACATTCATTAATAAAAATGGAATGGTTGAAATATTTGAGTGAGTTTCAAAATCACAGAGGAATGTGAATTGATTAAATTATTTCCGTGCACCAATATTTTCTTCACACCATGTGATTTTCACCCAAGTTTTATTGTCTGTTTGTCAGCAGTAAAATTAATATTATTTATGTCTAATTAAAATGTTCTTCATAAAGATACATACTATCAAATCACCATGGTAGATAATATTATAATTGTTAATAATAATTAAAATCACATATCCTTATCTTAATTAACACTTAAATAATACCAAATTTAAGTCAAAGTATTGCTCAATAAGTAGGCTTTTTCACTTTTTAACTTATCATAGTTTGTAGGTACCTCTCATATTCATTTTGAACTAGTTCATTATATTTACCTCAGTTATTCTGTTATACTCCTATGCTTTTTGCAAAATAGGAATGCCCTTTTGGCTTTCATGATTATGCAAGTTTAAATCACCATATAGGAACTTCATTTTTTTTCATCAAGTTTTATAAAGGTAGTTTGAGTTCCCATCAGTCTTTTCATTTTCTTGTTTACTTTTTGTCCCATGGTAGTTCCTCATTCATTTAACGAATGAAACATTCATAAAATCAACCTTTTAACATTTTTAAATGTTATAGCACAACTTCTTAGTCTTCATCTTCTTTATTGCTATGAAATATAGCTCTTATTTCATCGATGGGCTTCAGTAGGAAGATAATTTTGTCATCATCTCTTCGCTAAATACAGTTCCCCGGCAAACCAAAGAAAAATATTGATCAGTTTCATATTAATTTTAAAATATTCACTTAATATTTCTGTATATTTTTACTAGATGACCAACCTGAAAAAGTGTCTCCCCTTCAAAATGAAGGAACTGGTGCTTTCGCCCTCTCAATAGGATGCCAACAACTTTGTTGGATATGTTTGTATATATCTGAAATAGAATTCATATATTCAAGTATAGTAATAAAGCTCTTGCCTTTGGAATTACATTTGAGGGCTTAGAAAAACTGAGTGAGTCTTGGACAACATGATGTTGATGGCACATATATCCTGAAAACTTTTTTTAGCGATGTATTAAGGACAATCTAAAAGTCCTCTTTTAAATTTATCTTAAGATATCAATAACATTTAAATATCTTCAGAAAAACAAGTTCATTAAGGACAATTAAAAGTACTCTTTTAAATTGATCTTAAGATATCAATAGCATTTAAATATCTTCAGAAAAACAAGTTATTTTTCATTATTGATAACAAATATACATTTTTGTCTTTGATTAAAAAAGGACAAGTATTGCTGGCACACCATTAACATAGTCATAAGATAAATATTAAATTTGAATATCTGACTATAACTAATTTTACAAGTGTGTATGATCCATCATACTTGGTTGTCTTAAGACCAGGTAAGATTCGTTGAACATTTTGTTATTTTTTCATTTCTGCCAGTGTTACATTGGTCTAGGTAGTTTCTGAGAGGTACATGCTTATGAAAATAAACATTATTGGAAATGGTAGGTAGAATAGCAATTACATACCTTGAAAAGTTCTCCAAATGTTATCCCATCTAGTTCTCCATCAGAATATTCGGCATTCTCGTGGATGATTTCACATAACTCTAGCATTTCCTTAGTAACATGGGAATGTGCTTTGAGTCCTCTGAATTCTGTTTTGGATCCAGAAGGAGGTCTGAAAAAAATTCAAAATTCTCGATCAATATTATGAACAGGACACTTTCATCAAATGTTTTCATATCTCTATTGGGGAGCATTATCATACTACATACACATAATTAGAATCAACGAAGTCCACCATGCTACTATGTATCTGATTTTTATCGATAAAATAGTTATCATAGTTTTTCAATAAAACAATCAATCGTAGCCGTATTTAGTGTTAAATAATATAGACTTTATTATCTGATGTGCTAGTATTTAAATTTCCCATGTTAATTCATCATCCCGTACTATTAACTCTATTTTACTTCACTATCTCATGATGTAGCTTATGTGAAATTGAACAATGCTCAGGTTCTTTAAGCAATTTATTGTTATACCTTTTATATAATTTTTAATTATGTATTGTTCTTTTTCTAGTTCACTTCCTGGATTGTTTTACCAAGCTTTATCAGTGGATTTATTTAGGGCAAATTTACAAGAGTGCATGAAACTTTAGCCTCCACTGCCATGAGCCAGATATATATAATTTCTTATATTTTTTAGCCCCTGACCCAAGACATAAGGTGCCAGGTGCCCCTGACAATTTGTCATCCAAGTGGGGAAGAGAGATGAAAATGCCCACTGAACTAAATTTATGGCATGCAAATATTGCATTTTGCTGCCGTAGGTGGCCCTAGTTTGCCCAAGAATTCATCTCAATCTGCTTGTGATCTTAAGAATATCAATGATTTTTGCTATGTTTTAAGAGAGTTATTTTTGTATAATTTACTATAATTATTATATTGCAATTTGCATGTTTCCAAAGGGTCCTGGAAATGATATTACACATTTATCTATTTGAATGATACAAGAAAATAGCTTTAATAGATGCTGAGCAGGGATTTGAGGCATTAAAATTACTTCTCCTTATATAGAAAGCTGCACATGTAGAGGAGCCAGCCCCCCAAAACAATGATGTATGATTTGACATGCCATGGGTTTGGTATTCGGCAAACTCAACCTTGACCTATCAAATCCACCCTTGGGTTGATAACTTAGTGATAGAAAAATTCATTACACATGAATATATCTATCCTGTAACATTTAACAATATTTTATGGCACCTTTGACACATGATATCTATTATTGACCCATCTTTTACTAATACAAACTTTCTATTCACCTTCCATACTCGGGGTCACCTTTCTTGGGAGCAAAACCTGTTTGCCCAGCTCCTTTGCGATCTTTTTGCAGCCATTGTGCTGAGAAGGGATTCTTTTCTTGAGATTGTTTATGAGTTTCAGCCTTGGTCTGAAACATCTTCACTTTGTCCGAAAGGCCATGGCAATATCGCTTATCCAATGGATCCTTCTGCAAATTCCAGATTGATGAAATCAATTCTAACACCAAATGCATAGTACTTTTAAGAATGCTGTGTTTACAAAGCTGCATGTCGCAAACAACAGACAGCCTGAATCATTTATAATAAAATATTCATAATTCACCCTGTAAGGCACAATCTTCCCTTGCTGTTTATGTCATCCCAAATGTCCTTTTGCAGAACCAGGAGTGTTATTCTAAAAGTCTCATCAAAATTTCATTATTGTCAAAGTTTAACAATTTCAATTTTATACTGAATAGTGCTCTTGCCCCTCCCTCCCCAAATATAGGACAGTGGGAGTGAAAATGTTGGGCCATGCACTCATTGTACTCATGTCAATCATAGAGAAATAAATTATATTATTCTAGAAAAACAAAATTTTCATAAATGCCTGTGAATAGTACATACATGACAACAGATGTACTAATAACTTTGCAACAGGAAGTTTTTTAGCAGAAATTTGTTTTGAAATAAGTGAAAAATCTATTTGAAACTTATTTTAATCTTATCTTTGGATAGTATGAAAATTTTTTTTTCTCACAGAAAGAATGTTTTTCAAAAGCATATTTCAAACTGCCACTTGCTGTCACTTTTATGAACTGTTCACATAATATTTATGGATGTTATGTGAATTTCAGGAGAAAAGAATCCCATTTTGAATACCTTTGTTATTGTCCACTCATAAAACTAATTCTTAATCATAAATGTTTTTCTTTGGGGCTGTCATTTTATTTTAACTTCACCAAAAATTTGAAAATTTAAGATGCCTGTAGTCCTCAACCACTTAAGTGTCCAAAAGTTACATTCTTTGGTCACTACTACGGAATCATTTGGGCAAAATGAGTATTCCTAGTGGAATAGATGGATGAACATATTGTAATAATACTTAACCATCAAAAGATGAACCAGTGATTCAGGAAGCAGATTAATTACATTTGAATAAGCATATTTTAGTGATATATAGAATTATGGCAGGAATCAATTGACGTGGTGTATATTTTATGATGAATTACGTTTTGAATAAATCCATCCGGGATAAATAACCGATAACTCTTCATTAATTATTAAGCAAGAGCATGTTTTGGTTGATGATTTTACCCAATATTTCATCTTGAAGTGCATGGAATGTCGGTGGGTCAAAGAACATCTGCATCTTCTTTGGTGCATAAAAATTTCGCTAGGCACCATCCCAATTAAACTTGGAATAAGATATTTTTGAAGGACAAAAAGAGCTTTGCTAAGATCTCCTCACATCAACAAGGTCATGTAAGTTACGCGAGGGGAGAGAGCGCCTGTCAGTAAAAAAATCATCAGGTTAAATATGATCGCTTGTTTATTATGCGAGTGCGCTCCTTTTTTCTGTTGGCATCCATCTCTATGTAAACAAAAGACCACCACAATGTGCGCATAAAGATAAAAAGGTTTGTCTACAGTGAGCCGAACTATAAGGTGCTTTTTCGTCGAGTGTCATTTAAAATCTGTTGTGATCAATGCATCGTGCACAGTGATACAATTATACTTACGAATCACATTCCGACGCCGTATGAGAGCTAGAAGCGGAAATAAAAGCAAGACGTCCAACATCCCGAATGCACCATGAAAGCTGCGCTAAAAAAAACAAACTACTGACAAATGCTAGCCAAGATAATTTTCTATTTCCTCGTATTCATAGGTAAACAATGAGATGACACAATAGAAGAGGATGGTGACACTTAACGCCAGGAACAATGTGGGGTCTTTAGTCGGATTGCAGCAATGGAGTCGATATTAAGTTGGTAGGTAATGCCAAAAAACATTAACTTTAGGTACCTACTTGCCGAACATTTTATTTAAGAGCGTAAGACCCTTTTTCATTAAAGATAGCAGATTTTCGAGAGGCATGCAAGTGTCTAAACATGAGAGTAATTTTCCGTAATTACCCGAAAAATTACTGCTAGCTGTCATTGAAGTCGTCTTCCTACTATCAAGTCATATTTCGTCGTGATTACTTAGTTCGAATTTTCTATTGCGCACTGGTGTAACTTTAACGAGTTTTTCTTTTCCGTTAGGCACCAGAATGAGTGATGCATATTGAATGAATGGGTAAATAATTCATTTATCCAAGGCGCATAAGTTATCCTCCTCCTCTTCAATAAGCTTTTCACACTTTGGCTGCATACTTCTCTTTAGAAATTCCTTTCCCGCAAAATATGGCAATCTGTCGTGATAAAGTACACTGAGAAACTATTTTTAGTGAGAGGAATCATTAGGTAGCCGAGGAGTCATCTGGTGCAGCACTCCTTTCGCAGTCCCGTTGATATAACAGAGTTGTAGAAACATAATAACTATAAATAGTTGTAAGAAAAAGAGCTCTTATTTCGTTCCTTCTTGCCGCAATTCACAATTTAAAATTTAAAAGTAATAGAATGAAACCTTGAACGAGTCCAACAATAAAAGAGGAGATGTTGAATTGCCCTCCGAAATATATTGCTGGTAGCTAAGGCTCTCACCAAACTCTACTCGTTTATTTGCCTTCAACAATACAATAATTACTTTGCTCAATACGTAGTATGCTGATCCTTCTGCCAGATAAAAAACACTTTGATGGTACAGGGAAGTTGGGGGTGTTTAAGAAGATACGTTCAGCAAGTACCCAGCATGTTGCGACTACTGGCAAGAGAACTTGACCTGGTAAATCACTGGAGCGAACAACATGAGCGCCTGAAGGTAAATGCCCACGCACTGGCTTTATTTGCTCTATTCGGACGGGGAAGTCACAGCAAGCCTGATTATTTGTGTTACTTGGAATTTTTATGGATCATGGTTGCCGCTAATTTATATATAATTATGATAACCATTGAATAGTTAGTCAAAAGAATTTTGAAGCACATTTATTACTCACCAGCAGATCAGCAACTGCGTCTTTCTCCATCTCAAATCCGGATTCAACTGAAGAAGCGTTCTGGGTAAACTGCCAGTCGTTCTATTTTCTCCGTGCGAGCTAAAATTAGGCGGGAAATCTTCACCGTAAAACGTGAGGCGTGTCGCATAAAGATCCCCGCTGCAGATTACAAGCATAATTGGTGTTCCCGTGCTAATGAAAACGGCTCCCGTCCAAAAAGTTTTTACGGTTCGGTAACCAGATCATCAATCAGAGTGCGTTCAATGAAAGTTGTTTCAGCTCCGAATGCCGAGTGCAATGACCCCCAATCCCTTTGTTCCATTTCTCATGCCATACATACATATACAGATTGATTCGTCTCGTGAGCAAACTTAAGCAACCTAAAATCCGTGGAAGAAGTTAATAAATGAATTACACATCGAACTTATTTAATTACTTCTCACTTGCGTCTTTCCCGTTCATATGGTCACTCGTGGGATGTTTTCTATCGTGCACTCGTTTTACGATAATACAATGTCTCTACAACTAATTAATAATAGTTAACCTAATTAAAACCTCTATGTGACACTGTTTGAATCTATGCCTGTTATGGCATTGGTTTCTGTTGCCAATATTGCATGCAACAGGCTAATATTTTTGTCGTAATTTGAGGTTGCCTAGCAGTTCTGTTGTCGAAAGATGGACGAATAGAGATAAATATTGTACTGATTGTAAGCTTCAATTAAAGCATTTATAATAGCTCTCTTCCTACGCCAGCGTTGCTGTATTGTTATCGGATTGTTATCGTATTGGAAGAAACCGCTTCTCAGTGAGAGCCGAAAGTCTGCGATAGGGATTTTCTTATTCTTTTTTACAGAATGTTCTGGATTTTTAGGCTATGACACATACCTTCCACAAATGAGTACATGGGCGATGCTTTATAATATCAGCTTCTTTGTATTATAAACTGATTGTATAGGAAATCGACAGATCAGCAGATCAGAAATTGGACAGAATAAAATTTGAGAGCTATCGTTTATTGGAGTCGGATGCCAGTTTAAAATGACTAAGATTTTGTTTTCAGAGGGTACTATTTCGCTTTAATCGCTAACTAAATCCGTTGATCAAAGTTAATTTACTTGAATAGATTTATTCGCATCAAATATTTAAATATTACAATTAACATTAGATATTCAAATGCTATTGCGCTATCATCTTTAAGAATAATGCGTCGTCAGTTTGAAGTATAATAGGAGCTAGAAAAACAAAGATTCGAAGAGAAATCATTAATCTTACCTTCCCTAGAGGTTTACCAAGATATCCGTAATCATGATGACACAGCAGCTTTAGCAGCTTGCTTAAGTGCTATACAACGCTGGTGCGAAACTTGGCAATTAGAATTAAACTTAAAAAAGTTTCCAGTGACGAATTTTTGGAAAAAGAATGATTCCTTCCCGAACGCCTACTGCATCGGGATCATTGAAATGGAATGTATAGACTCGATTAAATACTTAGGCAATATCATCACTCATGATTTCTCCCGGGTGAAACACATGCGGGAAATATGAGCTAAGAATGTAAGCTAACAAAAAATTAGGACTTATCAGAGTAGTACTGGGTAAGTGATGAAAATATCAAAAAGAAATGTTATCTGTCGCTGGTTAGGCCTCATTGATAAGCTGCAAGTATATGGAATCCGCACGAATTTGGATCGATTGCCGAATTGGATCGCGTGCAGCGTAGAGGAGCTAGGTTTGTAGAAAAGTATACTATGTTAAACTTCGTGGCATATCCAAAATATTAGAGGAGCTAGGCTGGCAATCACTGACGGAGTTAAGATTAAATTGCAGATTAAAATTCTTGCATTAATTGGAAGGAGATCTCTTTAGCAGTGGTTTTGGAAATGTATTATTACCCCCACCGTAGGCGAAATCATTTCAATAATATTAAAGAGATTAAGTTTAGAAGAGATAGATTTAAGATGCAATTTCTATCCCATGAACGATAAGGGATCAGAATAACGTTGTCCGACCGATCTAGGGGGAAACTTATTTTCAGTCAAAAGTAGTCTGGTGTGTTGGGGTTTCGTAGTACCCCTGGCCACCAACCCTAGCGGTGGTTTGCGGTTACTACGTAATGTAATACCAAAGATTCCTACACAGTATTACTCGAGGGAATATACCTGTAATACCTCGCGTATTATGAACATCAGCGTCTTAAATAATTTTTTAGCAGAATAAAAGTGGTTCAAAATATCTTCGATATTTTTACCCGTTGCCAATAATAAGGGAGATTAACTTTCTAGATAAACGCCCAAGCAAGCCATTTTTATCAGTAACTATAGGAATTGGGGTTTCTACTCTAAAATCTATGACTGGAGCGTAATTGAGTCAAAGGTAAAGCCATCTCCTCTCCATTACATTACATCCCAGTTACCACGCAGCTAAGATAAATCTTCGCGTCGAGCTCCTTCAGGTAATATTTGTTAACGTTCATTTCAATTGATTTCTATTGAGGTTAATTTTTTACACGAGCGATAAGGATTCAGAATAATCACGGTATGGTCATATTCGGGTCACAATTAGTCTGGCGTGCATTCACCCCCTGCCGCACACACCCTAGCGGTGGCTTTATTTATTAATTTTTATTTATTTATGTACCCTGAAAGCCTCCGTTAGAGCACTAACTTATCTAATATCTAGTATTTATTTTCCGGGGATGTCAAAGTTTTCCTGCCGATGTTATTGGAATGTTTAAATGCTTGATTTAATAAAACAACCCATACTGTATCTGGAGAATGCATGAACATATCGAGAATTTAAGGGAGGGGACAACCCTCTCTAAACATCCCGGGTCAGCATTCATTGACTGGTTAAAAAAAAACCTTTGTATTTGCGTCGACCTTCTGAGCGAACCAAAATGGTTACATTTTTTACCAAACGCCCTTATACCTCCCTCCATGTGTACGTATTTTTTACGACTATGATTCCACAAAATGTGAGATGAGTCGATGAAAGTGGTCGAATTTTCCAAAAAGTGACCGCACTAACTCCTCACTAGCTCGATGCACGTTTTGCATATATCATCCGCTTTCGTTCGTATTTAATATATTGACGTGTATTTTCGCATCGAACGAAATGTACGAGGGTCATCCGGAAAGTAGTACCCGTTCGTGCCGCATGAAGTGCTGACGACGCGAGTAGCCGCTGGACGAGATCAGATAGCTTCAGTGGCTTGTCTGCCTTCTCTGAGCCAAGTTGCGTGACGCTAGCATTGCCTGTGTTGTTTCTGTGATTGTTTACAATGTTTAAAAAAATTGAGAACGCCGCCAGTTGTGAAGTGAGGGCAGTGATTAAATTCCTCAATGCAAGAAACGTTCGCCCATGTGATATTCATCGCCAATTAAAGGAGGTGTATGGAGACAATGTAATGGACGAGTCGTCTGTTCGGCGGTGGTGTCGCAACTTCAACATGGGGAGGGGGAACACACACGACGATGAGCGTTCGGGGAGACCGTCTGTCATTACAGACCAACTGGTGAGCTCAGTTGACGAATTCGTGAGGAACGATCGGCGCGTCACAATTGATGACATCTGTGAGCATTTTCCCAATGTTTCTCGAACAATTGTTCATGAAATTGTTAAACACCATCTGCATTATGCAAAAATTTGTGCAAGATGGGTCCCTCGCGTATCTCAATGAGCTGGCGGCGAAGGACTATGCAGCAGGAATACAGAAACTTGTCACACGTTATGACAGATGCCTTAATTTGCTTGGAGATTATGTTGAGAAGTAGTTTAAAGTATCCTCTTTCAAATAAAATTTTTTATGTTTGTTAATATTTACTTTTGTGTCTTTATTTCACGAACGGGTACTACTTTCCGGATGACCCTCGTATTTTGAAGGGAAATAATGCTGATTGGCATCTACCCCAGGGTGTATCCGTAGGGAATTATTTTCATTGACCACGGCATACAGCCTAGCATACTAACTAACTAGAATCGGATGTAAAACCCCAGAGGATTTTAAGACGCCTTGAGTTTATGAATGTATGTAAGGCTTGCAAAAATTTTGTTAATGCGGGCTTGTGTGGAACGGTTTTGGTATAATGAAAACGGTCACATCGTCGCGTCTGCCCAGCAGCATAGAGGAACGTGCTCAAATGATAACATTATATTCTTATTGCATCTGTGCCCGAAAAGAACCACTAAATATAACTCACCTTTCACTCGAAACGCATTGCTCAAAAGTTAGAAGATCGTGGACCGAGCACACAGACAACGAGGCATAGGAAGTGCTTTCCCAAGTTTTTCTATGGCGACAGCAGGGATCAAAATTATATGCGCGAAGTCTCAACAGCAATACGAGGCGAGAAAATGGTAAATGATACATTAACTTTGTCTTCCTACAACAGCGAAGAAATGATACATAGTACTGTTTGTCTTAAGAATTATGCCGATGAAGGAGTGCCGTGGACGAATATTACTTATCTAAATAAAAAAATGAAAGAGACATGGCACTTTTTAAGGTAAAATGTCTGGTCTCTTTTGATTTTTATTTATGAAGATGATATCAGTTCACGACACTCCGTTCTGTTTCGCGGCGCCTAGTTAGAAAGCACTCGAACTGACTTTGATAATCTAATGAACATCTTGTTTGGCCATAGACAGATTGAAAACTGCCATAAAAAGCCCATCGCACATCTGATATCTTTTGCACGAAAGTCTTTTCGATTTTCACACAGTTTTCACGTAAATAAACGTTTTTGTGCGGCATTTTAAAAAAATTAAGATTCTTTTAAAGGTCACGTTACTCTTATTCCCGATAATTTTCGATCAAAATGAGGTTGACAGAGGTTGATACATGATGGCTCGCGGACTGGAATTGAAATCACCTAGGGTGTCTATTCAACCTGAAGATTTTTGGACCATATTCCCTTGAATTAAGATAACGACGCTGCTTATTTAGCCTCGGCAAAGAACTTAAAAGGGCATTGGTCAACCCGCAATTCATAACGAGAGATTCTTGTTTTGGACGGAAATTTTGTCAACCGCTGCTATGACGCACTCGCTTTTCATTGATTCGAGTATCATCCCCTAGGGCGAGAGAACATTAAACCCAGTTTGTGCTTCAAAAGGACGGAAGAGTTTTTCACTAAGTTAAGAGTATGTGTGATGTTTTTGGAATATTTTTTTTGTAATTGGGCAAGAAAGCTTTCCTATATTAAATGGTAAAAATTATAAGCTTTGCAATCTCTTTTGCTAGGCCAAGACCTAAATTGACCCTGGTCGTACCGTTCTTTTCCCGTATTTAGGGTGCGCTTTCTAGCTGTGTACATTTTTGACCCTGAGTGCACCTCTATAAAATCATCGATTATTTTTATTTAAGAGTCTTAATTATCAATATTTTTCTTCCGACGATGATTTTCTAAAGTCACATGCTTAACATTTCGATGTATCTATTATGCTTAACTTGAAGTCAACTAGGAGAAATTCTTTTATTTTAAGTTTTCCATAGTGTATTTCTATGTAAAAAATATCAATTGATATCTCTTCCTCCAATCCATGTATCTCTATCAAAGTGACGATTGCAGTGGAAGAGGGTGAGGGTGTATAAATCGTCGACGTGAGGCCGTTTGGGGGGTTACTCTTCACCTTATCTATTGAATTAATTGAAATGTTCCCTCAGGCCAACATTTGAATTTGGATCTAAAAACTTATTTCACTATTGAAAATTACAGTGCAATCACGATATTTTTCAATTCACACAAATTCAACTGCTTCTTTGGATCAATTTTCAAAAATTGAAACATCGTTTCCCTCTGAATTTTCCGTTTTTTGTTCATGGCCTACTTTAATCCTCACATTTTAGGACTCGAAGTGTGCGGCACTGACCACGGTCTCACAAATGGACCCCATTGGGGTCGCCGAAGATGCGTCTCGCGGCGTACAAAAAGTCAGTCCGATGGTGACGGAAGGAGAGCGGCCGGACCAGTTATGCAGTTCTTCCGACGGCGTGCGAGTGAGAGATAGCCGGATCATCAGCGAGGCAGTGCCGGCGGTAGAGAGACTGTCTCATATCCGCTCGGAAGAGGTTATCGAGAAGTGTTGCTATGACGAAATAGGGGGTTCGTTCCCCCCCACCGTCGGTAATAACGTCAACTCGAATTATCCGAAAATCGCACTCTCAGAAGTGGATCCGCCTGGAGGGAATGCGGGTCCAAATACGGGCGCGACGGAAATGATCGAGATATGTGGTAGTGATCTCAGGGACCTAGTGATTCTCCGTGGTGCACAAGAGCCTTCCTGCCGGGCGACGCAATCAAACTCGCCGGAAGATCGTAAGGGCCTCGATCACACGGAAAGAAACCCGCAATGTGGTGTTGAATCGGCTACACCAGCCGTAAATAATCTGTGCAGCAATCATGAAGAATTCGTGGGGAAGAATTCTGAGGCTAAAGGCACGGTCAAGCAGATAAACCTCAGGGCTTCTAATAAACGAAAGGTAAGCCCCAAGATGAATATGATTGATGACTTGATATTGTGTTTATTACAAGAAATAATTTACTAGTGCATTGCACACTGCCAATTGATTCTCAATCGCTAGACATACGTATAATTTTGTGATTAGTGTCCAGCTTCCACTGGAGAATATCGCAGTCTAAGGCGCACCTTTTAGATAGCGTTAAAAACTGCTAACGTTTGGTTGGAAATAACAACCCAATAAAATAAAATAAATCTGGCGATTTATGGGACATTGCCGTTCATTTGCTCAAATATTTTGCATTGCATTCATGATAGGTCGTCAACACTTCAACGAAAAATTAAGTGAATACATTTCACTGAGATATCTACAATGGGAACTTATATTTGACTTCCTTGTAATGACAAAAATGTTTGCTGTCAATTTGCATTACTTCATCGCCGAAAACGGATAATAATTTGGGAATGGATGAGCTTTATCATCATTCTACCTTGTTCCCCCAAGTCAGCCTCTTCAGCTCCTTTCATAATAGCCGTATACGTATTCTAGAGAGGGGTTTCTAAAACTTTTTTCCACGGCGGGAGGAAGCCAATACCATTACTCCTTTAGAATTTTCCTAGTCACAGCAGCGGTCAGCCGAGTTTTTCTTGTATCTCTATTAACTTTCTCTTGTAGTTAATCTTATAAGATTAGAGAGCCGACCGTCGATTCGCTTAATGACAGAAAGCTCACGCGGGAAACTTCGAAGAATGAAAGTTTCCCGTCTTACGATGGGTCTCAGATATTTTTGAATTACGCTTTCCTTAGCATTAAAAATATTTCTAATCGTCTTCCTTAATTTATTTGGGGTAAAATTAGATAACTACGAGAAATGAATAACATATCTTCAATCCATAATTTGACAGTAGAGAGCAAAGCACCACTGGTTCCATTCTCCCCACCAGGTGTAACGTAGGCGAGTGTAGAGGCTAAGTTCTTTTCCTATTTTAGCATTTTTGCCATAAGTTTTGATAATCATAAAGTCACAGAACTTGTATTTAGCTGAAGGAAAATGTGAGGCACACCAGAGCCCCTCTGGTCGCCCAACCAGACTTGAACCAGTGCCCTTCTTGTCACTGAATCTATTCTTCTAGGCTTCTACTCACCTAAGGAAAGAGTAATGAAGAATAATGTGGTTTTGGAAAATGCTTCATTTTCAAGAAAGGCATTCAAAGTAGTTTTATAGGTTGTTAAGAGTACAGGACGAGGTAGGTTTTTGATGGCTTGATTACCAAATAACTAATACTCTTCTTAGCTCCGCCTAGCATGACACTGAATAAATTCTCAAAAACCTTCATTGCAATAAACTATTCGTCAGCTCTAGAATTGCCTCCCTTTATCCCTTCCTACATACACACTTTTTTCTGCCTCTACGTCGTTTATCAATCATTCTTCCCTTTACCACATTTTTCAGAATATTATTGTCACTCAATTTGCCTTGATTTCATGCAGTCTTCTTTCAATTTCTCTCACATTCTTTCGTAACGTATCTTCCCTAGAACCTCCTATTTTAATTTTATTTCCGTCCATACTCTTTTCCTAATTTTCTCTGCACCCACACCTCAAACACTTTTTACATACGCTTAAACTCTTGCTTCAACTATCAAGTTTCCGAAACATTTAATGCTACGCTCCATATTAAAGTTGTCACGAGTCTTCTCTTAACATCTTCACTTGTATTCGCCGTCATCAACTCCCTCCCATTCGTAAAAGCTTCTTGACCTAACGTAATCCTTCTTTCAATGGTCTGTCTATTTTTTTACCAACTTTGCCCAAAACTCTTCGTAAATAGGGGAATTGCTAAATCGATGCAAAATTAAAAATAAAAATGGCGAAAGTTAATTTTTCTGGATTTGGGAAATCACTCCGCCAGTAGCAATTAATCGTACTATCTTTAAGGAAGTGAAACTTCATAATATGAAAAATCCGAATGTTTTTATATTGTATCCCTTAGGTTTCCTTTCCATAAATTTTAGCCGTCCACACCAACTGAATTCCTCTTCTCCCCTTGGACTGGTGGCGCAGTTTGGGTACCAATGTCTATTTGCTCATAACCATCGTGTCTTATCGTACTTTTTCCCATTCCAGGCTCGTCGCAAGAGGACGAAGCACCGTCCACCTCAGCTGCCTGGGATGACGACTAGGGGGAACCTTCAGTCCCAATTCTTCTGCCTCTCGGACTTCCCCGCCGACATCGGCCCCATGAAGCGGTGGCCCTCTTCCGTACGCCTCGAGAGACCAGAGTACCCCTCTTGCATGGAAGGCGTGGAAGAAGAGGTGAGGGCAATGGCGGAAGAGACAGAGTGTGCCACAGTGATTGACGATTCGCCCTCGGCCTCGGAAAAGTACTCCAGCAGTGAAGACGTCGCGGTCTCGGATCCCTTACTCAGATTGGAGTCCTGCATCGTTCCCGGCACGCTTGAATCCGTGTTAGTTTTCTGTCGAACGTCTCCGCTCCTGCCGAGTTCTCTAAGACCTCAGCCGAACCATCTCCGCGACCTCCTGCACGATTCGTGCGTCCTCCAATGCATTCTCAGGGGGATCGGGCCATTAACGATGGCCAGTTATCTAGATTCTGAGTTTTCCAAGAAGTCCGTGACAGATTTCAGGGATCTGAGTGACGCGGCCATCTTCGCGGGGGAGTGATTTTGTGGTACATTTCCGACGAGTGGATAGTCTACTTTCCTTTTGAGATTTCAGGGGCATTTGGGGTATTTTTTAAGAGCGAAGTCAGTTTAACTCTCAGTTTTTTTTGTGATCCGGAGGAGAAACCATGCATGGTTCACGATACCAATTTTTTGGAACAAACCTTTCGACCTTCTTCGAATATTGTCACCGCGATTATTCTACTCCCGTCGAAAAGCGTCGACCTGGACTAGTGGGGAGAGACCGTCTTGCTTCAAAATGAGAAGACACAGCGACGTACACTCTAGTTATACCATACGAAAATTTAGCTCTAACATATAATTTATTGGAATTTATTATTATTCCA
Source organism: Hetaerina americana (assembly GCF_022747635.1). Classification (NCBI taxonomy): domain Eukaryota; kingdom Metazoa; phylum Arthropoda; class Insecta; order Odonata; family Calopterygidae; genus Hetaerina; species Hetaerina americana. Next base: position 47,312,766 of record NW_027287316.1, read on the forward strand.
TGTCACGGGAAATAAATTTCAATTTTAAATTCCTACATATTGGAATCTTCTTATTTTTAAGGCTTTAAAACATTTTTATTGTATTTTATTCAAATTCTGCGACAGATTTTTTAATAAAAAGATAAATGGGATATCTAACGGTGAGTCATTTTGTTTCTCTTTCTTTTACTTACATTGAGGAAATCTCGAATTAATGCCTGAACTAGGCTTTGAACAACTGAAAACCTTTTCAAACTTCCCAAATTATGGTCCGTAACCCAGTGCCACTCAAACCCTTTTTTATAACGTTACCGACTTTCAATCTGGAAATTCTCCGAGAACTATAATGATCTGAAGAAGGTAATAGTATAAAACAAAAGGTATTTATGTGGTACGGAACTTCTTGAGAAGTTCACTACCTTGTGCAACAACTCTCAGGGTCCATCCTAAACCCACCCTTAAGTTGAATCATGATATACAGGTACCTATCCTGTACCTATCATCTTGCGGGCCACTTGCACTGGAAGATGCGTCGGCCATCGGAATCCAAAAATCTTTCTTTTTTGGTGCATGAATACACAGGCGGAATAGCTGAATGCGTAGGGAGCCCAACATTTCGTGGAATAAATGTTCTTCAACTCGGTATTTTTCTACGTAGGGTTTTTCACAATGCTAGTTGGTGTTTCATTCTTGTTTTAAATTCGATATTTACCTGTATCACATTTTTCTCTTGTGTCGCACAGATGGAATGAAAGTATAGGCATGAATCTTCCATATCTAGTAAGTTGGGAGTGCCACTATGAGAAAACTGCAGGAAAGCATTGCTCTCGGGGATGAATGTGTGAATGTAAAACAGGAAAAGATAGTTGATTCGCTTCACTCAACATGAATTTTCGAGTTAGGCATTGGTCGATGGCAAAAAATGGGGCGTCATATGAAAAACCTTTCGGTAGCAATAGAGTTAAGGGCGCCAAGGGTTTACGCCCGAAGTTAGTTTAATGTCCGAACCGGCAGACGGCCTACTCCGTATCAATCATCGGGATACCATTGAAAAAAACCCTGAACCCGGGCCCTCGGCTAGGGAAGCCGGTAATAAGCCACTGCATAATTCCCAATCCCCTATATTAATACGTGTAAGCAGTCGTCAAATGCAAACGTCATATTCCACATTAGCTTTGAAGATACAAAATTGTTTTGAATTCCAAATAGTTTGCTTGGAGTTTTTTGTTGGACACGGTGCTGGCGGGGTAACTTTCTCAGTTGCCATCGAAGAAGTCGCGGGTTCGATTCCCGCATTGGTGGGTTTTTCTACACTAAGGGCATGGGTGTTTGTTATCGCCTTCAATTCAATATTTAGGGGTCAGGTGGACCCCTAAAAAGACCGATTTGAGATGATAATTAAATACCACCACCCTGCCAAAGTGGAATATCTGTTGCTTGTTACCTCATCACGATTACAAACGAGTTTCGGAATGAGTGATACCACGCAAACGGGTCGGACTTACACCCCTGACCGACCAGGGTACCCTGCCTTTGAAACACCGCCTGGGTATATCTTCACTATGGCAGCAGTTTGTTTACATCGATGCTCTTCACCTAGCGTATTGAAATTATTAAATTTGAGCGTAGAATTACGTTAAACACTATTAGTTTGCATTAAAAATAGCCAGAACGGTCGAGTAAAAACGGATGAAGCAAAATTAGCAATATTGGTTTTTCAAAAAAGTCTCTCATAAGAACTATGCTAAAATTCTCCATTTTATCAATGCAATGTAATTATTAATTTTGTTTAGCGATAACTATGTCATATGCGGCATGTATTTAGTTTATTTCAACACTGAGCTCTTTAATTTTTTTATTGTAACTACTTCACTTTCATTCGCATTCGTCGTTTTGAGTAAAATCGGAGAAGTGATGCGTGAAACAATCAATTTTTGTTCAGAATTGCCTGGTGTCGAAGTGCACTATCACTAATACGTTTCCTATTTGATGAAGTTTTCTCTTGACTTTCCCCGGGTCAGAGGTTCCATATTGGCCGACGTTTCGATGCTCGACTCGTGCATCGTCTTCAGGGTATCATCTTCATCTACCCTGAAGACGATGCACGAGTCAAGCATCGAAAGGTCGGCCAATAAGGAACCCCTGACCCGGTGGAAGACCCGAGAAAACTTCATCAAGCAAATACGCCGGGAAAGCACCAGATCTTTCTTCACGTTTCTTATTACTGCTGGGGGATCGAGATGGTGCGGTGGGTATCGTACTGGCTTCCCACCCAGAGGGCGCGGGTTTAAATCCCGGCGGTGTTGAATATTTTCAGTGGTATCTCGATCCCTACTCGAGGTGCTTTGTGGAGAGTACTTAAAGTTAGTACGTCGTCCGTCGGATGTGACGTTAAGCCGAGGACCCATTGGTGCCTTTCGTAAAGAGTAGGCTAATGCCGACGCCGGCTTTCTCTCCACCCTTCATCCTTTCCTGTCCATCCCCGATGGCGCAAATGACCTCAGTTGTCGGTCGCCCCTCTTAAATACTACTACTACTTATTATTGCTGGCAGTTCGTTCACTGATGGAAGAAAAAAGCCAAGCTACGTATTTTATTGACATTTTCATGCTTAGGGTCATTAGATTTTTGCAGGTGAATGTAATAAAGGCTATGCAAAACAAAATTAGTCAATAAAAAAGCACGTGTGCAAGCGTAAGCACGCACGCACACCCATGCATTTACAATATTTCATTGGTGGGAAAAGTCGGAAAACAAACAAATTGTCACTTGAGCGACCCTTAAAAATATTATATATCCGTGAAAAACCTGACAGCTGGCAACCCTAGTCGCTCTTACCATTCCAATCTATCTCCACGAGCCCTCCCCCCTAGGGTGAAAACACTCATGATAAAAATTCATAATTTTTGCTGTTAAGGCGCAATATGCATTTTACAGACCAGTTATCGTAAATATATGGTAGATAAAACGATACTTCTAAGTTTTTGAATTTTGCTATAATTTAACCCTTCGTTCCCGAATCAAATCCTTCCTCTGCTGCAATTTTGCCTACTGTGGGACCACCTTAAAAACCAGGCTTGAATAAAATGATAATAATTTATAATTACCGTAAGAATCAATGCATATAAGATGCGTCATCAAAAAGATGTGATAGATTATGAAAAGGTTGCAACTACCTGCCTCCGGTATTATGATCTGTAAGGAATTCATTCACTTCTGACGTGATTTTATAACTGCTCCTCTGCATTGCTCCTACTTTCTACCGCGATCCCCTCGGATCTCCTCAGGATCGCTGCGTTCTTTACGAAGTGAGTGAATGGCTCGGCAGTATATCTCGCTGTTGCCTGTTACCTCGTCACAATCGTGAAACACCGCATATGTGTTATGGATACCTATTCAAAGATAGCATGAATTTCGGTAAGGCAGCGTAGTGGCTCCCCAACTACGTTGGATTGCAACTACGCCGCTGCCTTATGAGCTAGAAAAGGCTCTATCATTGCTTTTTTTTACACTTGACGTTTATTTTATCTCCAAATAACTATTCATTCACGTTTCCAGGTGTCATTGCTCGTTTCTGTAGAAAACTGATAGCAGGCGGAAGACAGCTACATGACAGAAACATGTTGGCAGCAAGGCGAAGCTAATCTTTTACGGATGCCGTTGTACTCCATTGTTTTGTTACAATGTCTCCTCCCCTTTTCGTTTGTCGCTGCCCTCACTAGCTGTCACTGTTGTCTTATGAATCTCGGCAGCGCGAGTCGCATCGTGGTGTCTGCTGTTGTGTGGCTCAAATGTGCTTGATGTCGTCGTACGGTTAAGTGTGTGAGTTGCCGTGTCAAGAAAACTGAATTTAATACAATTATAAAGTGCAGTGTTTTAAACAGAAAGCGTGCAACATAAACTCGTATCACTGGAGGTTTTACTTCTGGCGTCTTAAGAAGGGGAGAAAGAACGGACCAGTACTTCAAACATAATGAGTAAGTGTGCTAAATTCGTTTATACTTTTCAATCGCAATAAATGACGGAGATGAATGGTTGTAATTAAGTGCGCTAACTTTTGAATTAGCAAATAAATAGAGGTGATGCTATATTTCAACGGCATATTAACAATGATGACGAATATTCAATTCAGTGGAATTCAATTTTATTGCACGGGATTAAACCTACTTTCAAAAACATGAAGCGTTAGGAAATTTGAATATGACCGTGGCTATTTTTAACTGTCAAAACGGTTCCATCAGTAGACTAACGTATTTGCTAACGACTCATTGTTGGTTTTTCCTTTTGGATTGTTTGAAATTAATAACGGTTTTCAATACATCTTGAAGTTTAGCGAGCAGGATTGTTAAAGCTACCGAATTGACCATTAAATATTACAATGTACACATTATTTACCATTTAATGTTAGGCATTTAAATAGAAATCATGTGGGAGTTATTTGAATCAATTGTCACTGATTATATCAACATTTTATGTAGTTTGTATTAGTTGGGAGAGTATGTTGTGTGATATGAAACAAAAATTTTGGAATGGTTCTTTTGAAGGCAGCCTTTTTCTTGTCAGCTAAACGTTTGCCTTATTTATTATAAGTTGTAATTTCAATATTTCTTTGGTTTCACTGTTAGTTTTCTGGCCACTGAGATATGAAAAGGTTTGGGTCACTTTGCCACATGTGAACTGCAATAAAGTAACCAAATATTCTGTAAAATCACACAATTGTAATCGCATGCGTCGTGAGTTCTACTTCCTTTTTTAAACAACAGTGTGTCTTCAAATTACAATTTTTATTTATTTAATTTTTTAAATTTATATGTACTCTGCAAACCACCGCCAGGGAGTGTGGCAGAGGGTGAATACACACCAGAATAAGATACTTAATAATAACCTTGATTTTTTAATAATTTTGATACGGTACTAGGCTTGTCATAACAACGTTTTACAAATCTGACTCCTCTGCGCTGCAGGCGATCCAATTCGGCGATCAATCCAGCATCATGAGGACCCCATGTACTAGCAGCATATTCTAAATGAGGTCTAATTAGCGAAAGAGAACATTTCCATTGATCTTTTCATCACATTTTATGTTCAATTCTGATTGCCATTCGTCGCACCAACGTTATATAGCATTAAGGTAATCTTGTAATGCTATTTTATCCGGAGGACTACGGATATCTGTGTAAACTACCAAATAAACGTATCTTATTATCAACCAATGTCTCACTGAATATCTCCGATAGCTTGCGACATCGTTTCCGTCAACCGGTGCCCACAATGGAAAATTCGTATGATGGAACAGAACGTAGTCTGAAAAATACTAGCAACCCCGATCAAACCTAAGCTCGTGTTTTTAAGGATTAGCGTCGGAAATTTCACCATATCTAGAAATAATATGTAAGAAGTGGCGGTGACTTGCAGGGTATATCAAAATTAAATTTTAAAATATCTTTCGTGCGCTATTATTATCGTTATGCCACGTTATACCATAAATCTAATGCCAAGCGATCTTTATACATTTATATTTATTTTAGTACCCTGCAAGCCACCGTTAGGGTGTATGGCTGGGGCCGAATACACACCAGACTAACTTTGACCTGAACATGACCCCAACCGCGGTCGGAAAATGTTATTCTGAAACCTTATCGTTTGTGGACAAAATGACATCCCAAATCCATCTGCTCTACTCTTGATCCCTCTTATTGTATTGACATGATCTCTCCTACCGTGGTACGATGGGGGTAATAATACATTTTCAGCATCCAGATCTTGAGAAAAATAAAAAATTACTGTAGGACATCCACAAAAAGGGATGTTTTTGATGAGATAACTAGGAATTTTTGTGCTTTAATTTTATTGCTTGGCTACCTCAAGGCAAGTCGAATTGGAATGTACATTCCATGTGATACTATAAACTATCATTGTCTGACCTTACTTTCATGTTAGCATGGTACAAATTCGTTTTTTTGGCGCGATTAATGTTTTGCCAATTTAAACGGCAGGAGTATTTCCAAAAATATATGATTAAGTTATTCTAAGATACTATGAACAAAAATGCGTATTTGCTGTATGTAAAAGTGTTATGCCTTGCTACCTACATGCATTTTCCATAGAATTGATCTCCTTCTGTTTAAATGAAACATGATATTTTGAAGTTGTTATTATTAAAATGGCAACTGAGAATTTTAGCTCGAAATATTAAATAATTAGTTGAATTTCAAGGTCAGAAACTTGCATTACTTATCATGTAGTTGTATAATATGTAAAGAAGAACTATGAGTACTCATTCGTGGGAATAAACTGACTCGTATTTGAAAATTTGTAACGGCCTCGGTTGAGTTCTGTGATTGGTTAAGATGGGAAGCCAATGGCGTGGTAAAGCGCAGGATTTAAAATTCTCGGAACGTCAGCAGTGTGACCCATCAGAAACATTCCTGCCTTCTCGAGCTTGGCAAAAGATTTATTATTGTTAAGTTTACGATTAGAATGAATGCAAATTTAGTGGTACTCATCACCACGAATTTTTCTTTCGCCTTTTTGAGTCTCCCTGTCTTTAAGTAATTAAATGAATGTATTGTGTTCTATTGGTTGTAAGATCAGTTATGGATAGGCTGTGGGTCGTGGCTCATGTTGGCGTCAACAATGCCGCCGACCGTGGATCTGAAGAGATTCTGAATTCCTCCAGGGAATTGAACTCGGAAGTGAAGCGGGTGGGTGGTGTCGATGGGGTTGATGTGATGCTCTCGGTCTGCAGCCTTGTTCCGAGGATTGATTGTGGCCCTCTGGTTTAAAGCCGAGGGGAAGGCTTCAATCAGAGGTTGCGTGCTTTCTGTGGGGATATCGGGGCTTCCTTTGTCGACCTCCAGCCGGCAATCCAATCGCATAGGAACCCCCTGAACCGTTCTGGGGGTCAAGTCTGTAACTTATCTCTCTCCTGGAGAAACTTTAAAAAGTTTTCTTCTCCAGAATATATCCAGATGCAAGTCCGTAACTGGGCTGGATAAATTTTTCTGCCGACCGGAAGGTAGAAAAGTCTGGACTCAAATAAGTTTATGGAAGATGAGAAGTTCTCGTGGGAAGTGCTTCGCGAGCCAATGGAATCTTTCATTACTACTTGTTTACATAATACGTCAACCGAATCCGTATTGTGCAGACGAGTATCATGCGGGGTATGAAAGAGTTTGTATCCTTTGTATATTTCATATTTAATAGATATTTTGATAAATAAATTTGTCGGAGATGCTACTGCAAAAATCTGCCTGGAAGTTTGCATTGATAGGAAGATGAGTTACTAAAAAAATACAACTGGTAGATTAGTGTCAAAATAGTTATTTTTAGTATAGTTAATTTCATATTTAATGTAGCCAACAGATTCAGGTGAGATGTAGTGGAAGTTCGTCATTATGAGGAATATTATATATATGTATATATATATATATATATATATATATATATATATATATATATATATACACATTCAAACACGAAATCCCGCCAAACGATGAGTATATATATATATATATATATATATATATATATATATATATATATATATATATATATATATATATATATATATATATAACGATTGTACGGAAAAACTCACACGAGCGGCACAATAATGGGCTGACACAATATAACACAAATAGAAAAGAATAGACACATTTAAAAGAACACTCACACGGTAAATTGTTCGAGCTTTCGGCCCTCTCAGAGGCCTTCTTCAAGAGAGACTCACCGTGTTCTTCTAGAGAGAATTTACCGTGTGAGTGTTCTTTTAAATGTGTCTATTCTTTTATATTTGTGTTATATTGTGTCAGCCCATTATATATATATATATATATATATATATATATATATATATATATATATATATATATAATCTTTACTCCACCCTTGAATGCTTGGACAGTATTAGCCGTTCAACTACAAGTTAACGATGGCTATCATAAAAAGTGATGTAGTGATGTAAAGAAAAGGAAAACTTGTTGATAACAAACTATTCCGTCGTAATCGGACCAAGCTCATCCCATCAGCTGTTGTAGTGCAGAACCAAGGAATAGCTCCTTCCAAATTTTAATTCTCTCTTAATATTGAAGTACTCTATTCACCCACTCACAGTAATATTATAGTCCTTCATTTTACCGTCGAAGAAAAGCATGTAATTCTCTATTTGCTCATCTTCAAGTAAGACAGATATGTTATGTAGTTGAAGTTTATCCAGTACAAATCATAGTGAGATGGCCTGAATAGACTGTACAATTTTATTTTAAAAATCTTATAGCATTCTGATTTTTTGCTCTGAAATGGTAGTTTGAAAATACTGAAGCGTTTGAATGATACGTGAGAGAGATAATGATGGCTCTGTTGACAATTTTAATTGCCTCTGTCAAAAACTGATCAACGAAAATTTAAGGCAATATAGGAGGTGTCTCAGGATCATAAACAAAAGGATTGAGAGTAGGGCAAAGGATTACTTAGGGGATGATCAGTTTGGGTTTAGGAAGGGGAGAGGTACGCGTGATGCCATTGCAGTAATGAGATTATTAATGGAGAGGAACATAGAATACAACCAGGAGGTATTTGCCTGTTTCGTATATTTCGAAAAAGCGTAAGAATAAAGTCTAAGCTAAACATTAAAATAGGATGGCAAAAAATAGAGCAGGTAGAACAGTTTACGTATCTCGGTAGTGTTTTGGAACAACACGGTCAAAGTAGTAGGGACGTAAGGAGAAGAATTGCGCTAGGCAAAGAGGCTTTCACAAGGAGGAGGGAGTTGATGACGGGGACGTTGAGTAAGGATGTTAAGAAAAGACTCGTAAATCTATTACTCCGGAATCTATTTCTCCGTGCGACTGCTCTGGTCGATGAATCTACTTGTATATCGACTGTAATAGAGGGGAGAATGTTAAGCAAACGATGAAAGGGAAGGAACAGGATAGGGATGTTGGACGGGATGAAGGGAGTAAGAAAGTACTCAAGAGCTGAAGAGGAACCTGATGTAGAGTAGGACACTGGATTTTGTGTTTTGTTAGGAGTCACAAAATATTTAGTTGGTAGCTGTGTCCATCCAAAAACCTACCTTAATCGGTAGATTACCTAATAATAATAATGGTAGGGAACCTGATGTAGAGTAGGACACTGGATTTTGTGTTTTGTTAGGAGTCACAAAATATTTAGTTGGTAGCTGTGTCCATCCAAAAACCTACCTTAATCGGTAGATTACCTAATAATAATAATGGTAGGTGTATGTATATTTTACATTGAGTTAGGGAACTGCAACTTTTTTGTCGTCGGATATGGTACTGCATTCTACGGATAGTGCATAAATGTATTAGTTAATGAAAGGTCACTGTCCTCAATCATCATGTCGTCAAGCCATAATATCATGACATTTCTTAGCGAAAGCTCTTTTCGGCAGGAAGAGAATATGAAGTTCCCATACCTAGTTAACCATACCATTTGTTTTAATTTTAATGTTTTGTTTGTTAATAATGAATTCCAAGGGGTAGATAGCAGACTTAATCTACACAATGTATAAAAGGACTCTTTCTCATCCGTTATAACGCAAAATCACACCAGCCTAACGAGTTAGTTAACCTGCTTCAGCTTAGTCACTTTTTTCACAGCTGAAAAATCTCATAAACCGGCACTTTTAAAAGTAATGATTCTTGCCTCGCTCGTACACCAACGTCTTTTCGTAAGCATAGTCTATAGAAACATATGATTACAATTTTTCATGAATGAATACTTTATTAACGGAAGGATACATTATGGATATTATGGTGAGCAATTAATATCAGTGCAATATTCACCCAAAAAACAATCATTTACGAATAAGTGAAATTATGCCACCAACGTTTATATTTCAATTTCTTGGATATTTGAAACTCAAATTCTAAGTAGCAACGACGGTCAATGATGCATGTAAATCGAACAGTGGTATGACACTATTAATATAATGTATCCCTTTCGTGATTTTTACGGAAAATATTTACAACGGAACCAATTAGCTTATAACCTGGAACAACAAAATACTATTATTGATTTTTTGCAACATGTTAAATAAGTTACCTTTGCATAGTCCTATAGTGTGCGCCTTTGTCTCTACCTCAAAGTAAAAAGGAATTTGGTTGATGCCTCGATCAAAACCAACCTGTATTAATTTTACACAGGATATCAATTTATTTTTAATGAATGCACAAAGCTAATCATTTTCCCCAAAAAAAGGCGTTAGCCTTGGAACCCGGGTTGCCTGGAAGGACAACAATTTTTTAAAGTTGAAGTACCTACTTAATCTACACTGCTGAAATTTTGCTCGTTTGTACCGTAGGTATTATGGTCGTTATTTGCATGGAACAATTGGCAATATGCATCAACTACTTACTACTCGGAACGTACGAGGGTCATCCGGAAAGTAGTACCCGTTCGTGCCGCATGAAGTGCTGACGACGCGAGTAGCCGCTGGACGAGGTCAGATAGCTTCAGTGGCTTGTCTGCCTTCTCTGAGCCAAGTTGCGTGACGCTAGCATTGCCTGTGTTGTTTCTGTGATTGTTTACAATGTTTAAAAAAATTGAGAACGCCGCCAGTTGTGAAGTGAGGGCAGTGATTAAATTCCTCAATGCAAGAAACGTTCGCCCATGTGATATTCATCGCCAATTAAAGGAGGTGTATGGAGACAATGTAATGGACGAGTCGTCTGTTCGGCGGTGGTGTCGCAACTTCAACATGGGGAGGGGGAACACACACGACGATGACCGTTCGGGGAGACCGTCTGTCATTACAGACCAACTGGTGAGCTCAGTTGACGAATTCGTGAGGAACGATCGGCGCGTCACAATTGATGACATCTGTGAGCATTTTCCCAATGTTTCTCGAACAATTGTTCATGAAATTGTTAAACACCATCTGCATTATGCAAAAATTTGTGCAAGATGGGTCCCTCGCGTATCTCAATGAGCTGGCGGCGAAGGACTATGCAGCAGGAATACAGAAACTTGTCACACGTTATGACAAATGCCTTAATTTGCTTGGAGATTATGTTGAGAAGTAGTTTAAAGTATCCTCTTTCAAATAAAATTTTTTATGTTTGTTAATATTTACTTTTGTGTCTTTATTTCACGAACGGGTACTACTTTCCGGATGACCCTCGTACATCAACATAGTACCCCGCAAGCCACCGCAAGGGCATGTGGCGGGGGGTGTTAGGTCACCACCCGTAAAAGTGAAAAAAACCACAATCAAAACAAATAAATGCTCCTTAGGATGATGTTAGAAATGTATAAAATAAATTGCAAGCTAGAATTTGATAAGCAAGAAGGCGAAATTCGACTACCACATGGACATGTAACATACAATGGTCTCCACCCACAGGACACGGGCAGGGAGTATGACCCAACGCTGCAGGTAGCGGGAGGGTCCCCCCACAGAGAGAGACGAGGGATGGAAGGTGAATCTTATAAACAGAACAGGCAGAGCAACCAATGATGTAAAGAGCACTACATTATTTAATGACATTCTAACGCGGCAATGCAGAAAGAAAGGTTTTTGACAAAAAAACTCACGAGGTTATTGAAAGTGCAAGCAATTGAGCAGACCTAATTATTCCCTAGACACTAAGGGTGGCAAGTGGAATTTTTGCTGTTTCGAACCCTACGATTGCTATCCCGTATTTTCCCGAATTTTATATACATGATCCAAGCGACCAAAGTACGAGGGTCATCCGGAAAGTAGTACCCGTTCGTGAAATAAAGACAAAAGTAAATATTAACAAACATAAAAAATTTTATTTGAAAGAGGATACTTTAAACTACTTCTCAACATAATCTCCAAGCAAATTAAGGCATTTGTCATAACGTGTGACAAGTTTCTGTATTCCTGCTGCATAGTCCTTCGCCGCCAGCTCATTGAGATACGCGAGGGACCCATCTTGCACAAATTTTTGCATAATGCAGATGGTGTTTAACAATTTCATGAACAATTGTTCGAGAAACATTGGGAAAATGCTCACAGATGTCATCAATTGTGACGCGCCGATCGTTCCTCACGAATTCGTCAACTGAGCTCACCAGTTGGTCTGTAATGACAGACGGTCTCCCCGAACGGTCATCGTCGTGTGTGTTCCCCCTCCCCATGTTGAAGTTGCGACACCACCGCCGAACAGACGACTCGTCCATTACATTGTCTCCATACACCTCCTTTAATTGGCGATGAATATCACATGGGCGAACGTTTCTTGCATTGAGGAATTTAATCACTGCCCTCACTTCACAACTGGCGGCGTTCTCAATTTTTTTAAACATTGTAAACAATCACAGAAACAACACAGGCAATGCTAGCGTCACGCAACTTGGCTCAGAGAAGGCAGACAAGCCACTGAAGCTATCTGACCTCGTCCAGCGGCTACTCGCGTCGTCAGCACTTCATGCGGCACGAACGGGTACTACTTTCCGGATGACCCTCGTAGATGAAATTATGCAGTGAATGCTGTTTTCGCTAAATGGGGTCAGAAATAAGATGCCTAAAAGAAAAATTTACTTGTTGAAAAAATGGACTACAATGGCCTAAAGTGCGTGCTACAGAATCAATTTGCTAATTTTAAGAAAGATGGTAATCGCTGGAGTACTGAGGATACGTGGAATCACTTCCTTGAGACCACGCACTCAGCAGTCAACAAGTTCATTCCCCAAAAAAATATAAAAGATAACTCGGAACCTAGACGGTACAACGCGGATGTTAGAAAGGCATTACGACGTCAAAGGCTATGTCACGCCAAGATGAACACATTAGGGATGATATCTGCAGCGAAAAAGGAATGAGATCATTTATAATTACAAGATATGTAGGGAAAATGCCAAGAAGGAATTTCGGAAAGCGTTAAGCGAATTCCAAAGGAAAACATTAGCGGAAAAATTGAAAGAGAATCCGAAAGCATTTTGATCGTAATTCCGAGAGGTTCAGGGAAATAAATCAACAGTTAATTCACTCAAAACTGATAAAGGCGAAAGATTAGCCAGCATACAAAGTAACTTTCCACTGTCCTTTACTGGACAGTGGAAAGTTACTTTGTATTCTTAATTTTATTAAAATGAATTTCCACAAGTTTGAGCCGGGAACAATTGAATATTAGCCAGCATTTTGGGAAACACCAACTTATTAAAATCCTTCTTTGAAAGCGTCTTCACCAATGTCTCACCGAATGTCTCCGATAGCTTACCAAATCGTGCCAGCCAACCGATGCCCAAAATTGAAATCTCATGTGGTGGAATTGAAAGTTTGCTGAAAAATATTAAGTCCAATAAATCCTCCTGGCCCTATCAAATACCCTTTGGCATACTTAAAGATTTACCATCGGAAATTGCACAGTACCTAGAAATCATATTTGAGAAGTTGCTAGTAGATCACAAGGTTCTCAGTGATTGGAAAACGGCTAACGTAACACCAATATTCGAAAACTGAGACTAGGAGGAACTGAACAATTACATACCTAGTTTCCTCACATCCATTTCGTGCAAGGTTATGGAACATAACTCGTATGGTATTAATAAAAAGACGTCTCTTCAGCAGTGATATTGAAAATATGTTATTACCCCCGTCGTACTACGTTAGGCGAGATCATTTCGATAAAATTAAAGAGGTTAAGCGAAGAACGGATAGATTTAAGATGTAAGTTTTATCCCGCAAACGATGAGGAATCAGAATAACTTTGACTGCCGTTGCGGTAAAAATATTCGGGTCAAAATTAGTCGGTCAGTTTTCATCCTCTGCCACACATCCTAGCGGTGGCTTGCTGTGTACTAAAAACACAAACAAAAATACCTCTAAGATAGAAAAAACAACAAAATAATTGAGCCTTGTGATGACTAAGGAACGGGTTTTGTAAACTGAAATAAATATTTTAAAAGTTGAAGCCCCTTTCGCTGGTTTTTACCTTATCGTTTTCCATCTAAATAGTGCTGAAACGCGTAAATGAATCTCCTGTGGCCCTTTTTGTGCTGACTAATTGGAAGCGAGTTACAGACTTGGATTTGGAGAAGAGATTTGTAGATCTATTTTCCCCAAAGAAATGCGTGGAGTCTTGTACCTTTGGAGTAAATATACGATCGATTTTTATCAAGTGAAAATGATGCATTGACGTTACCAGCAAAGCCCACGATTTCATCATTCGCATTCGCGATGAGAAATGCCATCGAAAATAACTTTTGTAATGTGAGGTGGGCTTTTTCATAGCTGTTCGTACGTTTATCTTCGTGATTTGCGAGTTACCAAGAAAAGAAATGGTTTAATATCTGCAGAATTCAAAGTTATGGAAGCATCTTCCTCACAGGGTAGGGACGCACCGAAATGAAAATATTTATGAATGGGGAGAACTAAATTATTTTAGTTGCCTTGCCTGCTTTTCAGAACGAAATTCTTCGTTTACCGTATGCAATAGGTAGACCCGAGTTACATATTTATGAATATTCTTTGAAACTTTGAATTACCTCTTATCCAAGAGTTCAGGGACGCTTAATATGTGTGTAACCATAGAAATGTATTCTCTTTTTTGTATGATAGTCATAACCTTGTTTATAATGACTGTATTTTTTCCGCAGGTGGCATATTTAAAAACTTTTTCAGGTACATCTTCGGTGGCGCTAAAAATCCTGAATTGCAGTCGAACGCTCCTTCGCAAGTGAGCTGTGATTTTAATAATCATGAGACTAATTGGGCAGAATTTTGGCAAGAAAATCAGGTAAATGGAACCTTCTAAATAGGCGCTTTTTCATACGATTTGGCGATTTGATTGTATGTCGAGTAATTTTGTTATTATCGTAAATAGGTGAACTCTATGAAGATAACATACCAATGTAAATCCCGGATATTATTTTACTTACCCCGAATGGTCGACTACCAAATAATAATAATTATATTGGTAGTTTAGGCCACGGCATGAGGTTAAGTTAATTGACTGCCGAACAATTATCGTGACCACAAGATTACTGACCATCTCGTAAAACAATCAGAACTACTCGAAAAAGATAGCAACTGGTGACCTAAAACGCCCTTCATCATGCCACTTTGGCTTGAGGGCCGGATTGAAATGCAAATGCTGTTTAATCCTAACGATTGTTTATTACCAAAATTCCCCGGTTACTATTTCCAAGCTGAGCGAACGAGAATGCCGAACGGGATGATTCTGCTGTTCTTGGTTTCGCAAAGTTGGAGATTATTCTGAAAAACATTTGCATTAGCTAAAATTCCAATCACGGAAATGGTTTTCGGTCTCTAATAATTATTTTATGCAATGTATGAAGAGGTAAAGGATTTTTTTCTTTTAGACAAGCGTTCGTCTCATGTTTACCAATATGTATCTCAAATAAATTCTGGAAAACGAATTAACGATGACACCCTGTAATATTGCTGGTGCTCTTCTGCACTACGTTCATAAAAATGGAAAGGGTAATCTGCAGCACTATAATCGATATATATATAAAATAGAGTCTCACTTGAAGAAGGCCTGTGAGAGGGCCGAAAGCTCGAACAATTTACCGTGTGAGTGTCCTTTTAAATGTTGCTATTCTATTTGTTTTCTATTGTGCCGTCCTATTAATGTGCCGCTCGTGTGAGTTTTTCCGTACAATCGTTATATATATATATATATATATATATATATATATATATATATATATATATATATATATATATATATATATAGTGTGTAGTTCTAATAATTACTTCTGTCTCTGAATGTAGCACGATGTTTATCACAAATTTTGTTGTACTCGCTGCAGTCATTCGTATTGAACAGGGATTCTCTATGATCAGTTAAATTTTCCCCTTAAGGACAACATATTTAGGATTTCCGGCGGGAATTGGGAACGCTATTCGGCACCATGTTTACAGTGTGCCCTGTAGATTACACGTATTATTTGGTAGTCTTTTTTTTTCAAAAAAGTATTCATATTTAATCGAAAAGCATACAGCGTAGAGTTTATGATAATTACATGACGGTATCTATTTCTTATTCATTGTTTTCTTCCAATCGGTTTTCTTTCTAAATGCAATGCGTGGCTCATTATGGTGATCACAGTATTTTCCCATACAGTGTCACGAGAGATCGTCCCATATTCCCTAGGTTGTCTTTCAATATGCGACCAACTACTGATTGATTTTATATGAGCCCATTTGTTTGTAGTGATTGTAATTGATTTGGAATCAATAAATGATTAATTAAAGAGACTAAATTTGCTAAAGAGTAATATTGTGAGTAGCCATTGTGACTTTAATGAGTGAATTGAACTCAAATTGATATGATTTACATTTGATTTTCAGGAATCGAAAATCGAAGTGAGAGACGACGAAACATTTGGTCCAAAAACAAATTCAATTCACGATGGACATTTTCGAGACCCTTCGTCCGCAAGCAACAGCATGTCACCCAAAAACGATGAGTGGGATTGTGATTATAATGTTTTTTCAGAATCACTCAATGATGCACCTGATATAGGAGATCTGAAAGAAAAATACATTGACATCTTTACCGAAGAAAATAAATCCCTATTCACTGCCCATAATGACATGGATGAAAAGGACGATATAAAGGTCCCTAATTTATTTTCTGCCGAAGATAAACCCGACGGAGGGAATAGTGGTCGTGATATAAAAGAGGAACAACCCATTTTGCCAGATCTTTCTTCCGGTGAATCCAGCGACGATGACACTTTGAAAGGTGAAGAGTGCAATTACGAGAAGGAATTGCAGAAAGAGGAAACAAATGAAGAGGCTTCACGCGGAACACTGACTCAAAACTTGCGTATAAACGATAATACCCAGGTTTCTTCTACCTTTCTCTGTATGTCTGATCAGAATTTACCTGAAGGTATAGTGAAACCTCGAATTATGACTGTAATACCTATGGATAAGGTGAATGTTATACAGAGCAATGGCAAATATGTCGTGGATTGCGACGACCAAGGAATTACAAGCTTCCTCGTAATGTCGAAAGGTCCATGCTCAGTACCCATTAACACGACGCCACAAGTCCAGAATGTTGAATCAAACTCTACCATTGCCAGCCGGCCCCGGCTTGAATCGCCAGCCGTCACCGAAACCGGCTGGCCTCATAAGTTGCCCCTTTCTTGCAAAGACATGACCCTTGAGGAAATGTACCGGAGATTCACCCAATGTGACAGTAAAACACCTTCCTCAAAGCAAAATGCTGGTGCCAACAGATCTCCCAATACAAATATCAAGAAACTCATGGACGTGAACCTTCATTCTAGCCTTGCCTACACTCCTGAGGCCAACTCCTTGGGGACGCCACCGAAGAGTTCGGTCTCCTTGGCCGGTCCAAGTGTCCCCTCCCCAAACGCCTCCATAAGAACCCTTGGATGTGTTTCCGCGGCCTCTGGAAACCGAGGAGGCCGTGGGCTGCCTTCACCTCGCTTGACTTCCGTATTGAAGACAGCAAAAAAGAACGCTGCCACCACGATGACAACCACAGCGAGCCAAAATGTCGGTGTCATCAAGGGCAGAGCTATTACCGGCATACCAAAGAAAGCTTCCCCGCTAACTTCAACGAGAGTTCACGGTGGGACAAGCAGCAAAACCTGCAAGTCAATGAACCTTCATTCGCGGGAGCTGGAGTGTAAAAATGTGCAGGTTAAGGATGAGTTCGCCACGACTAAATCTAGCGCTTCCCAGAGCGAACAGGTGAAGAGCGAGACAATTTCCTGGCCCGGGACACCGCATCCTGGACCGGCACCCAAAACCTCGTCAAATGCGGGGACCGCTGATGGCCAGAGAGGAGGCGTGCAGGCTGTTTCTGGGAAAGATGTTGGCAATCGCAGGGCTGTGAATTCCCACTCCAAGAAGGCGGCGGGTTCGGAATCCAGACCTACCAAGAAGACATCCTGTCTCCTGGGGAAGAGGAGCAAACTTGCGAACACGACGGGTGAGCATGCCGCCCCCGTAAAAAAGAAGCCGATGCATGGCGGCAACAGCACACCAGGCCGATGTAAGCGGTCCAGCCCCCGCATTCAGCTGTCCAAAGTTTGTGTCCAAGGGAAGCGACCAACTACCGCAGTGGTATCATACAAGGTTTGAGGCACTGGGCGGAAGTGATTAAATGTGGAGACTTGTTTCAAACATGAAGCGAAATCTCTTGAATTTAGAGCACTCGTACAATCATCCTCTTCCAAGATTTTCTCTAGTTTCTACAAAATATACGTAAGAATCTCCAGGGAGAGTTTTTTCTTCAAGTGGACTTTTGACTGAGGACATAACTAATTCTGAATCTTATGATTTTCGGAAGAAAAACTGTTGTGTTTTTTAAAGAAGTGTTTGTGTTTTTTTTTAATTTTTACTTAAGAGATTAAATATTAAGTATTATTTTCAATGAGCTGTGCATTTATAATAAGACTACTTATTCTTAATTTTTTAATTTTCACTTTTTTAATCACTCTGTGGTTCCATTTAATTAAACTGTCATAAGTTGATATTTTTTAGACCATATGGTTTATTGAAACTTTTTTTTTTGGAGACTCTATGACTTTTGTTGCATTTCATTTATTATTTTTTTAAATGTAATTTTGATTTTGCAGTGAAGTAAGTCCTTGATCTCATTCCACAAACGCTTAAATTTTAATGCATGAGTGAGCGTTTGAAGTTAAATGTGTTATTTTTAATTTAAGATATTGGATTTGTATTGTAAAGAAGTTTTTGTAAAAGACGTGTTTATTGCTGAGTTAAGTAAAATTTTTGACTGCACTCCTTTTCTGTTTTTCCTGGGTCGGCTGAATGGAGAGCTCACCCTGGGACAGTTCGAATTGGTGGAACCCCGACTAGAGTGTGGGTGTCGGCCTTTGCTGTTTTTGACTACACTCAACTGTGTTTATGATATAATGTGTCCTCAGCACCTTGCAAAGCAAATAACTTCAAGGATTAATTCTAACTGATTTCAAATTTAGCGAAGTTTGCCCAGAAATACTTCAATTTTTCAGAACTGGTAAGCAATTATAATGGAAATTTTTTTTAGAATGAATCTGGGAGAAAACCGTCACAAATTCGGTCAAATAAGCTGGGAATTTCCACGAGTTACTCTTTTTTTCAGCAAGTTTAACTTGTTTAACAAGAAAGTTTAACTTGTTATACAGTAGTAATAAATCATTAAATATATGATCCACACACACTGTTCATACATACAGAAAGTCCTCGGATTTACAGTTCGATGCACGCTGTACGAAAGAAATGGGTGTGGTGACGAGAAATTCTCTCTCAAGGAGTTTTAAAAAACATATTTCCCTCAAAGCAATAACAATCCTAGCTTTTGAAAAAGAAATTTTTGACGCATTTTAAGAAAAAAAAAATTGAGAACGAATTATACTTTTAACATCTTGTCCATCAGATGGTAATGACAACAGAGTGTGTCTTGGAGGTAAGCACTCTTAAAAATGGAGACAGTTAGTATGTACTAGCATGCAGGAACCAAAAATGAAGATTTATCTTTTTTACCTTTTAATGTATTTATTGAAATTTTAAGAATTTTCCTTAATAGTCAAGAGACCGTGAACATCAGTACTTCAGGTACCATAGTATACACATACGTGAAAGTACAGAGTCAACCCTTGCAATATTTAAATCTTGAACAAAATTATTCACTCTGAAAAAGTTACATTAATGTGATAGATATTTTTGTTGATGAAAAATTGAAAGTTCTTCAAAATACATGGAAGTCGTGCACCATACCGCTAAACAGCATTCATATCATTCGGGAAATTTCTTAGATCTCCATTGTTTAACATTTGTCGCCATTGTCCATGCCAGTATTTGTTTTAATATTTAAGGCTGTCAACCTTTTGTGGTAACAGGGAGAAGGTTAAGCCAATGGAAAGTCAACACTTTTGATTTTTCTAATTCACTAATAATATCAATAGGAACTTTTTATTTGGGATCTTTTAAGCTAGTGATTAGTACCAATAACCTTGTTTTCAACCAGTCTACCGAAACTGATTGGATCGGGAATCTTCGTGGGATTTGAAAAAAATGCTCTTTAGTGTTGTTGAAGAATAGCAATGTCACGCGTTGGATTTTGGAGCCATTCATTTGTTTATCTTATTTACCAAACTCTCTTGACTATTTCCCAGTATCCTCAGGAAGATTCCTCTTACTTCGGGAAAGGCTTTATTTTTACTCTTTCATCCTTGGGTTTCTTTTCAATCGGGTTTGAAAAAGTGTCTTCCTAAACTAACGTTTTTGGCGGAAAGGGAGGCCGAAGCCTCTCTATAAGATAATTTCAGTTGACAGAATAGAAACTTCTCAAGTAAAACTGATAAACAGTCACGGCAGTGGGACATTTCACCCCCACCCCGTTACCACGACCAGATACAAACAAATGAAATTCAATTTTTTTTCAATTGACACGTTGTTATACTCGTACTGTCCGATTCTCCCGTCGTTATCGAACAAAAACGTTATAAGCTGTGGCCAGATAAGCACCCGATTTTTTTTACTGATGGGGGAGTTCCATTTAAATGTTTGTGATTCGACGCAAAAGCATCCCAAAGTATTCCTTCCTCCACTCCCAACAGAAGTGAGGCAATTTAAGGACGGTCTCTCAGCGCCCAAATAACAGTCTGCAGCGTGATGATACTCGTATCTGGTCAAATGAAATCAGGTCGAATTCCATTTATTAGTTAGCTCTTGGTGACTAAATTATTTAAATTGGAGAAAGAGTAAAAACTCCATCCAAGCGATGAAATAGGAACTTCAGAAAACTGTGAGCTGCCAGCGTTTTTCATGCGGGAGGAAATTGTGCAGCTCCTTGTTGAGGGGTCAGTTGACTAGCTTTTCGTCGGACTTTTTCAAAACAAAGTCAGCGTTCATCCGTTTACAAGTGAAGACGAGTGAAAATTTTATTTCTAACAATTTCAATTTTTATTGAAGAATTATTTTTTCCTAAGCTGAATCCCGGCTGACCTCCAAAAAAAACAGGCAAGCGAAGGATATAGGATTGTCAAATCGTCTTATATATGACGTTCTGCTAGGCTCGCAGGAGTAATTAAAAGCACTGGATTACCTTGCAAGAAAGTTAACTTCCAATCACAGGTAAACCAAACGCCTAAGATTCAGGCACGTTTTCTGGCGTGGGAATACCGAGGACCGCGATTTCTTGACGCGCTTGCCTCCCCCGTTAAACCATATTCTGAGGGGGAGTCGCGCCATTCCCCTTTGACGCTGGGCTGGCCGGCTGAGGCCTGGTCGTGCTCCGAAGTCCGCTCCTGGGGGCCGGCGTCGGGACTGCCCCTTTCCCGGGCTCCACTCGGTGTCGAGGTACACGCGGCTGCTTCCCGGGCACCTGGTGGTGGACCACGAGGCCTCCCCTTGAGATCACTCCGGCGTGGAGGATGGCCAGGCAGGTGGCGAGGGAGAGGATGGAGAGGAATCCCAAGGCGGCGAGGCCCACCCTCCGCCTCCACCGTCACTCTGTCTCCATGTGCGCTTGGCGGCTCCCCCTACCACTCCCCCTCAGGGCCGGCTCAGCGGCCAGCAGCAGCAGTAGGTCCTGCCTATGGTCGAGGAGACAAAGGAGTGGGGTCAAGGTCATTTCACACTACGTCTCGTCCGAATAGGGGCTGACATGTTCCCGCTAATAATTTCTAACTCGTGTTAGCACTTAGTTAAGCTCTTATTACGGTACATGGGTGCGACACATGGCCATTAGAATTAAACTTAAAAAAGTGTGTAGCGATGAATTTTTGGAAAAAGAGTAATTCCCTCACGAACGCCTACTGCAATGGGAACACCTAAACGGATGTTTAGACTCAATTAAATACTAACGCGTTACCTTCACTCACGACCTCTCCTGGGTGAAACACACACGGAGAACATGTGGACAAGCTAACAAAAACTTAGGATTCATTGGAAGAGAATTTGGGAAATAGGATGAAACGGTTTAAGAGAAATGTTATATTTCGCTGGTTAGGCCTCAATTATAGCTTGCTGTTCGCATGTTAAATCCTCATAAGTTTGTATTGATTGCCGCATTGTATCGCGTGCAGCGTAGATGAGTTAGATTTGCAAAATTATATTATGATAAACTTAGTAACGTATCCAAAATGTTAGATGACTCACGGAGCGAAGGTTAAATTACAGATTAAAATTCTTGCTTAAATTGGAAGGACGTCTCTTTAGCAGTGATGTTGAAAATGTATTATTACCCCCATCGTGCTACGGTAGGCGAGATCATGTCAATAAAATCAGAGAGATGAAGTGTAAAACAGATGTAATATGTAATTTTTACCCCACGAACGATAAGGAATCAGAATGACGTTGTCCGACCGCGCTATTAGGGAAAAATGTTTTGGGTCAAAAGTAGTCTCGTGCGTAATCACCCCGTGCCACACATCCTATCGTGTCTTGCTTGCTGTCTAGCTTGCTGGGCACAGTCTTAAATCTAAACTGAGCACATTTCACGGAGAATACCATTGGGGGTGGCATTAAATCTTTGCTGGGCTCAAAAGCACTCAAATATGTTGTGAAAAATTCTAAGAATTTATTTTGTTTTCCGCCTATATTTTTCATTAGACGATTGAGGGAGTAGGGTTCTATCAACGCACAAATATTGCACATTATTGAAGTGGGTTAAGGGAAGTAGACGACACCTTAAGCAAGTTTTTCTGAAGCCTAAGTGTAGTTCACGTCACCAAACAGCATTCGGGACTAAACGCTCCCGAAATACAATTATTATTGTTTCAATGTTTTCAGATCTGGAAAGCCTTCAATATGCAATTTCTTTCGCGTAGAAATGTTTTACCTATGTATTGGTAACCAAATATGACCGCCCTGAAAAATCAGCATTTGCTTGAAACACTTTATTTCCTTGAGGTCTGCACTATTCTCATTAAAATTTTTAAATAGAAAAATATCTGTTGTGCTGACCTGTAAATAAACAGTCCTCGGGTTTATTGTATAACATTTGGAGGGCGAGAGAATCTTATATCTTCTTATATTCGGTTTTAGAGTGGTATTATATCGTCCTTAAATTTCTTACGTGATGGCTAATTAACCCAATGCATGGGGTTAACAAGCGCCCGTGTTATTTCCCAAGATCATCGTTGCTAGACAACCAAGCGCTAGTTGTTTTCCATGGCAGCGCCGGTTTCAGAGGGATGTGTCCGCGCTAATCAAAGATCCTTCGTTGTTGCTGCACAATAGTATTGTACGTTGTACTGTATAAATGCCCTTTTTCGTAAATATAATCTTGTGTTTCGATTGGAAAGCCTCTTAGGAAAGGTAGATAATGCAAGATACAATTATGCGGTATGGAGAATGAAGTCGACGCCGGAGAACATTATCGCTTTTTCCGTGCCGGCAGCCGAACTCCCAAGACCTTGAAGACAACCAAAGGTAAGTGTTTTTTCTTATTTAAAGATTGAAAATTTTGATCTTGTCATTAAAATTAAGTATTTCTAACATTATCTTCAGCAGTAAAACTTGTTGAGAGTTTGTAGAAGTGGATACCAATCATTATGTTGAGTGTAAATAACGTGAATTAAGACCGATAATTTTGATGAATAAGGTCAATTAATTTGAGAGGTGAAGAAATAGGTTAAATTTTGCTACCAGCTTAATTTTCTTTGATTGTTAAGAATGAGAAAATGTGAATATTTCACTTAGGAATTCAATAATTGTCTACCACATTTTTGGTGTTGTTAAGAAAGCCACTTCAGCGGTTAGCCTTTTCTCAATCTGTGTTAGGAGGACTACCTCTGTACTTTCTTTGAACAATACCGGAAAACTCAAGTGAGGGTTAGCGGAAGAATATTCCATCGGGTTTCAAATGCTAATAGAAAGGCAATTCTAAATTTGGTTAATTTATTTATTTAAGTAAATATTTAATCTGGTAACATGTAAATTATCTACTATATAGGATCGATCAGGAAAAATCTGATAAAGGAATCGGGTATTATTTGAATTGAGGAACTGAGAAGTTAAATGGCTATCTGGGACCCGTTTCTCAAAACCAAGAGTTAAGTGACAAGAGCTTTCAACATTGTCAATTACCTTCCAAAATACATTCTATGATAGTTCTACAAAATGTCGGAGCAATTATATTGGCATTAAAATGCTTGACATGAGCTATGATCAACGATTACAATGGTTTTTAACTTGTATATTTTTCAAAATATTTCTATGCATAATTTTGATTCAGTTCTCATGTTAGTATTCAAAGTATATGTCGAATGTAATTTCTGCTCAACCGATCATATGCTTGGTCGATTAGAATCCCGTTTCTCAAAGTAATTAGTCAACGAACACGTTCTTGTGGATTTTATGCAAATCGTTTCCAACCTGTGACACTTGCTTAAGGCAGTATATAATGTTTGGAATGTTTAATATAACATTTTTAGTTGTTTTTAGTACATTTTTGAATTGCATTCTTGTGGTGTTTGGAAACGGATCCCCCAGTGGTCGGATAGAAGGCAGCCTAACGCGGAATGTGCATTAATCAATTAAACACTGCCCACCAACAACAGAAATATTGAACTGCATCGTTATTAAGGTGTAGTAAGGCTTAGGAATCTCCCGACACGATGTGTTAATTGTCAATTGACAAGCGTTTGAATTAGGTTAGGTCTTTAGATCAAGATGTGTGGACGATGGCCTCAATGTCGAACCGTCTGCGACTCGGTTCCCCGATGACTGATTGGAATATATTGCTTCGGAAGCAGGGTTAGCAAAAGAGATTGTTTGGGAAATGATTCTGTCGCTAGTTTAATAATAGGCCGTGCCGTGTAAAAACAGAGAACTTCTGTAGTTTGGATCAGCGATTGAGGCTCTTCACTTAAATACTAATAATTGTATCAAAAAATATATATAATGAACTCTCCCTATTTTTTTAAAATTTCTCCTTTTTACGTCAATTTTCCACTGTAGTGCTTTGCAAAAACGCTTATTTCCATAGCTTCTGTTACCTGTGGAAAATAGCAGTTATTTTACCTTTTTTGCAAATTTAAGACTAAGTGAAGGGCAGTATACAAGAAGCGGAGCATGACCTTGCTTATTTCCTTCATAATACGGTCGGTACCTATCCCTTCCTATGAAATGAAGATACATATGACTCTGCCGACTCCGCAACATTAAGCCTTAGCTTGAAATTTAATGTACTCTTTCGCTTTCAGTCGTGTTGCTCAGTCCAAAGGTTGTTGGGTAATATTGTCACTATATGTTTCCATTTAAAAATAAGTCGTCCTTTCTCTTTCGCCGCAGAATGTTTTCTCTTTTAAACTTTACTATGACTCAGAATCGAACCAAGGACCTCAAGGATGACGGTATGCTGCGTTAACGCTGCGTCCATTGAAATTTTCCGTTCAAATTAGAAATATAGGCTCGTGAATTTTATTCATCCTTTATTTAAACGTAATTTTCTTGAGAACTAAGGTCGCCCACGCCGACCAGGGGATATTCTTGTGATCAGGAGAATGATACTGACGAAATGAAGTACAATCCGCTTCCCGTCGGCCTAAGTCCTTCCCTTGAGAGCGCGTTATTTCCAAAAGGACAAGTTAATAATTTCATCAATAGTTTCGACGTTAATTATTTTTATTGAACTGGGATCCGTGGTAAACGGGGAAGTGCCAAAATAAATTCGAATGGTTAATAAGTAAATTAATGAACAGGTTCAGTAAATATGGCAAGGGTTCCCCGTTCCGGTATGGCGAGGAAAAGTAGTGAATTTGGTATAGTTTTGTTTGCTTGGCAAGAGTGATAACCTGAGGAGGATTTGAAGTCCTTCCGCAAAATGCTGCCACCATAATACGTGCAAAAGAAGGCTAAAAAATGAAAATCTGTTTGTTTTACGCTATGAGAAATGAACCTGAAGTGGCCTGCTGTTATAATTTGGAGTGGAAAGTAATAAACAGATGTTGTGGCTAGGCATCAGGTGTAATTATTTTAAGTTTATTCGCGTGCATCGCATTGTCAGTGAAATTCTCGTTGAACATAATTAATTTTATCCATGATTGTTTAGATTTTGCCACCATTGAGAATGAATATTATAATACAGGGATACCTCGGTTGCTTTGCCGACAGTTTCGAAGGGACAACGGAAAAAAATGATGAAAGAAAGACCGAATGCGAATTCAGTGGTTTGTGTGTACCTCAAATGTTTTACGACAAAATACCAGACGCAGTTTAGTATTATTATTTTATCTTCCTCGTTTTTATTAACTACTAAAGCTGCGAAATAAATATTGACTAAGCCAGTACCCTCGTATAGTTCAGTATTTGATATCCAAATATCAACGAACCGTAGTTGGTGTGTGACACCACATCGTACTTGGGCATTGGCAATCAGATTATAGACAGCTGTTTCACTGATTCGACTGCTAATTCCCTAGATCCACATTTACAATGGACACATTTAATTGGGCTCATGAATGAGTATATGAGTCATGAATGAGTCATCCGATAAACGCGGCCAACGAGTCCGATGAGAATTCATGGATGAGCATTCGGTGGCCATTTTTTGCATCGCAGTTGGAAAGTTGTTTGTTTTGAAGTGTCCGTAATTGGCGGTGGTGGGATGTTGTCTGATAAGAAAAACTAATTAACAACATGTCTTCAGGAGCAACTAATATGCACTGCAATAGTTTTTTATGGGAGGCGACCGACAGCTAAGGTCATTTGCGCCATTAGGGATTGTTGGGAGAGGAAGGGTGGAGAGAAAACCAGCGTAGGCATTAGCCTGCTCTTTACGAAAGACGCCAAGGGGCCCACAGTTTAGCGTCCCATCCGACGGACGTCGTACTCACTCAAAGTGCTCTCCATAAAGCACCTCAAGTCAGGGATCGGGATACCACTGAAAAATATTTGTTGTCTCCAGGATTTGAACCTGAGCCCTTTCGGTGGGAAGCCTGTAAGTTAGTCACTGCACCATTTCGAACTCAATATGCACTGTAATAGCCTGTATTATTCTGTATTCCGTGTAATAGATAATCGTTAGCCACCAATAGCATGATATTGTATCTCGTAACAAATTTCCGTGGTTGAAACAAAATAATTTGTGACCAACGGCCTAGCAAAAGGTGATCTAGATGCATTTTCGCGATGGTTTCTGACAATTTTGAGTATTTTTTGATTCACTTTTCATCACATAGCATTCTTGTAGAACGAAGTCCGCGCGTCGCCAAATCGAACGACGAAATCATTGTGGGCCTAACAAATTGCAGTGTTTGCTCACAGATGGCGCAGCGTTGCCTACGGAAATGAAACTGATAGCTTCCTCTTTTGTGTTTCATTGTGACAGACGAAAACACTGCCCACATTAAGTGTGACGTTCGTTTCGTGAGTCCAAAGAGAAGGAATAGTGTCGCGTGACATACGTATTGTACGAGTACTCTATTTTCTAATAAGGATCCAAAGTTCTTCCTCATCACCCACGGTCAATGGAACGGTCCTATAGAGAAAGTGTCTCAGGGATTATTATTATTAGTTCAGGGCCAATTAGCGGCAAAGATAATTTAGTTTTTTTCAAATGTTTTTCTCTTGATCGTTTCCACCATATTAATCAACTGTAGAATCTCATCATCACCAGCACATTTACATGGTCTTACTATCATTTCATTTGACAATGGCAAATGTTTGGCCCTTTCATTTTGCCTATCACTCGAAGTGTTGTTAATTTTCAATTTTAACCACTAATGTTTTATCTATCCTTTGTTAAGGGAATTGTCTTGGGTGGGCCGCGTGGATCATTGGTCTTTCAAACATTCGAACATAACTATTTTATTGTAACGAAGTGACACAGTGTGTGAACTAGGTTTCGTTATGATTCTCATAACATTTTCTGAGTAATATTAGTGATCATAGGTAGTGTCAACCTAGTCGTTTTGTGAATATGGGAAAAACGGAAAGACTGTGATCACAGGAACAACTTAAATTTAGATTCACTGAATAATTAAACTGTCTTTTTTCACAAAAACTTTCATGCGCCACAACCGGGTTCGACCTGATTATGATGTCGCCTGTCTCGAAACCGGTATAGTGGTGTGATAAAGTTTTTGAGAAAAAATACAACGCTTAATTATTCAGTGTTCACGAATTTTCCCAAAGTAGAGCTTAAAACCATCGAATTAATTTAAATGGAGTTTATTTAATCGTATGCTTCATTTTAGTTATATTCACAGGGTTTTCAGACATTTCAAATTGCCGGGCACATTCCTACTACTTATCACTCGGACTTGATCATGATACGCTTCCCTAAAGAATTTTGTTCATAAGACTCCAAATTTGACTTTGAAAATCTTTTCTAGGCATCAAAATAGACTCGAATTGTATTCTGTTTTGGACGTATTCTGTAGAATTATTCAGCCCACTGATGTCTTTCGCCGATATAAAGAAACTATGAAGTCGGCCGATGTGGTTTCCATGTGTCGAAAGCACTCCTGAAATTGGATAATGTGGTGAGGATTCAGAAATTTTTTGGCTTATACAAACTATCGTTTGCGCGTACATAGGTTATGGACGAGGAGGGCAAGATAATTTTATGATTTATCTCCATGCACCAAAATATCTTCATTCTAAACTTTTGTATTGTATCAATCTGCAATTTTAATGCCTATTTATGTTTCTATAGGTGAATGACAAATTGTTTCTCCTTACGGACTGCACCTTTGTGGCAACTTCAATAACTTTATAAAAGCGTGCTCAATTCCTCAATATTTTCTTGCGCAAACAAAATTTGAAGTCGCCTCCTTATGCTTAAGTCCAAAAAAGTTCTTTGTCATCTACTTATGATTTCTTTTATTTTAGCTTGGCGAAGATATCTCTGCGATTCGATTTATACGGGCGAAGTCCTTTCACAAACATGTTGGCCAGTATGGAAGGGAACAGTCATTTATTTTTTTGGTTTCTATAAACAGTTAAACGAATCAATCGCAAAATTAAATAAAATTTTAAGTTATTGTCTCACCCGGATCCACCGCTATTTTGGTTAGATAAAACTTTTAATTTCCTTCGATCTTGGTAATCGTGTCTCACCCAATGCCGTCCAACTAGGAAGTTCGCTCGTTAGTTAGATGTAGAGGATTGTCTCGATGAGTGATTAGTTGTCAATTAAAATAGTGAGTGAGGTGATCTAACGAAATTATTATTCCTTCCAGTATTCTATTGTGAAGTTACTAAATCTTTCAAAACACTAGCAGGCGTCACCAGAGAATTGGTATTGGCCAGCAATAAATAAAAATTCCCGCTTCCCTGGATTTATTGCTCTGAAATTGAGAGTCACGTCGGAATATGGGTCAGAAGGCTCTGTGAACTCATCAAATACAAAGTTCAACGTCCGAGAGAGATGCAAAAATATAATACGAATGATGTACTCATATTACCTCGCTCGCCTTCTTATCTCCCTCAGCTCCTTCAAGGTCACGACTTCTTCGAGTCCGGCTTGGTCGCTTCCTTCATCCGAGAATCCTTCCCCTGCCTCCGTGGATCCTTTTAAGTTTCCCGTAGATAAAGACTTCCGGCGGCACTGAAAGATAAAAAGAACCCTCTTTAATGGCATGTAGTCACTCTTTACGGAAATGAAGTGCGATACCAAAGTTGAAGAATGCATTTCCTATTTGCTCCACGCAAAAATGCACTTTAATTAGAATATATTTTGAAGCAAAGAATATGTCAGCATTTGTGTGCATGCATGATTTATTTTTTCAGATATTACTGCCAAGGATGAGAGAATAACTGGTTCCGGGTAATGCACCATATGTGTAGAAATATTGCATATTTTAGTGGCAATTTAATATATGAATTTGAAATATTCTTTTGAAGGCTCTCTTTTCGCCAGGAAGCAGTGATGGTTGATAATGAATCGCATCCGCTCGTGGAATAGATGTCGCCAGGCGAATTTTTAACACCATTCATTTTCCTAGAAACTTCCCTTTTTAAGGAAAAAAATAAAGTAATTTTTATCGGTTTTATCAGTATCTTTTTATCGGTCGATGATTTCCAGTTTGTCGCAACTAATGTTTTTTTAGAAGTGTTCCCTTATTCCTCTTTTAATGACGTGATTAAATTCTACCCTTGTATTCAATGCGATCCTTTCGTATGTTTTTATTAACTAGTTGGCGATTGTGTTATCAAGTAGTGAATTAATATTTTATGAAATTTAAACCGACTCCAGCTAGTAAATAATAGTCTAGGCAGATTAGAGACTAAAATGTTGGAGGTGGACTGGCTGACTATTTCCAAAACTGATGTTACCGAATTATAGAGATGTATTTTTCACGTTCGCTAATATCTGCGCGAGAGTGAATTTCGCCGAATGCAGAAACTCCTAGCTCAATGAGAAATATTTACAGAGTGAAGTGATATCCCGACTCTCTCGTCTTTGGGATTAACGTAGGTCTATGGAGAAACGTTGTTGAATCACTAACTAACAGACGCTACATTCACGTTGGGTTGATGCCGATGTTGACCTGTTGATACACAGGTACCTATATTTTTCTTTACGATGAAGGAGAATTTATCGCACAACTCGGTCCGTGATACCTTTAAAAATCTTATTTTCGGGACATCATCAGATCGCTGGTATAAGCTGTGAGAGGGGAATGAATAGTTTTAGTTAGTTTTAATTTAGGACGTAGGTAGCAGTAGCGGGGGACGTTTTGACAGAACACAGCAGATTGCTTTCCCGACGGCGTGTTCTTGCGCGAAAATTTGCACTTTTTTGTAATCCAGCAAAATTGATTCATATTTCAGGGCCTGCGTTTCTAAGAGCAATGGAAAGATTCTCATTCCATCAAATACACGTCGCGCAAGTTCGCATTCATGTCATTTCTTGATCAGCCATCGTCGACTATCGATAAGCTAAGCTTCTCCATCGGAAAGAGCTCAAGGGCTGATTCAAGAGGGGTACTTTGGGAAATTGAAAAACGCCCCACTCATTATTTATGAATACTTTGAACAAGAAAGACACCCTTTACATCTCACCTCATTTGCTGTTTTTGTTCAATAAAACAAGTAATTGAATCGAAAAAAATTAAGTTTCCAGTAGTATTGACCCCGTGATGAATTTGCATGTGCATTATCCTTATCACCCTAATTATTGTTCCTTATCGATCCTAAGATGGTTTCATGCACTGACGTCTTCCATCAGTTAACGTAATGTCTACATTGTTTCTCCTCTTTGTCTTCTGTCATTTTTTTTGTTTCATGAACTTCATCCGGGATTTCTTTCGTAGTCTTTACCGTGCAATTTTCCTGTGTGAGCGTCTTGGTCAAGTTTTTAGTGTCCCAAAATTTGTCTGATAAGTGAATCCCTTATTCTTGTTTAGAGTTCTCATTAGACTTCTCTCTTTTACTCTTCATAGGTCTTATGTCTACGTAGATTAGTTGATTATTTAATCGGGCATTTGATCACCATCATTCTCATGCAGCATTAGATTTCCAAATGCTGCCAATTTTCTAGCCGTAAGGAATCATGCCCCCGACATATAGTACGTGCTTCATTCAGTACGTCTTTATGAAAAAATAAATTACATTGGTAGCATTTGTTTTATTTTCCAAATAATCTTATTTGAGCACGATATACTTTTTTCGTCATTTTTCCTACTTTTTTATGCCGTTCAAAAAGTACGACGCAGAAACTCGTCAGGATCGTGACGAAAAAGCGTCAAAACAACCTCCGAGTGAGCCGCACAATTCCGTTTATTCTCCACTAAGAGCAAACGCGGCACATATCTTGCCGAGATTTGTTTCACGCCCAATTTTTCGTGCAGATTTAAAACACTGCACCTTGTGATATCCCTATGGTCTCGACTATTTCGCGAACCTTGATTCGCCGATCACTCAAAACCATATCGTGGATTTAGTCAATCATTTCGGAGGAAGTCACTTCCACTGGACGCCCTGAACGATGTTCATCATCTGTGGATCGCACGTACGGCCACGTTTATAAACTCATTTACCCAATTGTAAATAGTCGTAAATACAGGAGCAGGTGTGCCATGAACTTCAATCAACTTGGCCTTGATCTCTTTTGGTGCCAAACCTTTTAAATAGGAGTATTTAATCACCGCGCGAAACTCATTTTTTCCATTTCTCTAAATAAACAAAAGTTTGTTGCTTAAATTGACCATGAAAATTAAACGACGTGTTGGAAATAGCACTGGGCACTTTATAACAGTAGTGTAGTGAGACTCACTAAAAGCAAACCTTTTCTGATACTACAAGTGCCCTTTCTTGGATTTTCTATGAAATTATTGAAGAACCACGAATGTTTTGATGAAGTGCTTCCTTCCAAGTTTGTGTTTCCGGGGTTTATTAGATTATTTCTTCGACAGAATCCCTTCTCTGCCCTGACATTCTTCTGATATTTACCCTCGTACATCTTCCATCTGTTGACTCCGTTTCCCAAACAAAGAAGCTCTTTCACTTCTTTTTACTCACCAGTGTAATTAATATCTGTTCAGTCCTTTTCACCTTTGGCCCAGGCAACTTTGCTCTGCTTCTGTTTATCTTCAGGTGGTACCTTTTCATCTTCTCCTACTTATTGTTGGAGATGTACTTAGTTTATAACTTTAAGTAAGCTTCTTCAGATCCAGTTCCTTTTCTTTTTCATCAACTATTTCAACTGAAAAACGCAGAATATTTCCCATACGCACAAACCCAGCAGTAGCAGTTTTCCAAATTTATTTCCAGTTATCTTACCTGACTAGGAATAACTCTTCTATGGTTATAAAACAATTATACATCCCAATATATTCCAATGGGAGTTATCGAGTGTTTTTTTCACAGTTTCAGCTGCAATGAATGTCTTTTCATTCCTTGCTATTCTATTACTTACGAGTAGCATATCTATTGCCCATACTTTCCGTTAATTCAACCAGATTTTCGTCTAGGAATACTTCTGCTTTACCGTCCATTCATCTGTATGGGATTATTGTCGAGATATTCTCTGCATGTGTTCTCAGTCTTTTTAGTTCGAAATTCATCCCACTTATCTAGTTGAGTGCATGTCACACATGGTTTTGATTAGCTTCGTTAAAGTCTTCCTTCTGACATTTCTGACAATCCAAAGCAATTTAAAAACTAAATATTTTTTAATAATCGAAAACTCCGTTCATCCCTTATTACCGCCCGTAAACAAACAAGTACATGAAAAACATATTAAATATTTTTGCTAGCAGTTTGCTGAAAATTAGTCGTATAACAAGATTTTTTAAACGTAGGGAACTCTAAAAAATCAAAATCTTTTCGCTTAGGAAATAGACGATGCACAACACGAGATTTAATTATTCACTGGAAAATGAAAAAGCATTGTAAATAAGTAATTGGCTGTTGTAGAGCATACTTTTTAGAGTTAATTCAACTTTCCTCTCCATTAGATTCACTTAATAGTCAAAAGACAGTAGTGCATATAGAGGTAAATGCGACAGATAAAACCCTAGAGGGAAAACATATAATGATTTACTCTTGAATCCCTATCTTCATGATTGATACAGCTATTAATATATTTTTCGGAGAGTAACTTTCTCAATAAACGCCTATATTTATTAACGCATGCCATTCTATTGCGAATTAAGGTACAGCGGCACATGTATCGACAAATATTCTCCAAATGCTTTAACTACGTAATATCAGTTGTAAGCAAATACTCGTATACTCGTAGATAAACGTTGCCACTTCATGGAACCTGAGATACGTCGGGTGGCACTCTGTCTATTCGATCACTCGCCTTGTATCTCGAGGCGCTGTCCGGAGTGACCCTGGCCGCGCAGGGACTCGACCTGACGGACTTGAGCTCGTCAGCCAAATCTTCGCTGTCCTCTCCGTCCGTGTCTTCCTCGACAGTCCTCTTCCGCTCCAGTTTTAGTCCTCTGCCGAAGCGGTACAACTCCGGCCCGCCGACCACGGAGACGCCCTCCGCCAGAGGGTCATGGCGTTTGTCCCGGTGGCTGCTCTTGAGTGCGGTCTTATCCCTTAAAAGAGATTGGTCATGGGTCAGGAGGTCGAACTCGTTTTCAGCAGACTCCATCCATCCACTCTACAAAAAAAATCAATTGTCATCGACGAATTGTCTTTGGAATCTATTTTTGCAGTACCTAAAGAACCAATTGACCCACGTCCCGAACCGGTCCTCTATTTGTATCCGGAAATTTGTCAAAAAGTCGACTGATTTTAAATAGTTTCTTCTGCAGTTACAGTTGCAACCATTACATTTTGTAGTAATTTCGCGAATGATTTGATTTATGATTTACATAGGGGTTTAATGCATAAGAGTCAAAGGACAAAAATTCTACATACATATCTCGAAAAAAATAACTTGAAATGTGACCTTGACCTATGTGTTTAATTCTATTGCCGTCAATCGGCAACTTGGCAATCAATAAAGCGGCAAAGCACGACAAGTTTTACACGCAAACTGTTACGACATCCGACTCTTCCCATTCTCTTCGGGGACTTATTGAGCCCACATAACACAATCAATACTGACCCAAAAATAGTGTGATGTCACATTACTGTGACATCCTCCCGTTGTTTCATTCCGATCCCGATGTTCTGTTTTCACCGCTTGGCTTTCCGTAAGAGTTTCGTTTTTCATATGATAAAAAAAGAATCTTTTAATAATAATTCTTAACTCCCTTTAATACATATTACTCATATATTAAATTATAAAATGCCTTGGTAAGATGAACTACAGTCTTAAGATATATATAATGTCTGTATAAAAAGTATCGGTAACAATTTTTTCCTGACGTGTGCGTGAAGTGCTGAATTCAGACAGTCGATTAAGTGTGCGCATGACCGCAGGTCCAATCGGTATTGATAAGATGACAGTGCACACCATTATCACTGAGCATTTGGCGATGCGAAAGACCGGCGCAATACTCGTCCCGAAAGTCTTGGCGGATGACAAAAAGCGGAGTCGAGGGTCTGCTTGAGAAGACCCTTTGCAACGGAATTGCGACGATTCCACAACTCCCTTTTCGTCCCGACTTGGCACCAGCAGATTATTTCCTATTCCCAAAAGTGAAATCCACCCTCTAAGTACACCACCATTGGACCCTAAGTGCCGTCAAAGAAGCTTGCACGCGTACCCTTAAGGACCTTACGGAATCAGGGAGCCTTCAAGTCGTAGAAAATCCGCTGACAAAAGTGTGTCGTCGTTAAAGGGATGTATTTTGAAGAATTTTAGTCATTGTAGCAATTACTAAAATAAATCTGTTTTTCCGAAACTTTTCCAGATAATTTTTATGTAAACCATGTATGTCTGAAGTGTCGTGTTCAGTAATGCACGTGTACAATTTTATCCTTTAAACTTTTATAATGTTCTCAAAACGAACCACGTAGTAGGTGCTTAGTTTTTCTCATTTCGGAAAGATGACAATTTTAAGTACAAGTGTTTGATTTGAGATTTTGTAGCATCATATGAGAAAGTGAAAATTATTCAAACAGTCCAGAGTGTGTTATAATTAAGAATATCTGAGCGTGACCACGTATTTCCCCTAGGTCTATGAAATCTATATAACCGGACCACAGAACTCCATCACCTGGCGGACGGCCCTACCACGGCCCTGTGATCTTCACCGCGTCAGTACGGATAGTGCGTGACTCCACTGAGTCCAGGTGTGAATCCCTATAGCTATTCAATGAACAACGGAGTAATAGACGTAAATTTTAATGGTAGTAGATATTTCGGTCACCCAATTGACCATCGTCGGGGAGGGGAGGAAATTAAGGGAAGGATTTCATACGGAAAATCTCAATGTAGAGCCGCTGTGCGTAGTTGGGTGTGTGCTCAATCTGGTAGGAGGGATGGAAGGAATAGGGATAGTGTCCGGGGATTGGGGGGGAGAGAGAGCGGGGAAGGAGTGATTTGCTCAAGTGTATCTTACGTGTGGATTCGTGATGTGTTTTTTCTAAAAATTTGTGACTAAACTGAAATATTTATGGCCGATAGTACCCATTTCGTAGGTAATTATGTCGTATTAGTGCACGTGTATATATAGACTTTTGCTGGCATCAAAGCTGAAGTTGTCAATCGCTTGCAACATCCTTACGTTTTGAGAAGTGATGCTATCGCTGTTTCAAAAATGTGTTTAGCGATCGCTGATAGGGAAAATTGCACTTTTTAGAAATTATCCAATTCTTCTTCGGATGCAATGACGGAGTAATTTGTCTGTCTTTTGTTTTGTGGCTAGTGCTGAACTTTATTTTTTTATGCAATTTTTTAAAAGTGCACTTTAGTTTTTGGGATTTCTCAACGAGTTATGTAGCCTGTTGCGGTTTGTGGACCTCATGTATTACGCTCGCATAAATATTTTGTGGAGATCCTTGGTAAGTTAATGTTAGAATGAGATCT
The DNA here is from genome assembly GCF_022747635.1 of Hetaerina americana. Classification (NCBI taxonomy): domain Eukaryota; kingdom Metazoa; phylum Arthropoda; class Insecta; order Odonata; family Calopterygidae; genus Hetaerina; species Hetaerina americana. Next base: position 47,349,082 of record NW_027287316.1, read on the forward strand.
AGGTGAATTTCTTTTTGTGGTTATCGTATTGTGCACTTATTAGAGTGTCTTTATTTTTTAATCTTTCTCTCTCTCTTCTCCTTTTAAAATCATGCATAAAATTATACCAAAAAATATGAAAAAAATCGTCGAAATAGCCGTTTCTAAAGTGGGGTACAACATTACTTTCCAAAATTTAATTAAAATCGCATACATTTCTTGGAGAAATAACTGTACTAAATCTCATAATGCAGCAATATAGTTCACCATTCTACACCCTTTGTTCCCCTCTGAACAATATTTTCTGCCTCCTTGGCCCTAGAGCACCATCTCATAACTCCGGAAAAATATCAGCAGTTTTTTTAAAAGTATTTCTCGGAGCGACACTCAAATTCTTCAGTTACAACTATGGCTCTTCCTCCCGAAAATCTTCCCCGACGAAGACGTCACATTCAACAACAGATGATCGGTCCCAAATCCAACTTCCTGCCAACATAAATGGATGGCAAGTTGTTACTATCCAACTTTTACAAAATATGTATTTTAAAATCGAAATTTTGACTCGTCGTTTGGAACAAAAAACAACATCCAACACCATTTATTTACTTTACCAACCATCTTAGGGTCATTATTATTAATATTAGAAACTTCCAACAAATGAAAAAGTGATATTTCATTTTTTTCCATTATTCGCTTTTTTATTCCCATTGCAAGACAGTAAAAAATCCAAAATTAAGCTCTTTTCCTGCCATTACCTTGGTACGAGTATGTGAATTTCACCCGCCGATGGGCTTAGTACCAGATGAGCTCTATCCTCGCGTATCAAACCAACCTTTGGGTTGATTGCTGCAGTGGTGCTGCTAGTACAATTTTAAGTACATGTGTGTGTAAAGCTTATATTATTGGGCCTTAAACGGTAAACATTCATTTTCAGGAGGTCTTATTGAAACGTTTTCTTTGAATATACGAGGGCGGTTCAATAAGTACCCGTGTTTGACAACAAAGGGCGTTCCTGAGGGAAGTTTATGTTATCAACGTGTGCTGTCATCTATCAAACGACGATGAAACGAATTTCAGATTGATTTAAAGGTCAGTTTGGATTTGGCAGCCATTCGAGTAAAACGTGTTTCGTGATTTTCGGTAAGATGGAAAAAGAGCAATATCGTTCGGCAATTCGCTTTTTGTTTTTGGATGGGAAGAATGCGAGGAGATAAAAGCAAAGTTGGATGCTGTTTATGGGGACACTTCGCCATCTATGACCACTGTTAGATATTGGTTCAACGAATTTAAACGTGGGCGAACATCTGGTTTTGATGAGGAGCGACCAGGACGCCCGGCAGACATGGTTACTGAGGAAATAATTCAAAAAGTCCATGCCATGATTCTCGCTGATCAACGAACGAAAGTGCTCAAAGTAGTAGAGGCCGTGGGTGTGTCGACCAGAACGGCACTTAATATTTTACATGATAAGTTGGCGATGAAAACATTGTCGGCCCGATGGGTGCCGCGATTGCTCACGGAGGACAACAAGCTGATTCGGCTGTCAACTTCATGAACTACGTTATGAATTGCTGCCGCACCCCCCGTATTCACCCGATCTGGCTCCCTGCGACTTTATCTTATTCCCTAACATGAAGAAATAGCTCGCAGGAAAAAAATTGAGCTCAAACGAGGAAGTTATCGCCGAGACAGAGGCGTATTTTGGAGAGTTCGACAAATCCTATTTTTTGGAGGGGTTAAAAAAACGGCCGGAACGTTAGGAGAAGTGTATCTTTCTAAAAGGGGACAATGTTGAAAAATAAAAAAATGTTTTTGAAAAAATGGTTTCTTCATTTCTAACACGGGTACTTATTGAACTGTCCTCGTATATATTCATAATTGTCTCTGCGCATAAAAGTTTATTTCTCATATCTATCGAACTACTAAGCTTAAATGATGTTGTTTAGGTTTTTATTTCATATAATTGCTTATTTATATAAATAAATTGTATTTCCAATAATCCCAGTATGCGGCCCATGATATAAATTAATAAAACCTCCACAATTAGTAACACCAGGCTTTGAACCATACAGCCTAACTCAAAAAGTGAACATGTAGCCACATTTGTCATAATGTCACTCTTAATACAAATGTCCATGTTGAAAGAGGCACTAATATTATTTACCTGATTGCGTGATTTAAAAAAAACACAGGAGAGCAATTAACAAATGCACGTACCTTCGAAATATGATAGTGGATCACTCGATGGTGAGCTGACGCTTCCACTACAATAAAATCGCACAGGTAACAGGATGCCTCCAAAAACTGTTTGATTTCTCGTCAAGTTCATGACTTTTATGCATGTCACAATAATGAAATAGTTGTCTGGAAATGTTGAGTGAAAATGATCTAACGGGACTTTTACTCTCAAGCCGTGGGTAGATTTTTCTGGAGCAGACCAGAAACATTCGGCTATCTTTCCCTACGATGAAAGTCCAACATTCAAAGAAATACAGCACAGACTTTTCCCTCGCCTGAACTACCGCTCGAGATTATTTGACATGATATTCCTACCCATATTTATGCTTAGGGATCACGCAGCATTGGGAAACGAAAACTTTTCGGTAGAGGTACGTAGTTTGAAATGCTAGAGTCACATAATTACAGCGCGCACGACTTCGTCAAAGAATTATGATAAGCGAATCTCTCTCAGCAGTCAGCACACAGGTGGCCACCACAATCTGACTTTGACCACGCCGAGCGTGACGTGGTGAATGGTTCGCTGATTATGAAAGCATACACGAAGGTAGACTTCAGAGGTGGATGACCCCTTTGTTTTCACTCGATTCACGAAAATTTTTATGCCAGGGGATAGTCCAAAAGGCTCACCGTTTTTAATGGATTGACCTTAAAAGAGGAGTGTGGTAATTATCTTTTAAGATATTTTACAACAATTGTGCCAACAACTCGTGGTTGTTGGAATCGTTGATTTATGTTGAAAGTGCGTGGTAATTTGAATGCGGTCCATGCCTATTGTCCTCATTTGAATTGCGTTAATAGACATGAGATTCTTTGCGACATTTCTCATGGCTAAAGTCGCTTATGATATCGATTTTACGTCAGAATATTAAAAATTCGCTTAGGTAGTACGAAGACCTCAGAAATCATAATCCAGCCGCAAACGTTTTCGCGTAAGCATCGGTGGTGGAGGAGTAACATCCTCGCCAGCTAACCCTGGGGTCGCGGGTTCCACTTCTACATGGGTGGATTGCTCTGCACCTAGGTCTTTGGGTGTTCGTGGTAATACTCGTTATTTAATATTTATAGTTTAAACTTTCGTCTCTGTAATGTCTTTTGTCTCAAAATGATAGACCACGTAGAAGGTTGTTTTTGGATAATTTATTATTGGCACCCAACGGTTTAATTTAGGTTTTGGGTGGACACAGGCTCTGTAACGATACAGCATTTATTTAACTCTCCTAACGAAACACAACCTGAAATCTGACACTATATTAAGTCCCGCTTCGATTCCTCATACTTCCTTCCCCCTTCAGTCCTTCTAATATGCATGTCCTATGCTTATCCCTTTCTCGCTTGCCTAAAGTTCCTTTCTCTATCACCGTATTCAACATCCCAACGCTAATCAAAATGCTCCGAATCCATAATTCCAGCCTCCTTTGTTTTGTTAATTTGGTGCAAAATTAATAAACTTCAAACAATAAATGTGCAAATTTTCCATTAAGAACGAGTACCATCTCCGCTATTGTCCAAATAATATTACTATTCGGCTCAAAAGGTTTTTTTAATTAATAGAATAGAAAAAATAAATTGGACCCATTCAGACAAATTAATTCATTATTTAGGATTTTTCTCTAAAATAGGCAGCAAGGTTTAAGGATTATTTGGAAAATATCAGTGGCGAAAATATTCCAACTCTGAAGAGAAACATTGACGGCAAGTGGGAAACTGATGGTCTGGACTTGAGAATAAAGAAATTAATAAGAGTAAGTTTATATAGAACTGTCGCAACAGTTCACTATGGAGTAGTAGTAGTTTTTTTTGGGGAGGAGACCGACAGCTAGGGTCATTTGCGGCATTATGAATGGACGGGAAAGGATGAAGGGTGGAGAGAAATCCGGCGTCGCCATTAGCCTACTCTTGTCGAAAGGCGCCAAGGGGCCCGAAGTTCAACGTCCCATTCGACGGACGTCGTTCTCACTCATAAGTGCTCTCCATGAAGCACCTCAAGTAGGGAGCGGGAATATTTGTTGTCTTCATGATTTGATCCCGAGCCCTATCGATGGGAAGCCTCTACGTTAGCCACCGCACCCCCCATTTCACTATGGAGTTACTCCTTTTTCAATGCACTGTATCCTTCTTCAGCTCCCCCACAGAACTCCTAATTCTCGTCTTCTCGCTTTCTACCCTCTCACATATCCCCTCGGTCACGTTTCTGATTTCGCCGAAATGTTCTCCGCCAACTTCCTCTTTTCGTAGAAGGGATATGGGAGAGAGATGATAGCGAGAGGTAGAGGGGTGCTGAAGGCAAGGGAGAATTTCAAATAGCTCTTTGGCAAGAGAATAAAACTTCCGGATGGCATGAAGGGAGTACTTCCGGGAGTTGTGTGCGCTCAGGTAATTTTTTTTAAGTCGACAAGGATACATATTTAAGGGAGTGTCGAAAGCCTACCTCTACACGATATACCACACAAAACAACCTCTACCTTCTTTTAGACTGAGAATGGTTTGTAAGATTTAGACTGCAGATCTTTGTTTAACGCCCGGAACCGCATTGAGAAACGCAAAAAAATAAGTGTCGCAAGTTTTATTTTTGTTTCAATCGCGGATTCGAAGTCACTTTAAAATGAATTAAAAATGTCGATTCGATGATGAAGGTTTCTGTGCATGATATCAGATGTTACGAATTATTTCCAAACTTGGTAATTGTTTTACAAATTGAAATTCCTGATGGCATGGGATTCATGTCACGCCCTAACGTTCTCACCTTCCCTTTCGTCGCCTGACCTGCTTCCTCCGTTCCATTTGCACCACGTAGAGTCTGTAGAGCTGCAGAAGGATGACCAGTGTGTTCTTGCAGGCGAAGAAGACGTTTAAATAGGAGACGATGCGGAAGTGGATGATCAAGAGAAGCCTGAACGCAACAAATGGCGCGTCCTGTAGAACCATGTTGATCACGATAGCCCATGCATCGACGGAACAGCAACATATCTCGTCTCCCTGAAAATATGCAGAGACTTTAAAATTGTGTTCAGCGATCAAATACAAAATGCAATATCTATGTAACAGTCATTTTGATACAGTTCATTAAGTTGCCACAGAAAATCAGCGTTGACATGTTCAAGGGACTTAATTTTTCCATGGACCTGTAAAGCAGTGATGTTCCGCCTTCTTTTTTGGATTGTTTCTCTTGGATTGTGTTGGGCTTTGAGAAACTCATTCATCCATATTCTTTGCGTCCCTTATCGCTGTCATTATATGTGAAACGGACTTATTTGAAATGCACTTAAGGATTCTAGATACTCTGATGTACTCCACCGCTCGAGACACTGGCAAGAGTAATGATTGCCCTTAGTGAATTAATGGAATGGCAGAGAAAGCTGAACGACATTTTTTTTTTATTATTTTTCTTTTCTAAATTATGGGTGGTGTCCTAGCACCCCCCGCCACACGCCCTTGCGGCGGCTTGCGGGGTATTGAGTAGATGTAGATGAACAACAATAGAGAGAGCTTTTGAAGCTCGCAAAGGAGGCTGTAAAGACCCCTTAAATCAGTCGGGCAGCTATCTTCATTTACAGTCTTTATCTTCATTCACTACCATCCGGCTGGCTTACAATTAGACAGGTGGCTAATGCGCATGCCGTGGGATTAACACATTAACTGATGTTCACTGAATGAGTAAAATTTTGCATAATTGCACTATAAATACGAGGGTGGTCTGACAAGTTTCCGACCTCAAGAGTTTCAGAAAATTTCGGAAAAAATGTCTTTTACCTTTGTTAGGTATATAAAAATATTATAAACATGTCTTGTATCTTTGTGGTCTGAAAAGTTTTCGACCTCGAGAAAATCAGAAAAATGTCTTGTATCTTTATTAGGTCGGAAAATTTTCAGACCACCCGTATATATTGTGAGAAATATATAGTTTTACTTCATCAGTGATGATGAATATTTACTAAGTTGAGCCTGAAACCATTGAGTTCAACAACTGCTGCCTACCAGAAGGTTGCGAGCTTGAACCCCGCATTGATTTCACGTTTTCATGATATTTATTTATCAAAGAAAATCGTGCAATAGGAGTTCATATGCCAGAAAATCAATTATTACTGCTGAAAATCATAGCAATATCCAGTTGCACTCAGTTGCCCCATCGGTTCTGGGCTCTGTAGATATTTCTAACACCTCCCCCTTATGCAGATTTATTTTCAATTTTCGACGTGTGAAAAAACATTCAGGGAAATTCTTCATTTATTCTCTAAAATAAGTAGTCAAACCACGGTCATTAACCCGAAGACTGGTTTTTTTCACGACAAGATAGATATCACCCATGATAATTATTTGTAAGCCCGAGGGTGCGTGGAAATCGTATTGACAAGAAAGTGAAGACTTGATTTTCCTGTGTCGACACCATATGAATTCAGCAACTTTAAAGAGCATTTTTAAGGTCCTGTTAGGGCGTCCGTCTAACTCCACCAGATCTGAAATCGGAACTGAGTGATTGGGTAGAGCATGGCTGACAATGCTTCAGCGTTGAGAACTGCAGATATAAAACAACATGCCCAATAACTTATCAATACATTAAGATACGTTTATCCTAATAACGTTATTACCTTGAGTAGTAATAATTATTATACTAACGTTATTTATCTATCAAATAATAGGAAGGATATCATACCCCTTCGTTAATTTTTTTATATAATTTCACATTGGTAATTTTTAACGCACCGGGATAAATTCAAACTTGAATTATCACTCTCGACCTAAACGTGGGATAATTTGTCCGCCATTAGTGAACACTTAATTGCGATGAAAACCTCGGCAATTCTCTGTGAATTTAAACCTCCGATTCTCATTGTGGATTGATCAATGACTCTGTCGCCTAACAAACCCTTGTGACTTTCGAAGCCAGGGTAGAAAATGGATTCACATTCCTTGAGGCGGAGTATACTGAAGCCATGAACTTTTAAAGGCTACCTTGGTATTTCTTCTCAATACGAGCTATCCATTTCAAAGTTCGTGTTGTGTGGAAATAAACTACTGACTAAGCGGTATACTCAATCTAAGTGTCGTGGGTTCGATTCCCACCTGGGTGGGTTTTCCTCCACCTAGGGCTTGGGTGTTTGTAAATTTCTACATTGTTTTCACTGTTAATAGTCCGATGTAAACGCCAAAATGGCTGTTTTTGGACCAAGACTAAATAAATACATAAATAAACTTCACTGCAATTCCATTCAGGATCACTCTTAAAAATTTACTCGGCATGGTATATCTAGGATCAAAGAATACTTAGAACCAGCAAAGTATGAAATCTATGTTAATGCGAGATGTATTTATCTCTGATTCATATGTCCTTCAATGTATTTGTCGTTGTTGTGTTCGTTGTAAGCATATATTTTCTCGCCTGGCGTACTATTTTATAAAAGTCATTGGAGCAATGTTGGTTATGAGTTTACCTTCTCATGTTTGCGATGTTGTTTAATTCATTGCATAACTAAAGTTTAGGGCTTTGGTGAGAAATGGTACATCGAAGTTACCAATACATCGATAAGTTTCATCAGCAAAAAATTGCCAGTCGAAATGCTGGGTTTAGATGATCTATGCAATTATTTAATAATGCTTATTTGGTGTAATGGAGTGAATTAGAAACAACCACAGAAAAAGAGGGATAATATGCGAATAGCAAATAGCATATATATATATATATATATATATATATATATATATATATATATATATATATATATATATCTCGATTATACGAAACACTCACACGAGCAGTATAATATTGGAACGGCACAATAGAACACAAATAAAATAGTAACACTTAAAAGGACATTTTGATTAATTTGAGGAATTTAGGGGATTCAAAGCCATCGTACTAAAAATAAAGAACAATTGTCAACCAGTCTTAATTTTGGTTGTTCATTTGTAAGTGTTCATCAAGGTCAACCACAGTATGCGGGACAATCTTACGGTGAATGTTTTTCTTAATAGTAGATTTGAGTATTATTCAGTTACACCATGAATTAAAAATAGGAAATCGAATTTTGTTGTTTGTTGCGTAGTGAGTTCTTTACTTTGAGCGCGGCACGTTAAAGAGTCAAATAAAGGAACTAATTGTAATCCATTCGCAAATCTTTAAATTGCGATTAGTCTTTGAATACGAAAAATTCATTAAAATCAGTTTTGTCTTGATTTTCGGGGTCTACAAGGCCTTTTCATTTGTTCAAGCGGACATTTTTTATAACAATTTATGTGTGCACATCGCTTATCCGGGGACGTGGTAGTCCAGCCGTGGATCGTTAGACTACTGACCCGGTTCGATTCCCGGGCATGCCTCTCTGGCCACTCCAGGTCCACCAGAGCTGTGTAATTTTTTCCGGGCACCAAAACTTTCTGGGAAAACATAGCCGGCACAGGGAAAGGAACTGTCCCCTCTACCCTGGTGTGTGAATTTCACACGTCATTGGGCTTAGTATTGGGTTGACTCTACCATCACCTATCAAACTGACCTTCGGGTTGATGATTGTATTTTTTTATCCCTTATCCCATATTTATATTTCGTCGGATGTGACTTAAAAAGTGTTATGGTAAATTTATGGCTGTTTTTAAGTAGCTGTTGAATTGAATTCAGCCCCTAGTCCAAAGTGAAAAGGATTTTACGTGCATCTCGTAATTTGACACGAGTGAGTGTCGAAGATTTTTATATGGCTGTTAAGGTTCCTTGGACGAAGGCAAGTTCTCTTATGGCTGATGTAATGCTCGTTTATGGGCTGTAAGGGCCCCGAGGTCGGCAAGAAGGGTTCGGAAGACCACCCTGAGGGTCATGCCCTGATATGACGGTGGGAAAAGGGCCGTGAAATTTCATTGATATTTGTTACGGGTTCAAGCCATAAAACACTATACATTTCATTTTCCCCATTTCTACCAATACTTTTTTTTCAAAACAACTTGTCTTCCATAGTCTTTTAATAGATATGCTTTAAATTATTTTAACATTCATGGCGATTCAAAGAAAGCAAGAAGCCGGTACGAAATCAGCTACAATTCGTATGTGCTGCATTCCATGTAAATGGCACCATGAAATTAAATATGTGGATGCCTTATATTAGGAAATAGTGATTCACACTCTTGGGTTGACCGACGGGCAATTTTATAACTTTTAATGAGCGTTGGAATTAGTATCAATGACATATGGACATACTGTTCAACTTTAAATATAGACTAATTCTAGAAAGAGTGGCGCACAATTTTTCTCTCAATTCAGTTCAGCTTGAGGTTTACCGACAGTTTGATATATTCCACAAAAAATCAATTATCACATAGGTGCGTTTTAATGTATAGCACTGCTGCCTAACCTGAACCCATCTGAGCTTTATAAAGAGCGTATTGAACGTTTCTATTTAAAAAATAATTTGGACTTTATCATAGAGTCACAGGAGTGTCATCACCATAAATGATATACCGTGTTCAAACCGAATCAAATTGATCGTGGCATACATCCAGTCCGCCAATCACTGTAAATAAGTGATGGAAAGTTCCTAAGGATTTGCAAAAGAATATGTAATTCGCTTACAAGGAGAATATGAATATGTGTAATGTTTTAACGCGGTCATTCTGCGCTTTCTCAAAAGAGAGCTTACCTATTTATTTTGATTTTTAATTTATTAAGTGAAGAGTTGGCCGTATGGGAAGGAAATATGATGCTGGACGCATCCGACACAATTCAAGTAAACTGGTTATTCCGAATACCGTATTTATATAGAAATGGTGTGGCGAAAGAAGCTACCGATTCTCCTCTCTTTTTCCTCTTCGTTAGAAAACTATAGGCAGGAGGAGCATGGAACTAAATATAAACATCTCATCCGTGGGTAATTATAATTAAAATACCACCCGAGGGATGAAAATGGTTAGTTGTTTAGGTGATTCGTTATGTTATTAATTTAGTTATTTCACTGTAGCATGGAAATATTTATAATATTTCTTGCGGGAAATACTCACATAAGTATTTCGAAAGACACGGCATTAAGTGTTTCGTTTCCGTAGAAACGTTTTTATTTTCCCTTAATCATTCCGCCCAATTGAAACGGACTCGTGTTTTAAGTTCTTGTCACTGTATCTATTCAGTGCGGTCAATATCTATCTGCCGTAAGGCATCGAAGCGTTTCTATGTCCTTGTCACTTGGTTTCCTCAAGCACACCAAAGAGTTAGCTACTCACAAACAGGGTGCGACGCAAGGAAAAAGAGGCGAAGGGGTCAATTGTCCCATTCGGGCCAACGTATTAGGGCCGTGGGAAATTGATAAGATGATATGATATTTTTTAAGTGTGACCAACGCCTTTGACTGCACTATGTCTAGTGAAATTGCAGTATTTCGACTAATTTATGGGGGTAGGCTATACCTTGACCTCTTGAGCGTCTGCGGCCCACCTACATTTGCACACCCTCGCTGTTTACATCCCTGATTTATAAACGATCAGGGGTATGCTTTTCAAAGACAATTTACAAGGTGTTGCACGTAAGTTAGTAAGAGTCTTGGTATGACAGTGAATATTTTACAACGCGCATCACGTTTATATGTCACGTGATGTGGTATAAAAGGTAATCACGTTCACAATTGAGTTTACTGAACTTATATATTGATTGGTTTGGGAAATTGGAGCCATATGGCACATGTGAATGCCGTAATTGTTTGTGCATAAACTTATTTTGATCTCGCGAAAATTTTTCAAAACGTTTGGGTGCGTCTGTTATGCTTCATAACCAACGTGCAGTGTTTTTTTTCTAAGGGTGAAAGTAGATTTATATTTTTATGCTTTTCCAATCGGTTGATACCTAATGAATAACTAATTGTAACATTTTTCCACTAGAAAAGTACTACGATCAGTTATTCATTATTTTCGACTTTCACTATATCACGCCTGAAGCTACTCAATTTGTTCGGTTGATACCTCACGTGCTATGTACTAAGTTGAGAAATGTTTACAAAAAATAAAAGGGCGGGGATTGTAACCAGAAACTTGCGATGTATTCGAATCGGGTGAAGGGGATGATATTGACCCCACTTACTAATAGGGCATTAGAACCAGCTCAGCGATTGCGCTTTTGCTCATGTCCAAGTAAGTGCTGATATATGGAATGTCGTTTATCGCTCTTGTCCCTCAAACTTCAGTTATGCTCGCTCGTGTAGCTTGAAGTTCACAGCGACTCGGCTATCCTATTTTTTTTTAATGTAAGTGAGGAAGACTTCGCGCTGGGACTGAAAGAGACTTAGTGCGTGTACCCTTCCACCCAATCCCCTCCTGCCAAAGTCTGCCAAATCAGACTCCCCCTTCAGATTCATTTGATTCGCATTCCATTTATCCACTTCTCTCGTCCTTCGTACTCTTCCTCGCCATCACAAGCACTCCCTAGCCGCCAACCAACCCACGCAACCCCAGATCACCTCTTCTGTGGTGCACTAACATCACGTGTGTGTGCGTGGCCGGCTTTCTCACCGTGCAAAGGGGCGAGATTTTCAAACACAACTTACCCCGTCAAAGTAAGTACCCAAACCATGAGCGATATAAAACTAACTTGTATAAACCAATAGATTTGGTCATGACATCTGTTGTTTAAACTAATAATTCTGTACACCACTCTATTCGCGGTAATAACCTCTTAAATTCCTTCCATCACGTCAATATTTTGTCTTGGAATAGGAAAACATCGCATGGTTCTGATACTATGAAGTTACACAATGAGCTCAATACGAAATATTTGTTTACTGTCTCGATATATTTTTTAATCGACTCATCATAAAAATTGTACGTGCGTCTCCAAAAAGCATATTTTGCATTATGCCACATTACGCCCTATTCGAAAGTGAAAAACATGTGCAATACAGTGGCAATTTTAAAGTGGAACGGATATATTAAAAACCTTACCCTATTTAATTCGTATTCGATGCGTGCTACACGTCAAAAGTAATTTAGGCATGTGCTCTGTTCTCAGCTCTTATTTCATTGGAAATTAAGCTGAACTACCCCCCCCCTAAGCCGTCAGGGGGTTTTATGTCTGAGGCTTGCCTATTCTAGCCTATCCCTAAACGCCTTAAAGTACGTGTGGTTTGGTGATTATTGGCCCTCCGTACCATTTTGGTTTCCGTTGGTTCGAAGTGTTGCTCGTGATATTTCCTAGTGCTGTGGTGGCGAATTGTGCAAGGGAAAGAGAACTCTTTTTATCAGTCTGTTCTGAAATCAATTGCTATTATATTTTCGCTATAGTCTCGCTATGAATGCAGGGCTTAAGTTTTATACCTCTTGTCAGATTGAAACTGGAATGTTTTTGTATTTTTCTAAAAGTTTATCTTCCGTGTAATCTTTGCGTTTCTAGTGGCTCTCATTAGACGCTATCTAATAATAATATCTAAATAATCTTTCTGTTCGTCCATAACGATTCTTCATTATAAGAGACTGTTTTAGCCGTTACTCTGTGGAATTTTTCCATCGTATAGAAAGAAAGAAAACACAGCAATTCCACATTTACACTTTATTCAGACGACCATGGTTTCACCACTGCGTGGCATCTTCAGGACCTGAAGATGCCACGCAGTGGTGAAACCATGGTCGTCTGAATAAAGTGTAAATGTGGAATTGCTGTGTTTTCTTTCTTTCTATACGATTCTTCATTAAACAGTTATTTCTTCTAAATTACCTGTTTAATTCCAAAATTTGACCCTTTAGCTCGAAGTCCCAAACTGCCTCATTAATTTTAGGCATAATATCCAACGCAAAATAACACATCTCTTTAATCTTTTCATCCGAATATATTCCCACTCCCTATGCTTTTGATGAACCCAAGTTTTTTTCTTTAAATACAGATCCGAATATGTTCCTAATCCGCCAACAAAAGGTTAGTTTTGGACATTTATTTACAATCTTAATGTACTATTCGTCGCATGGACTTCATTGACCTATATATTGTCTTAAGTTATTTCCCTCTATTATTTGACCTACTTTATCGTTCGGTTCTTTGTAAGTACATTGTACCTACCCCCAACAAGCCTATTCTCTTCCCCACTTACGTGACATCCTTCTTTCTATCACGGTATCCAGCTCAATGTTTCCTCCTCCCACTTCATCTCCTTCGAATTTCGCTTAGGAACTCGCTCTTTTCTCCCACAATAGTTCAAAGTTCTTTTCTTTTCATGTTTGCCGGTCGCATTATTCATGTGGGTGACTTGCTCGCCTGCCACTTCAAAGGACGCGGCTTCGAGTCCCGCCTCGAGCATGTGTATTATCTTAACTCTGGTGGCTCGGCCCTCGAGAAGCTTGATGACAAGATATAGGCTTATCGGGATCCCAAAGGGCGTTTGGGCCACCAGAGGCGTCCGGGGAGCAAAAAATAATATTTTCTCAAGACGTCACCATACCCACATCTCAAGTACCTCCGATCTATTCTCGGTTCTATTTTTCGGTTCTTAGAGAGCTACGCTGCATATTAAAAGCCTCTTCTAATACTTCCTTAGAGCCTCAAATAAACGCACTGGTCATTAATTCGCTTGTTCGTGTAAACCCTTCTTCTTTCGCAAACGCGAATTTTTTTTATTTTATAATTTTTATTTTTCTGCTCTACCATTCCCGTTGTTGCAACCATTTCCCTCCTAAATAGTGTCTAAATACGTGAACTGCTCCACCACCTCTGGCTTATTCTTTGCTACCTAACTGTATTTTAGCCGACTTACTTTTTAATAATCTCAATACTTTCCTTATTTTGTCACTAATCTTTATCCCATATTTCTCGCATTGATCCTGTAAATCACTCAATAAATAATAACTGCATTCCATTGGCTGTCTTACTAATCATTGCTTGATCATGTGCAAACTTATTTGACTAAAATCATCTCGCCGCCCAATTGTGACCCCAGCTCAAGTCCGTCTCGTTCCAGCGTGTGCATGTTTGTTAAAAAGTACCAGCGATGACGAGAAACCCTGTTTCACTCCACTTCCCATTTACTGCTCATCACGTTCTACCTCCCCCCTCATATCTGTGCCGTTTGATTCCTGTGCAGGTATTCAATATTACTTTTTTATTATAGGAAACCCACTTATACAGACCACATAATTTCTAATGATTCCGCACACCACTTTTCTCAAAAACACGCAGCCCTCCACTCCATGATCCACCGCCTCCTACACATCCCCCTTTCCCCCAAAAACTTCAACATTGAACTCGTGAATATCACTAATATAGCTACCAACAATGGTTTCAACCCCAAACTAGTTGACACATTACTACGGAAAAAACAAAAAGCAATCGCCATAAAAAGCATTTTCGTATCACAGCCCGCAGTATCTAAAGATTTTAAGTGGTGCTCGATCCCATTTCTGGGAGATCTTTCATATAGGATTTCCAACTGCCTACCCACCTCACTCAAAGCAGCCTTCTACCCACCCATAACCCTCTCCAAACTTCTAGCCAATGGAAAAGACACCCAGGATAGCCTTCTCAAATCAGGCATTTATAAACTGAAATGCGAGGATTGCAACAGCGTTTATGTCGGTCAGACCGGCAGGAATATCAAGTTACGAGTCAAGGAACACGCTAGGTGTCACAAAAATCAGAATAACAACTCTCTCTTCGCCAAGCATTTACTAGAATTCGACCACAGCAGTGACTTTGTCCCAGAGATATTACACACACTCCCAAAAGGATTAAAAATGGACGCTCTCGAGCAATTAGAGATTAGAAGGCACTTGGTAAACCCCAACACGACACTTTGTAATGAGCAATTATTCCCATACCCCTCTCCACTCCTCTCCGAGAAATAAGCCTGGAAATGGTCAAAACAATCCATCAACGCACCTGCGAGCCCCCACCCCTCTCAAATCCTTCCAACCCTCCCCGCCCCCACTCTGTCCTGAGGGTATATATTCTTGCTCTGTCTGTTTTGCAAATTTGTACCTGATGATGCCGCAAGTCGGTGAAACGCGTTGTACCGTATAATAAAATCTGTGGATAAGTACGAGTCTTTCTTTTTAGTATGGATATTCAATATTACGCCTATACTTTTCTCTCTACTCTTATTCTTGTTTGCACCAATCTACTCCTATACTTGGTTGTACGCCTCTATATTCCGCAATACTTCAATAAGCTCTGTTGTTCTATAATCTTGTAAACCAGGAGGCAGGAATCAACATTCTGGTAGCATTTTGCATTTATTTCTGTTGAAGTTCTCATTATAGCAGTGAATTCATATGTTCTCCTTCCCTCCTTCAAAACCAAAATCCAATTTCACCTTGGTATTTATTTACGCAATTACGTATATTTCTATGGATAATTCTCAGCAATATTTTGCTGCATGTGAAATTAAATCTGACGTTCTACATTCAGCCCTAACATATACCCTTAGTCCGGTATTCGTGCATTGTTGGATTGTTATAGAAGGAAACAAAAATGTAACTGACCCTGTACCTAATGATTGACATGCTTGCGATTGAAATCTTGAGAAATTATTCCTATTTTAGAAACGTCTGTCGTGTTACTAATAAAAAGTACCTGATAGAAGACGAGCCTGGACATCTTTGTTATGCATGAGGAGGAACAACCAAGCTTTCTTCAAGAAAAGATCAAGGGGCTATTAAAGCGCTGTTATAAGCTGTGTGAAGCACGGTGGCCAAAAGACGCGATCCGTAAGGTGAAGAAATTGCTTCTTCACTTATATTGACGTGATTGGGCATCAAAACAGCAGATTGACATATCAAATTTTGGAATTCAGTTATTATCGATTATTATTTAGTTATTGTTTAGAATGTTTTCAACTAGAATGTAATAATTCTTTCATTAATCTATTATACTTTTATAGGCCCCAACGAACGGTATCGCGCATTCGACATGAATACCTTTATTTTTATTCTTGAGTTTTCTTTTTAAGGTAGATTTTTGATGAACACAAACTTCAAATCCCTACATTTGTCAGCCTCACCTAACAATACGCAGCCAGATACCCCATACTCCAAAAATCCCTTCTCTAATTCCGCCAACATAATCAAGGACATAATTAAGAAAATGAATACATTTAGCCCTGCCTAAATAATATTCCGAAACGTGAATCAAAATTGGTATTTTGGATTCCTCTTGTCGAATTCCTTCATCATAAATATATTTTATTAAAGCTTTTTTTATAAACGGTGAAATGTCTGGCGTCAACTGTTTCAGCACACATAAGGTTAAGAAAGCGCTTCCTTACATTTATTTCATAATATTTTTAGCAAATTCAGATAAAAAAACATATAGTCATTTCTTTTCATTCGATCTAATATCCTGCCACGCTTTTTCTATTTCTGGACAAAACCTATCATTGTCTGATCATATTCCGTTCTACTTCCAGGCTGTCTGGCCTAATAAATAAATATATATATATAAATAAATAAATATATATATATAACGAGGATGTGGTCTGAAAAGTTTCCGACCTCAGAAATTTCAGAAAAAATGCCTTGTGTCTTTGTTAGGTTGGAAACTAAGACTAACCTAACAAAGACACAAGGCATTTTTTCTGAAATTTCTGGGGTCGGAAACTTTTCAGACCACCCATGTATATATATATATATATATAAATGTGTGTGTGTATATATATATATATATATATATATATATATATATATATATATATATATATATATATATATATATACCTGTATATATAAGTATAGGATAACATTCTCTAGGTATCCCTTCCACATTCGGTGAATATCAGCCGGTTATTAACTTTTTGTCTTATCTCGATGCTTATTTTATCGGTCGGTAATTTCAGGGAACCAGTTTTATATCCACTTTCCTAAATCGGGGTGACGTGACCCATTTTCCATTCTTGCGGTACATCCGATAAGGACTTAAAATACTAAATATTTTATGCTTAAGAAATATGCTTTGTAGATGTGGTGCAAGAGCTTTGCTCGGTAAACGCTCTGGAATCTCTTCGCTCTGTGGGAGTTGTTAGTTCTGATAAACTGTATTTGTTTTACCAATCCCTTTTGATTTATTGTTGACGTCTCTCAATGGTTCATTGATCTCGGGGAGATTAAGTTTTGCTTGGGGTTATCTTACGATGTACGATGTGGAAATAGGTATCTCGTCTCTGTGCCATAGTGACTCAAACCTTGAATTATAGAGGTCAGTCTGCGCACGTTTTCTTTTAAACCAGTCTCTCTGCTCCATATTTTTCAATTGCAAATTTTTACTTTTAATCATAGCCTGTCATTTAAAAAAAAAATTGAAGTTTGAGCACTCGGGGTCAGTAACGTATGGCAATTAGGGCATGAAAAATATTAAAAGATAGTTTTAAAAATTGAAATATGTGTGAATTAAATACGGCGTTTTTGTATTTTTCACAATAAACTCGTACATTCATTACAAATTCAGCATGAACAGAGAGCAGATGAGTGGATATATTTCAAATAATACACTAGCCCAGCCAGTTGGTAGCTGATATCTAGCCCATAATCGCAAATCTATTGATTATGGTCTTATCAATAAATATACAACTACGACACGCACTGTTTCGTACTTATAAATCTACGGAAAGCGAAGAAGACTGTAAATACTTAAACATCATCTTATCATTGTGTAAAGTTCGTGTTTCGAAAAGTCTGTATTTTTCCCACCCTTCTACTCTGCATTTTATCACCATCAAATGATCAAAATCAATTAGGTAATATTTATCGATTTATTTTGGTAATGTAACGATAAATCACTTTAATTTTTGTTTATTTTGGTCATTTATTGTTGTTTAAATGTCGCCGCAAATTCATGCGAACCGCAAATCAGTACTTGATTTTATGCAGGGTTTTCTTCTGTGCCTCCTCCCATGTGTTCCTTACCTGCTTTTTCCCACGAGTCGACGAGGTCCTCGGCGATGCAGTGGAAACGGCGGCGGACGAGGACATCCTTGACCTGCGCGCCTTCGTGGCAGTCAGGACGAGGGTGAACTGAAGGAGGCTCCACGCCCATATCGATAGGGTAAGCGTGACGAGAACCGGTTGCCTCGCCACCCGATCTTCCTGCAACAATCCACACACGATGAACACAGCGTTAAGAACCAATACAGCGTGCACTCACTCCCCGCGTTACGACATCGGTCTTCGGCGAGGGTTGGAGGAGGATCTTTATAGACTTTTGCGGATGTCTTTGATAGATCACTTGCGAATTTACTTTTTATGCATTAACGTTTTGGTGCTTACTGAAAACGGCTTTCTCAGCTGGAACTCATAACAATGATTGGGGGCCTAAATACTCGTTTCATAAATATAAGATACGTCGATTACCCTCACAAGGAAAGCACTTAAAACTGTTTCTTTAACTGTTCCTACCCCCGATAGGAAATGGTGTGATGGGAATGTTATGCATTTGCAAGCACAAAAATTTAAAAAAAAGCCCTTGGTGCCTCTCTTCATGAATATGACACTACCCACGGTGGATTCATCTCCATCCTATTTCCTTATCCTAATATCCTAACCTATTTGTAATATTAAATAATAGCCCCGTGAAGAAAAATGAAATGTTCCAGAGGGCAATTTAAATGAATAGTAGCCTATGTCATGGATAAAAATATCTTGGGCCGGATGAAAGACTTTTTGAGTGGTCGCGTTTGAATGGTCATCATTGGTGTTAGTTCAAATGCAATAGAAGTCACTTCAGTTGTTCATTCTTAAAAATAAAATCACTTAGGTTTTCATTCATACTCATTCATGCACTGTACCCTGTCAGCTAACGCCAGGGTGTGCGGCAGCGTTTCCCAGGGAAGTGTTACTTTTTGGGTTAAAAGTAGTCTGGTATATAATCACCCCTTGCCACACACCCTTGCGGGGGATTGCAGGGTACTTTGTAAATAAAAAAAGATACGTTTATTTGCCGATGACTCAGTGGTTTACCGATGTATCCGTAGTCCTGAGAAATACGGATAATTTAGCAATATAAATTTAAAAAGTCTGTGATAGATGGGAAAATGCTGAGGAAGCGAGGTATAGAGAGGAAAAGAAAAGCCAATTTGGATGGAATTGAGGTATAGAGTATGCACAGCTAAAGAGCGAGTTATATGTAATATAGGGTTTCAGAGTATTTAGTTTCGTGTTTGGGGAAGGTTTAGAAATGCATCAGCAGTGTGTAGTGTCTGTGTCCATCGAAAACTAGACTTTTAGACAGATTGAGAACAAACGAGTTTAACTATGACGCTAAAGGGATTATAATGGCCCCACACTAATTACGAAGGTCAGACCACAAAGATAAAATAAGGGAGATATATTCCAGCACAGATAGATAAACATACTCATTCTTTCCCCGAACAATCAGAAATCATAATAGTAAGAAGCCGAAGTCATTTTAGAAACATTAAAAACATTGAATTTAGGAGTTGAAACAATATTAAACATTGCAAAGATATATGGGTGCATGTGTGTGTTAGTTGGTAGTTTGAGTGTTTGCATAAGTGTGGTTTTTGCACGAATGCCAACAATTTTTTGTTTCCGGATTGTGTAAATTTGTCACTTTTGCATGCGATTTATTTTTTCTCATTACGGGTGGTGGCCTAACATCCCCCGCCACACGCCCTTGCGGCGGCTTGCGGGGTATTAAGTAGATGTGAAAAACATACCGTGACTCGGTAGAATACTGCCGCTTCTAACAAATGTTTTCCGAGTGGACTCTATTCGCGAACCGATATTCTCAACGCCTCTTTCCTCTTGGAGAGCAAGGCTGTCTAGGCACTCCGTCCCCATTCCCCACCACCTACCCCCTCTCCCCCCGCAGTCACGGTGGAGGGAGGGTTTTGAGTGAAGGGGAAGGGTTGGATGCAAAATTCAAGTGCGCCTGTTTGGGGGAGCACTCTGCGTCGCTGTCCCATATTATAAATGTACTCTCTCTTCCTTTCATGGTGGGCGAAGAACAAAAGCATTGCTTCCTCTGCGGATTAAATGAACCTTGTTCTACTCTGAACATCGCCCTGCTAGAAGCACACGCTCCTAGTTTTCGACATTCAGACCAACGGTTCTACGTGATTCGAATGCTACGAAAAATATTAATTCAAGCAATGTAATATACAATTGAATGAAAGGATATTCTCGTTTAGCTCTAGGGGGAGAGATCTATGCCAATTAGTGCGTCCGAAGGATCGAAGAATAAATACGATAAATGCTCTTTCAATACACTCTCAACGCCGCGCGTAAAGTGGGAAGGGTTTTAGGAATGAGGTGTTTATTTAAGAATGTGGATTCAGTACCCAATTAAAATGAAATCATGAAGTATACTTGGCTGGATTGGTCATGTTGGTAGATTGAAAGAGAATCAATGCACGAAAGAGGTGTATGAGAGAAGAAAGAATACTCGTAAATGGCTAAAGAGGAAGGGGTTAGGGCGGGGAAGTCTTTGATCTACATCTACATCAATACCCTGCGAGCCACCAAAAAGGTGTGTGGTAGGGGGTGCAGCACCAGGAGTAACGGCTAAGGGATGAGGGGGTTAGGGTTTTTCAAATGGAAGGGGAAAGGTGGGGGTAACCTGCAAAAAAAATTATAATTATTCTAGTATAACCATGCGCAGTCGCTACCTTGTTGGTTAATACTTATTATGTCGAGCCGACTATTGGGGGATTTCGATTACAAGCATTCTGGTCTCTTATTGTTCTTGGAAAAAACGACCATTTAATGGATGAATGTGGCCGAAGAAGACTCTCAAGACAAGGAATAAAAGAAGTCTCAGGGACAGAAGTGTACGTATAAAACAATGTATGAATCTCATTGAGGCAAAAGAAGCGTACGTGGGTGGGAAAAGTAGCATGGAATAAATTAATGAAAGTGAACGAGTTAACTGAAATAACATAATATAACATAACATTGCCGAATTTGATCGCGTGCAGGGTAGAGGAGATAGATTTATTAAACGTCATTATGACAAACTTAGTAGTGTATCAAAGTTATTAGAGGTGCTAGGTTGGGAATCACCCGTGGAGCGAAGGTTAAATTACAGATGAAATTTATTGCAATTAATTGGAAGGATGTCTCGTTAGCAATGCTTTTGAAAATGTATTTTTAGCCGTATCGTATTGTAGGAGAGATCATGCCAATAAAATTAGAGTGATTAATTGTGGAACAGATAGATTTAAGATGTCAATTTTATCACGAACGAATAAGGTGTTAGGATAAAGTTATCCGACCGAGCGAGGGGGAAAAAGTATTTAGTGTAAAAAGTAGATAACTCGGGTGTGTATTCACCCCCTGCCGCACACCCTAGCGGTTGCTTGCTGGGTACCATGCATACATGAATGTCATTCGCCTCCTTTACGCACTATCAGTTGAGAACCTCCCATTCCATCCATCACATAAGAAAACCCTATTCTACGAATCGTCATAGTGATATATCGTAAAACAATACCTGTCGCTCGAAATATTCCGTAATAGGCGCCCAGGGGTATTGTTTGGACAAACCTTGACGTAAAGACAATCACCTTAAAGGAGTCGAGAAATTCTATGATGTCAGCGGCCGTGCCTATGTAGACCAATAAGAGCTGAGACAGTTGCTCCCTGGTGAGCTCCCCCTTGGGAAGTAGCCATCGTCCCAGGATCAGGGCAAGCATCAGCGACTGCTCCAGGAGAGTGACCCAAAGCTCGCTCGGGATCGCTCGCGTCAGGGCGGGCGGAAGGTGCAACTGCTGCTCCGGACCAGTGAAATGTGGTTTGGACTCATTTATTGACAGTAATCTTTCACAAGCGATAGAGGCGAGTAAAATTTTTCACGTTAAACCAAGAGAGAGGCTCGCTATTGTGTTTCTATGCAGTGTGTACAAAGGATGCATAGAATTTATGGAGTAAACGATATTTTGCTAACACAAAATACACGAATAAAATAATTTGATAAATAACAGGGTCTTTGTGGATCAACTGTGAGTCTCTCCGTTAAATGTGAAAAAGATAATAAATACACTGCGTTCATTGAAATTTTTTTACAATTTTTCATTAAATTAAACTGTTAGAAAGTTTCAGAAGAGCTTCGACTTCTGCAATATTTAGAAGCAAAAAACACAATAGAAGGAATGAGGTAATGTTTTCACAATAGTAATGCATGCCTTAACATTACGTGGTGCTTGAAAAACAAGTATTTTTTTTAAATAAATGAGTTAATTTTTGCCCAAATTATAAGTTAAAAGTGTAAACACTTGAAGTTCACTAGTGTTGCAACTTTTATATGCATTTAAGTTGGGATTAATTAACGTAATATTAAGTATTTCACATGCATCATGACCTGTTGTTCACTCACTTTCAAATAATGAGTCTACTATTTAACTGCGTAAAAAAATTGTTTTGCATATTTTACCTTGGTGACAATAGCGTTATCACGAAGCAGCTTTTTTCGCGATGATTCCCTGAAGAAAAACGAAAAAAATAGCGCTGAACTATAGAATTAAAGCGAAATCAAATGCAATTTTAAAGTCCGCCACTCGCGCATGCCAGCTAATAATTAAATTCGTCATGAAGGCATTTCCTTTGATTAGTTCATAATGATTTGCAAGTAAAGTGAATTTTGCATAATAAGAACCCATCTCAAAAAAAATATTTGAAGCATTAAGCGCACTTGAAAAAATTCGTCTAATCTAGTCGGAACTTCAGCGTACCATAAACAAAAATCTTTATTTTTTGATATTTACATATCTGAAGCGTCGTTAGATTAAATCTTTTTATTTTTATTACTTTCGTCCCCTCTTCCCTCGGCGGAAAAATGAACCTCGAGTCCCTCCGAGTGGCTCCTCCCCGGATAGCGCATTATGGGATCTCCAAATCGTTTCACATTTCCCACTCGGACGTAATGCGGGGAGCGGAAGGAGGGGGGGGGAGGAGGGAAGTGATTCTAATTCACTCCCATTCGTCGATTCGGAAGTGAGCGTCTCTTGAGCGCTTCGTTCGGAGTCGAGCTGACGCTATCGCCGGTTTTCACTTCGGCTCCTATTTTTTTTCTGCTGCGCTATTTTTTTCCCCTCACTCTAGCATTGCTTTGTGCAAACTAACTAGGCTGCTATGCCATTCCGACAGGAACTACGAACCGGGGGAGGGGGTGAAGGGAGACGGTGGGGGTGGAGGGGAAATGTGGATGGGAGGGAGCGAAACTAGGGGGAATATAATTTTTTTTGCTCAAACCGTTCCTGCGTCATGAAGTTATTTGCGTGCTTCATGCATTCGTGGAAATGGACTCGGATACGAGATGTAGATCTTTTTGCGGAGTCGCTCACGTTTCAGCTTTAGTCAATAGGATATCTTCCATGGTCTGCTTGATTGTGATCCTTCTAGGAATCTATACTCGTATTTCGCAGTATTCTTCGACAAGCAATTGCAGGGTATAATAAAAAGTTCATCTTTAGACTTGAAGCCGACAAAGCATATTCGTGCACCTCTTATTAAGGGTGATGAATTAGGGAAGTCGGGAAGTCTTCACTTGTATTCTTACAATCGTGAGACATCAATTATGGAATTGGGATTGTTTAAAATTAATAATTTTTTGATAAACACACAAAAAGCATTAATGAATGTATTGATCAACATTGATTTCACAAGAGTTTAATGGCAAGGCAAATACGACACAGGAAATGACACATTTACATTAATTAAATGATTATTAAACTTGGGAAAAAACATATTTCTTCATGCAGCAGTCAATTTTCGAAATATTTGCGCTTAATTTCCCCATCCATTTTTCCCTTTCCCTTAAATCCTCCCTTGCAGTAAACGCTATCACCTGCAAAACACTACTCCTCGTGCTGTGATTCGATGATATATTCGTGAGAACTTTATTTTCTTAAAACTTTCGTAATATGAAAGCCATTATAAAACTAGGGGTATACGTACGTGTATAAGCCTCGGTGTTGTCGCAACTGTAAATTTGAATATGGGTAATCGAGAATTTAAAATTTTCTTCGAAAGAATCTATTTATTTTTTTATCCTGGTAAACCGTCAATATAATGCAGGTTCTTAATATGTTAGAAGTGAATTCAAGAACCTTGTTCCTACATAATCACTTGAACGGAAATCATTACATGATATTTTCATTTTATTAGTCATTTCAATAAATATTTAGTTAATTATGATGAATAATAGTAAAAAACAATGTATTCATTGATACCCTGTTTATTGAGCATTTATTATGCCATCATATTGCAAAGAAATTTAGTTTGTGCAATGCAAATAATGAGCATATCAGTGAGTTGCACCTCGTAAGGAATAAAAATTAAAATCATTGCACCAAGTTATTATTTATGAAGGAAATCGACATTAAATAAATACCATTTGCATTACTCTAAATTGTTCATCAGATTCACCTTCTACTCTCGACCTCTACACACTTCGTAGTCTACCTTCTAATACAGATCTCAACATTCCATAGCCTCTCGATTATTCCATAATTTTCCCTTCTTTCTTCGAATCGCTCTAAGCAACTTACACCGTTCACCTATCAGGACTAGCAATTATTTAACCTTCTTTCAACCCATTTAATTTTTTCTATTCTTCCCTTTATCAAACTCTGAAAACCCTTCAGTCCATACCTATCTTGTATCTTCAATGATAGAGAAGTTCGGTTAATTCCTACAGCCAATAATAAGAAACTTAGAAGGCTCCAGTTCAACTTCAAGTCCTAATTTCACGTTCACAGCCAATAGCTCACTGGTCTTCTTTCATCAATGATTGTTTTAATCGCTTCAACGAATGATTGTGATTGAAACATGCAATCCTCCACTCCTTAAAACGTTTTTGCAGGTCTTCTCGTTTTTACTCAAGGTCCCTGTCATTCACTTCTTCCTCGTTATAAATGCTATGCAGTTCTCCTGATGCACATGCTCTTTGCGTCATACAAGAATGAAGTATACTCACTGCCTCTCTCTAATTTACGCAGGCTTCTTATTTGGCTTCATTTTATGAAGATTTATTTTCATTCGAAATCTGTCACACAGTTCTGTAATGGGCTGAGCAATGACTGAATTTCCGTACCAAACTTGTCTTTTCTTGATTGGATAACTAAAACGTGATTATCCGTAAACCAAAATGACTCAATTAACTCCCCGCCTTCATACATTCCTACATCCGTCCTTTCTCATACATCTCTTATCATTCCATTCACGTGTACGTTGAAAAACAAGGGCGATAGTCAAAAACCCTGCATTATTACCCTACCTATCTTGATTATCCATCGGATACCATTATTTTTTTCCCTCTGATGCAAAAAAGAGTTTTCGATTAAGACGCCGACTTCCCCCTAATTCTACCCTGTGCAGTGATTTCATCAACTTCGACCACCACTTACACATCATACCTCAAAATCTATGAAGCAAACAAAAATATCAAACAAATAGAAACATCTTGGTTTATGTAATTACCATTACTGCCGTGGTGTAATGCATCATCCTCTTTCAAAACTCAATCTAATCTTCATTTGAGTTGTCATATCCTCTCTCGATCATTCTTTACATTAGTTTTACTGCCTTTACCGTGTATGGAGTTGAACTTATAATATTTTAGCACTTATGGGGTCAGCGAGTGTTTTTTTTAAGTAAGTAAGATTTTTTTCTCTTTTCTGGAATGGGGATTAATTGGAATGGAATTGGACTGGAATGGGGATGATTGAGTCTTTAGGTCAATGCTCCCATCCATAAAAAACTCTTTTCTTTTTATTCTTCTGAAGCCCACGAATATTGTACTTTTGTAGGTGTGTCATCTCTTTCCACAACTATATTTTTGCTCCCCTAAGTATTTTATGCATGTTGCTGTTTGGAATTCATTGACCTAAGCTTTCCTCATCAATGTCACATGACCTCTCTTTACAAGGGATAGCATCGAGCTAAAAATATTTTTCATTCTCGTGAAAATTTAATGGAGTTCATTAATTGAATGATGTGGCCATCGATCTCACCGATTGTGTTGAAGCCAATTTTTCAAGGTCATCTCACAGGCAGGGTACTCTTGCCGTTTTATATTTTAGAATTTTTGTTGAAATAGGTCATTTCACCATTAAAATTTAAATTATGTAGCGAGTGAATATAATTACCGCATAGAATGGAAATATAAATAGAAATTTATTTAACTGCCTAACTGTTATAACCGAAATGTATTCCATGCATTCTTTAAAACAGGTGTTTCCTAATCCGGTGAAAATAATTTCTTAGTGAATTATTTCTATCTTTATTATTGTTATTCTACGGTTTAAGGTCGGCTTTGGATGGACCAAGTTTAACAATGATAAATTTATTTTCCTCTCCGAACAAAACATAGCTTGATATCCAACGCTACAACAGACCCTTCTTCAATTTCGCAATTTTCTATCTCCCTTCATCCCGCCCAACATGCCCATTTTTTTCCTCCCCCAACTCGCTTACCAAATGTTCTCTTCCCTCTATCACAGTCTTCAACATCCCATTCCCAACCATCTTTCCTGCCTTCTTTGGATTTATCCCCGCAATATTCTCTCCTCCCCCACCTCATCGTCTGTTTTTCTTCCGGTCCATTTCACCTTTTCCGCACCCACATTTCAAAAGCCTCCAATCTACGCCTATCATCTTGCTTCAACGCTTGCTTGCTTCGACCTTATTTCAGCCCCGTACAAAACCACGCATCACATCGAAGTTTTAATATTTCTGCAAGTTTTTAAGTTTACGACCAATGAAGGTCAGAATTTTATTTTTGCATTCCGGGAAAGTTATGAAAAATGAGATAAGAGGATTTTTCGCGGGAGGAGCGAAACGTTTGGCAGTCATTGTCCGGCTTGCCCTCTTCACTACCGGAGGCCTTGGAGATGGTCCAGTGAGGGGCTCCAAAACTCGTCCTTCTAATACCACAATAACCCTTAAATTTTTCCCGCAGCAATTTCCCATAAATCCAATGGAAAATAATCACCCCTCTCCTTTTTTTCGGAGCAATGTAATAAATCTCCAGCACTAAAAGACTCTCATCATCCGAATCTCACGAACCGTAAGTAACTTGTCGAGGTCCTTGGTGATGTCTTCCCCATGGGGCGCTTGTTCTAAGACCGTGACGCCAGGATCCCTGGTGGCCCCGCTGCCTTCCCCCTCGACCGTCCGATCCCCGCCCTCCCCGGCATCGACCCCTCGGGCGTCGCCAGTGGGCAGGCCGGTGTGCGACTGTGGCTGGGCGGAGGCGCTCAAAGATGCTACCGAGAGTTGGAGGAGTCGCTTGTCCAACTTGTCCAGCTCCAGCAGCCATATGGCTGGCACGACGCTGCCTAGGTAGAGGAACACGCTCGGGCAGAACCTGGATCGGGTGCGAGGGAGGGAAAGAATTCATGAATACATATTTATTGCTACAAAGTTTAGGAGTTGACTATACTTGAAAAAAAATAGAGATAAGGGGAAAGGGGACTTAGGGGGCTTAGGGGCTTAGATTATGCATAGAGACCGAGGAAATACCAGGATGATATTTTTAAAGTTAATATAACCTAAATTAAATAAAAACCTGCAAAATGAAACATATTTTAATAGCGAAATCTTTAAAAAGCTTGGCTTGTTGAATGGTTTCGTAAAAATGGAGAAGGATATATTCCTCCATTTCGTAACGTCTTCCTTAATTTCATGCAGCCCAAATCAATGGAGAGGTACCGGTGCTAGGATTTTGACGATTCAAAGCAATAACTTTATAAAATGTCTGCTCTGATAAGTCGCCTTCGCTAGAAACAATTTCAGAAACGTTAACGACGTTACTCTGGACTACCCGGAAAAGGTAGTGAAATGCATAAATCTAGAGTTGCAGCAACCAAATGATCACTTCAAAACCCTCAAGTTTTTTTTTTTATTTTAGGGCGTACATTAATCTCACAAGATTCTTTATGGGGTACACTAATACTCCCCGTGCCCCTCCCGACGGCCTGCGACATTTTCTCGACTATCCTAACCTTTGTATCGATCGACTTTTGCCACTTTTTTTGCGTCTCGAATAATGTTGCATTCAGAAAATAATATTGGAGATTTTTAAGTACATGGGATATTTTAAGTTTAGGGAAAAAGCAAAAATAGTCGCTTTTGACCCTCCACCATTCCTCCCTCCAAGCATTCCACGCTTACATAGAACAAATCCCTCAAATAGAATCGCAAGATTAATGAACGATCCTTTTATCTTACTTGAAGATATAGCAGCAATATCTCTCCTGGAATCCACCGAATTCCAAATGGATGGCTGTGATAAGACTAGTTACCTTCGATTTGATTTCTGTGGAGACTAATCTTAGAAGAATATACTCATCCTCAACTGCTTCAACCAACCCCTTTTTCGTGCGTGTATCAGGTTTCACTTCCTGCCAAGTTCTTAGGATTATGAGGGATTGCAGATATTTTAAGAGCATGCCCGAAATCTATGAGGTCAAAAGCCATTTATCAAATTTACCCTAAAACAGAGAAACAAATATACGCCTTTAATTACCATTGTCTTTGACAGATAGATGAAAGAAAATATGTAACTCCATACTTAGTTCAAACTTTGGAATTTCTGTGTTTTTCGTCCCTGGTTCATGTAGACGTGATCTTATTTTACCGAAGTATATGACGGAATGGATTGAAACAGCGGCAGTTATGAGGAAAAGACCTATTAGATCATTTGCACCATTACTAATTAATCGGTTATCGGTAGAAGCAAAGTTTCATAGAGTGAAGAAGGCTGTTTCATTTGTGTACTAAATTTGGTCGGAGAAAATTTCCGGAAAGATTTTTCGTTAAATTCCTTTCCTCTACTTTTTTAAAGGTTGGTGTCTTCATCTCACCTGGGATTTGAAATTTTCGATGCATATTTCTTCTAGTTGCTGTTCGAACTTAGTCTAGTCTAGTCTAGTTCGAACTGTGAGGTCCTTTAGGGGTATTACCATCTCGTTAACAGTGCGCGCTGCAGCTCTTCTCTTGCTGATTTTCATGTCTCCAAGACGTGTTCATTTCTGATCGTTAGTACACACAGATTAATGTACAAATACCCTGTCCTAACCCTGTTTATCGCACAACGTTTTCTTTGGATACAATTCTCAAAGGATTTCAATGCTATTACTTTTCAATACGTATACTTATACGTTGAAGTCATATATTTCAAATCGATTTCCGTGGAAACCTAGATCGTGTGACACCGCCTTTCGAGGAATACGCAAATTGATTCGCAATTTTTCGCTCTATCCGAAGCGTTGGACGGATAAGTACTCTTCAAGCCTCGCTCAAGTAAAATATGGAAGACTACTAAAAAATAAGCCACGGCTGGGGGGACCCGAGGCTTAGTAAATCATCCACCGAACCAATTCGATCCCCCTTTTCCTCTTTGGGTAGACACAGCTTGGTTAAATTTTGAATGTTGAAGTCGTGATTTCTCTTTCATTCACGTAACGCCAGGACTGGGAGCATCAAATGTCAATACTTTAAATTACCAGTCCTCTCATCTACTTTAAGAGAACTTCTACTCCCTACATGAACGACTTTTCATTCGCCCACGTTAGCAAGAGCCTGCGATTGAAATTGCTTAGTATTACTTTTTCGTTAGCAAAAGCCTCCAATTGGAATTATTTAATTATAATTTTTCTCCGGCGTTAAATCCAGAACGTAATATTTTCTTGGCGGTTCAGCCGGCATGCTTTCACGCAGCCAGTGATTTCTCACGAGCTCCCTTATGTTTGGAAGTGGGTGCCTAATCAATATTATTTATAATGGATAGTCATACCCCAATAGCTTTCGTGCAGTCTCGGAAAACTCTCGGCCTTGAACACCTGCAAGCAATCAATTCAGCTCCGACTAGGCTCCAATCCGTGCTTTGCCTTTTCCAATCAAAATTTCAATGCGTGGTTCCATTGGGATTCACGGAATTCATTTCCTTCGGTGGAAGAATATACGTTAACGACGTCGTAGCGACACTGTACCCTATCCAGCTCCAGAGTGGGGGGCAGTTACTAAGGATATTTTCTGTACTGGGATCCGCGATTTATTATACTTTTAAATATAAATAGGCATGCGGATACATGAAGTGAATCATATTCAATATATCAATAAAATATTAAAACTTTTTAGTAAATAAGAATAAAATATTAGCAGAGCAATCATTATCCACTAAAGGCCTTCTCACTGGAGCGATTTACTCCTGTCAGAAGCTCTGACCTTAATTCCCTCATAGGAATAGATATCAATTCTTTACTCGATCTTACTTAAATAGAATATTCATGGTCGTACTCTTGGTAGTTTATTCTGATTTTTTATCCTGAGTGATGCTTTTAATAAAATCATTGCGTTGAAATTGTAAAATAACTAAATTGGCTTTTCCACGTAGAAATGTGGAAAAGCCGAGTTAGTTATTTTTCAATTTCAATATGAAGATTTTCCTCCGAGTCACGCCAGAAACAGTTTCATTTAAAATCATTGCGCTTATCAGCTGACCTAAAATTTTGACTTATCTTTTTTCCATATTCTTCAAAACGCATATCCTTTCGTCAATTTCTATCATCACTTGAAAATTACCTTTCCTCTCTGTTACCCATCTTGTTTTGGTCAGCCTTTTCCAAATCCACATTTCTGCGGCCTCCATTTTATTCCTTTCGTGGTATATTATACCCTAGCTTTCATCCATTCATGCCAATTTCTACGGCACATCTGAGTCAATACATTTGCTTATTATACAGTTATTGACCAAGAGAAGTGGAGTGATAAAAATACTTTATTTCTGATCCGCGTGACCCGATAAATTTTGGTGGAAACACGTTGAACGTTTTAAGCATTCTTTAGGCCTAAGGGTGCGTGCACACACGCAATGCCCATTTATAAACGATTTAACTCTTTTCCCTCTGGGTGGAAATGTGTCCTCTTGAAATTCAGTCAACTTCAGAAGAATTTGCAGCGTAATTTCCGGCTACGGAAAATTATTATTGTTAGCCAACGTGAGTTCTTCCTGCAGGCCGGAGCAGTGTCATTTGAGTTTAGCGTGTATAGGTATGCTGATGCTGAAATTGAGTGTTTCGGACCAAACTAATTCGAACGATGATTATTCATCGATCATCCTCCAAACTTATGTCTTCCCCTCAGGTTATCAAATGTCGTTTTCTACTCAAAATCTGGACTCCAAATTCTTCTACGATCGCTTTTTTTTATTTTCCACCTCAAGTTCAAGCTATCCACCTCGCAGATAAGCTTTGCTTAATGCTGTGGTATACTAAAATCCTTGGCTACCATAAGTCAGTGTTGTTATGTTTTACAGGTAAAACGTCTCATTCTAATATAAACGATATATTACGAATTTGTTCTTAAAAAAGAATACTCGATCTTCCAAGGGAATTTGAGATCGCGTTTTTATTTAATTTAAACTTGATGGTCCCAAAAAGACTTCGCCGCTAGGAGTTATTGACAAAGTGGCAGTTCCTTCCTTTAGCAGCACTATATGGAATGATACTTAAAGTTAATCCTATGGTATTATAATGCATCCGTGTGCATTCCTTATTCATATTTAGTCTATCTAGGCTGAAACCCCAATAGTCAGTAGCTGCTTGCAAAATTAGCCGCCTGTCGATGTTGTACGCTTGTGGAAGAACTGCTCAACATTCAACAGATTCAGGCGAGATGTAGTGGAAGTTCGTCATTATGAGAAAAATCGAATTAGCACAGGTTTATTGGTTCACGGTCTGATGGTCATTGGTTCACGGATGGTTCTTTGAACCGAAACGCGTTGTACGTTCCCAATAAACGTGAGGACAAGTGCAACTTTGTTTTTCCTCATAACTGCTCGACAGTTGGATGGGATAATTCAGAGACGGATGATCAAAAATATTTGGAAGAGACTCGTTTATCTCTCGTGATTATTTTTATGAGTAAGTCACTCAACCAATCGTTCATATTATCACGAGGGCGATGAGCTGGAAGGCATTCCATTGAGACACTTGAGATATGCATCGCCGGTGAGATTTGAGTGTAATATTTTGTGCTTACGAATTTCATGATTCATGGCATGTCACGTATTAAATTCTGCAGACATGGAGGCAGCACTGCTGTGTTTGGCTTTAGAGAACTGATAAATGCCACCACTGATTCCATTTATCCTTAATCATTCTCGAAACGTTAGCGTAACAAATATCACACACAGATCAAAACGTATCTATTGAACAGGCGAAGACACGCATAGTTTATTGACTAAAGAAAGGGGTTTGCAAATATTTACGTGCAACTGCGATATGCTACGGAATATAAATAGGTAGAGTAACATCAATAATTATAAAACTAAGTAAAATGCGTATAAAAAACGTTTTTATTTTTCAATCCAGGTTTCGACTTATACAAAAGTTATTTTTAAGTTTTTAAATCACTTTTGTTTAAGTTGGAATCGCACTTGAAACCTTGCAAATGACTTTAGTGTAAGTTGAAACTTGGATCCGCATATAAAAAAAGTTTTTTTGTCGTGTATTTCACTGTTTTTTTCATTCATAAAATAAATATCAGCAGTGTCACCTGACCCTATCAGCATTAATACTTGTTTGAATACGGTGTGTGTACTGTGAAGATCATGGTGACATTGAGAAATATTCTTCCGGTGATGGTCTCCCCGAAGTTGTGCGGAAACGAATGGATTTGATTTATTTTTTCCAATCTTCTAGAAAACCACGTCAACGCTTCAAAACTCGATTTCAGATGCTTCCGGCTGAAATTTCTGTTCACATGGGGTGAAGAAAATAAGAATTTAAGTAGGTCTGAAGCATCCGAATACGCGAATGGTAAGAGGAGATTGCGAGGAAAACAAACATTTTCAGGGAAACCTTCAGTTCTCTCCACGAAAAAGAGCTTGGAAAAAAATCACGTCATTTCCGCAGACCCTGCAAGAGACAAATTAACATCCACTCTTACATTATTTTGTGTGTCGTCGCGATCGATGTCCCTGTTTCGAAACCGCGCTACGTCAGGCTCGTTGTTGCGTCATAAGTCAGTCTGCGGAAACGCTTTGGGAAACCTTTCAAAAAATTGAAGTACAAATGTCCTCCATCCGCGCCACAAAAATAAATCGCGCGCCCATTAGTTGTGGACAACGGGGTCCTCATGGCGGAAGAGGACGTCGAACGCCCGCGGACACTGGTGGCGTTTTCAGCTCACGACCAAACCTCCGAAAAGAGAGAGCGAAATCGTGAGCTAAAATTGGTGCACGCATGTATATAATATGTAATGTGTGTGTGTGTATATATATATATATATATATATATATATATTATTATTAGGTAATCTACCGGTTAAGGTAGGTTTTTGGATGGACATAATTACTAATTAAATAATTTTTGACCCCTTGCAAAACACAACGTCCTACTCTACATCAGGTCCCTCTTCAGCTCTGAGTACTTTCTTCCTCCCTTCATCCCGTCCAACATCCCTATCCTGTTCCTTCCCTTTCCTCGTTTGCCTAACATTCTCCCCTCAATTACAGTCTTCAGCATCCCGCTGCCGGTCAATACCCCCTTCAGCCACTTTTCCTGCCTCCATTGGATTGCTCCCAACAAACCCCTCTCTTCGCCCACCATACCAAGTACTTCCTCATTTGTTTTCTTCTCTGTCCATTTCACCTTCTCCATTCTTCTCCTCACCCACATTTCAAAAGCCTCCAGTCGATAATATAGAAACACTCACACGAGCAGTATACGAGTATATTTGGACGGCGCAATAGAACACAAATAAAATAGTAACTCTTAAAAGGACACTCACATTGTAGATTGTTTAAGCTTTCGGCCTTCAAGTATATAAGAAGTATATATACACACACACACACACACACACACACACACACACACACACACACACATATATATATATATATATATACATATATATATATATATATATATGTACACACACACACATATATACTATATATATATATATATACATATATATACTCACACATACGTGTGTGTGTGTGTATTTACACACGCACATATAAATATATACGCATTCCTTCGGCTACCCTCCACAGGTTATTGTGTGGAGACCTTTTTGGTCTAATTGCGCATGCTTGAATTCGTGTCAACTTGTTTACGAAATGTTTGATTTTTAACGGGCAACTTGGAGTTGAGTGGTGCCTTCCTTTGATGGCGTGACGGACAATGAGAAGGGAGCCCACAAACACCCAGCCATCTGAAAGCGCTAGAGTTTTTCCTTTCTTCTCAGTTCCATTACTCACGGAAATCCTCCATTTGTTACACGGAAAACTGAAATTGTGATGAACGGACCCACGATTCAGCGTTACAACGATAGAGTAGGAACATAGCGTAATACAAGTATCGTATTAATAGAAGGGAGAAAATATATATATATATATATATATATATATATATATATATATATATATATATATATTCGGGTTGATTACTGTGTATATATATATATATATATATACACACACAGTTATCAACCCGAAGGTCGGTTTAGTAGGTGATGGCAGAGTTCACCCATTACTAAGCCCTATACGGCGTGTGAAAATTCACACATCAGGGTAGGGGGGCCAGTTCATTTCCCTTTGCCGGCTATGGTTTCCCAGGAAGACCTGGTACCCGAAAAATCACTTCAGATTGGGTGGGGGCTGTAGGTGCCCAGATTGCCTCGCCCGGGAATTCAACCCGGGACCCTCTGATCAGCAGTCCAACGCTCTACCCACTGGACTACCGCGACCCACACACACATATAATTTATATAAGGGATCATTAGGTCTCAATTTCGCCCAAATAAATACCTCTATCTATCTACGAGTATCTGTATCTGGTTATTCACAATGCAGTAGAAGTGGAAATCGCTTTTAAATATCTCCCGTGGCTTAGATTACTCCACCGTCTAACCTAAATAACTAATCGCAAGACGATATTCCAACCCGCGGCTTCCAGGCTGTCGGGCAAATACGTTTCCGGCATTAACTGCCAGACGCATTCAATTTTACTGCGTCTCGTAGATCGTAATAGATCTAATGAACCTATTCCCGAATACATGCATATACGAGAGTAGTTTGAAAGGCTCTCGGTATCACCTCCAGATATCAGCGCTAGCGCAACGAGTAAACACGTAACGCGCCAGTGCTCTGGGAAGAGATAGGTGTTGTGGACGCCTCTCTGTTGTTGTTCCAGTGAAGTGGTTTGTGAAAATGGAACAAATTGAGATTCGAGCTGTGATTAAATACTTTGTACAGAATGGTAGGAAAACAAATGAAATTCATGCTGACCTTCAGAACACGCTGTGGGACTCTGTACCTTCATATTCAACTGTTGCCAAGTGAACAGACGAGTTTAAGTTTGGTCGGGACAGCTTATATGATGGTCTGCGTAGTGGACAGCCAAAATGTGCCACTTCCCCAGAAATTATTGCAAATTTACAAAAAATGATGATGGAGGATCGCCGACTGAAAGTGCGAGGAATCGTTGAAGCTGTATGGATGTCGTCTGAGCAGGCATATCACATTTTAACGGTGGAATTGGATATGAGAAAATTATCTGCTAAATAGCGGGAACGCATCAGGATGGAAATTTCTGAACAATGTTTGACCCGTTTTAAGAGCAACTAACAAGATTTTCTGCGCCGGTTTGTGACCACTGATGAAGATTAAGTCCACTGCTATATCCCAGGGCAAAACCGCAGTCCAACCAATGGAAATATGTTGATTCACCACCAGAAAAGAAAGCGATGGCAATACGCTCGGTCGGAAAGGTGAGGAATTCGGTTTTCTGGGATGCGAAAGGGATTCTTCTGATGGATTATCTTTACACGGGTCAATCAATGAACGGACAAATACTGCACCAACCTCCTGGACCAACTTTAGCCAAAGGTACACGAAAAAAGGCCAGGTTTGGCAAGGAAGAAAGTCATCTTTCATCAAGACAATACACGACCACACACAAGTGTCGTTGCCATGGGAAAAACACGTGAACTATGATATGAATTGTAGCCACACCCGCCTTATTCGTCTGATTTGGCTCCATCAGATCTCCATCTATTGCCCAAAAACAAAATTTTCCTCGGTGGACCGACATTCTCTTCAAACGAAGAACTAACAGCCAAAGTAGACGGGTATTTTGCAGGCCTGAAGGAATCTAATTTTCGAGATGGAAACAAGACATTGGAACATCGCTGGACCAAATGCATTAGTGTACAGGGAGGCTACATTGAAAAATAAAACTGAGATTAGTCGTTTATTTCTATTCCATTCCGAGAACTTTTCACATTGCCCTGGTAATAGCCATTGAGGAGGATCTCCCCCCGCTCGAATAATTTTCCCCAGGAGAAGGCTGGGAATCTGAAAATGTGCAGACATGTTACTCCAAACCCAAGTGGGCTCCGGAATATTTCCTGCTCCTCGTGATCTCTTCTACTATCCAGGTTAAATCAAAACACTTCTTGGGGAATGGAAAGCTATAATGGGAAACTGTAATAATAAATTTTTGAGCTCGTCCGTTCTCAATTATATGAGTAGAAATATTACTGAACATTAACCTAGGGTCACGGGATATCGCTCAATTTATTCACGAAAGAATTTTATTCTTTCGTGAATAAATTTTTATTTAAATCTGCTCATGTTTCCTAACACACACGAAATATTCATTTAACAGCAAAATATAATATTGTTCCAGACAAAATCGAAGCTATGCAAATTAATTTTAGACTCCTCAAAAGTTTCGTAAATGTTAATGATATTACTAGTCTTGGTGCGTAGTACAGGCAGAGCCATCAAAACCAAGCTTCATTGATTCTTGGATAAACTCCGTCTATTATAATTTTAGGATGACCGCGGTAACTTTTTTTACGAAAGTTGAAATACTAGTATTTAACATAATTAAATAGTATTAATTTAATAGTATTTCTCTGCTTTCCGCCGTAAATGTTTGAAGATTCGTCGGTACAAAAATCGATAACTGAGAGTTTATTTGCTAAATTTTTTATCGGATTACGTTTTGAGCAATGCAATTGGCTCACATATCCCGTCAATGACTCCGGCGACTAATAATGTGAAAATCAAATGAAAAATGTATGTATTATTATTTTGATGTGAGCATTCACATTTAAAAAAAGTGACTACCCAAAATGTGCCAAATAAAATATTGCTCACCATAGAAACCACCGATTGCTCACGTGCAATAACTTACTCAGTTGTTTGAGGCATACGAATGGGCTATTAGCCTGAGACGGAGAGACTGGTGTCACCACGTCCTTCTGCCGGCACCGCTCACACTGAGCATATCAAAAATACTCTTTAAGATTATACGTAGATACGTGGTCGCATGCGTATCGGCCGAATTATTCCAAGTCGTCTTACCAGGGAACAGTATAATCATATTGAGGTTCTATATGCCGTTGAAGGCTGTGATCAAAGGGAGAACATTGGATTAGTGGGACGGAGATAGGAAGGGAGTAGGCTATAAAGTTAGCATGTAGGCAGGCAGGAGTTGCAAAGAAATGAAGATAGAAATAGCAAGTTCCCACGATGCTTATAAATAAATAGTCTTTAGGAACCGTCGAAAAAGTAAATTAAAAGTATGTAGAATATCTTCATGGATTGATGCACGTTTCTTCGTCGGTGAGTGCATCTCTTTTGCTGCAACGAGAGGTTCCACAACTATTAATACTCCAACTGACATATTCTAGATTTAAACATAATTTTTCTGGTGTTGTTCAAAATCTGAAATCACCATGTACAATCTGTTATCAACAATATCATAAAGATTTAATATTTCGAAATATTCAATCTTTATGGTGGAAATGTTAAGTTTCTTTTTACCCTCATAATATTAATGCTTTTAGAAATTGAAAAACCGAGATACGGAGAGAGTGAGAGACGGAATTGCCACCAATTTTTTGCATTTTTCCGTTGAGAATAATAAAGGATAATTCCACTGATATTCAAACAAGGGTCAAATTTGGCAAGTGAATAAAAACATAATCGACAAAAAGTCAAGTTTCATCGGCCAAATTTTCTTTCAAGCTTTCCGATCAAATAATTTTGTTTGTTTTGGTCTTCCCTCCTGAATTTGAAATTTAGAATCTCCCGCAAATTCTGTCCCACCCTTAGAAAACCAAAGACGTGATCTAGTGTATTCACTTGAAAGAAACTAGATATGTCCCTCGAGTAATGCAGTGAATTGCAAGTAAACGCGAGGGTGAATTACATTTTGATGGGATATTGATCGCTGAGATAAGTCACATTTTAAACGTGTTTGGGAATAATTTTTACAATGAGCAAAGCTTTTCATGTTCGTGCGGAATTTCGAATAAAGGCTTGTTTTGAGGGGGTGAGAGGCATATTTATGAGCAGATATTGTTTCATGAATTCTATATTTCCTAATTTTTACGCAGTCGATCCGAAAATCCACGCTAAATTTTGTGTTATTAGTTAATAAACATTACCCAGAATCAAAATTGGTGGCGTATTCATTTCCACGTAGTAATTTTTATCCTAGGTATCTTTAAAATGGGGACCGGGATTAGTGCGGGGGCTATCGTACTGGCTTCCCACCCTGAGGGCGCGGGTTCAAATCCCGGCGGTGTTGAATATTTTTCAGAGGTATCTCGATCACTACTTGAGCTGCTTTGTGGAGGGCACTTTGAGTGAGTGCACCGTCCGTCGGATAGGACGTTAAGGTGCGGACCCCTTGGCGCCTTTCGTAAAGAGGAGGCTAATGACGACGCCGGGTTTCTCTCCACCCTTCATCCTTTCCGGTCCATCCCATATGGAGCAAATGACCTCAGCTGTCGGTCGCCTCCCGTAAAAACTACTACTATCTTTTAAAATTCTTCCGCTCTCTAGCCAAATTTTTGTAGGCGTTTAATTATGAACTTATCGATTCAATCTGCTGTGCTTGGGGATGCCTGCACACCTAATAATAGAGCATTATGTTGTGAGATAACAAAACACTCTCCTTTCTCCTCATGATACTCATGATAAACAAGCACACATTGTTCAACATTTAAAGTGCCAAGAGAGACGTGATGGAGATATTTTCTCTTATAAAGAAAATGAAATAAAACCAATAATCCCTGCTTTCGAATTTTCTACTTATGCACGACGCATATATGAGCATGTTTTTATAATTTAATTATTTATATATGTATCTAAAGCTGACAGCAAGGCCACGAAACGTCTCGTGAACAAGTATAATATTTTAAAGTGGAAAGTTGAAATATTTTTATTTAACTTTCCACTTACCATCCTGCTTCATTCATAGGCGTGCATTGAATTTTCCTTAAAAAATTGTCACTGTGGAGAGAATTTGAATTGCATTTCCACGTTATTGTTTAACAATTGCTTCTTTTTCTCAGTTCGTTCGCTGTCATAAAAGAAACTGAAATTCTTCCATCGGAAAGCCTTTCTTTTTCCTCCGTCTCCTGAGATCATTTTGACTCTATTGTTCTAGAAAAGTATAACAAAAATACTAGTTTAGCAAAACATATTTTCAGTTTTATTGGAACCCGTGAACGTTGGGTTAGATGGTTAGCACCCCGTGACTATTTCAACCTGTTTTTGCCCGAGTTCATTACTCTTGACTTATCGAGCCGTCCTCAGTAAATTTGGTCTGCCTGCCTCCCACTGATTTCGTTAACCAAGCCAAGACATCAAGCGGCACTCAGCGGAATGTATTGCGAAGGGAATCCATATAACCTATTTTTAAGGACTGTATGCGTCGGAATTCCACCCCTCTTTATGGCCGCGTGCATGAGAAACGTACGCATATATCGACCCAAGAGTGCAGACCATGGGACATGTCTTCCATTCGTTTTTTGCCTGACTCATCAAATTAACGGAGATCCTAACCCATTTTCAGAATTCATCGCTTTCGGCAAGGAACCTACGTCGTATCTCGTCTGTTTCAAAAATTCTAGAAATCATTTTTCCTCCGAGTTTTCATCGAATCTGATTGAGGTTGTTGTTTATATGCCCATTTATCTCTTCCATTATCATTTCGCGTGACTGGAGAATAATATTCTAAACTTAATCCTTAGGTTCGAATTCAGGAAATGAGCACGAAATGCTTTCACTTGCATCACACAGTCAAGGTTGCCAGATGTTTTTTTGGGAGGTTGCCAAAAGACAATGCTGGTGTAATCACAATATTTTATTTGTAGGCAAAGTCATTCGTGTAAACAAAAATACTCATTGATAAAAAATATATCATTTTCCTTGGATTATCGATTTGTGATAAAGTTCATTGGGAATTAGCGATACTATATGTCAACAATACGCAAATTTAATTTGCTTGTTGGCGGATGAAAAGCAACATAGTTTGATAGGAAATGTTAAAATATCTTCAAAAATTAAATTTATCACAATCCTCTAAATCTAAGGAATGAATGATATTAAGCTCATAAAACAATTTAAGTAATTTTCACATTTTTGGCCACGTTCATGCCAGTTCCACTATACAGTGAAACTTTGTGAAAACCACCAACCTTTATCATGTTCATCTTTATTTCGTTGCGCAGTGTTGCTCTAAATATTATCAGCTAACCCCGTTTTCAATCAGATATAGCCAGTACTAAGGATAAGAAGAGTTCATCAAAAAGTGTCCTCAAACGTATCGGCCTAGTGTCCGGAATTGGCGAAATCCCAACAGCGTTATTTTCAGCGCCGACATCAAGGGAAAAATGATCGATGTGGAAGAAAGTTGTCAAGACTGTCCGCCCTGTTGAGAGTTCTCCATCGAATACTCTTAGATTCCGTTTTTCTCCCGCATTTTGGCTCTCGACACACAGACGTCAGACGAATAGGTTTACGAAGTGAAGAAAAACCCACATTTGCCTCGGCCCGGGATCGAATTGGCGTAACATTTTCACTCAATTATTCAGCTCATGGCTTCGCCTTCTATCCCTTGGAGTGAATTTCTTCTCAGACGGCGATAAAGGGAAAGTTTGGTGCTTTTCGTTCGGTAAATGTTTTACGTGACGAGTTCCTCGGGCGGCGATGGCAGCCAATCACCCGCGAACTTGCTTTCACCACGATGCCAGGGCTTCAAGCTCTAGTCAAAAACATAATGCATTGCAGCGTCCAGAATTTACATAACAATCCCCATATACATATATATTTCTACATATGTATATATATATATATATATATATATATATATATATATATATATATATATATATATATATAAATGTAGAAGCACTCACGTGAGAAATATTACGTTTACATAGATGGTACAATAGAACACAAAAATAAAATAGATAACACGTAAAAGGACACATTTTAGAAAGTTTGAGCTTTCGGCCTTCTCTGTGCCTATATATATAGCACTTTCACTTTATATATATACATATATATAAATATGCATACATATATATGCATATATATATACATATATATATATATATGCATATATATATATATATATATATATATATACATATATATGGGTCGCGGTAGTCCAGGGGGTAGAGCGTTGGACTGCTGACCAGAGGGCCCCGGGTTCAATTCCCGGGCGAGGCACTCTGGGCACCTGCAGCTCCACCCAAGCAACGTGATTTTTCGGGTACCAGGGCTTCCTGGGAATCCATAACCGGCCCAGGGAAAGGAACTGGCCCCCCTACCCTGATGTGTGAATTTCACACGCCGTATAGGGCTTAGTACTGGGTGAGCCCTACCATCACCTCCCAAACCGACTTTCGGCTTGATTACTGTGTTTATGGTTTTTTCAAAAAAAAATATATTTATATATAAATATAAAATAAATTATACACACAAACACACACACACACATATATATATATATATATATATATATATATATATATATATATATATATATATATATATACATATATGTATATAACATATCTGTATGAGGGATTATGTGAATTATGTACGTACACACACATATTTATAAATTTCTCTTTTTCTCTCTCTCTCGTCCTTTCTCTGCTAGTCCCGATTTAAATCTTATCGCATTCCTCTTTACTGGAAGTGGATGAAGTATCGTGTATTTGGAAAATTGCTTGTCGCACTACCTTCAACTTTATCTCACGAAGGTCTAAGTCACAGGCAATTACTTCTTTTTCCGTTTGTGATGATGATATTCAGGGAGTCCATTACCGTGAAAACGGCGAAAGAGAAACCCATTCTGAGGAGGAACTCCACGGTTGAAGGAATCCTTTTTAATATTCAAGCCATTCCATTTATTTTCTGCGTGAAAGTTCAATTTAGTGAACCGCTTGACTTTTAATAGAAGGTGGATGGTATCGTGAGAGATCTTTCATCAATAGCGATAGTTGATGCAAAGCATGTAGTTATGCAGTTTAATTCTCCAAAACTAGCTGTCCTAATGCAACAATTTCAGAGTGTAAAAATCATCCGCCTTGACTGGGATTAAAAGGTACTGTTGCGGCATCTCCCTTAGTTTCTTTGGAATTTAGCTATTCTAAGTTTGGCCGGTTAATGTTGATATATTTTCGTGATTCGCGTATAATTTTCGGAAGTTTTAATTTATTTATAGGGGACCTTGCTTATGGAATTTCGAATGCGAATCCGATGGAGGTAACGCAGTCCCGGGCGAGGCGCAGTGGAAACGCTTCATCTTAGAAGAGCAGTCAGAATGTAAATTTCCGTAGAAAATATCTTTGATTTTCTCCCTTAATGATTTGTCATTAATATGTGTAACATTTATGCAAGGACGTGTAGTAAAATAGTCTAAATTAAAATAGAATACGGGATAAATTCGCAATGTGGTCAAATTTGTTGAGTATCTACTCATTCGACATGGTTTCAAAAATTAAAAATTCCTATTTTAACATATTCGAAGAATGTTACTGGATGTACCTCCAAATCGCATGGGACTTGACCTACTAAGCACGTCCCCATCCCGGCCGTGCAGTACATCCTCTTTAACGCGAGACCGATAAATGGATTTAGTTTAGCTCTCGACCAAATTAGCGTCACGGTCATAAGGGAGTCCAAAATTTGACAGTTAAACACGTGGCGGATTTTCTTTTGTTGGCCAACTTTCGACGTACAAAATATTGCCTAATTCTCCGAATATGTACATCGATTTCAGTTACTTGTACGTAAACTTCATGATGAAAAAAATCTGAGGTTTTGAAGAGCTGAGGAAATACCTGAAAAACATTTTTTCTCACAGAATCATAAGCTCGGCAGGCCATCTGGATCGAACCATTTTTCCAATAGTCTTATGTTTTTTTTATTTTCTGTAGTGTCAGGAAGGAGGGATGGACGTAGAAAATAATTTGGAGAATAAATAATTGTAGCTCTATTGCATATATAATAATAATTTTTTTTATTTTATCGGCAATCAACCGTTGAAGGTAGGTTTTGGATGGATTCAAACTGATCATCTCTACATTTCTGAGCTTCGTCAAAGAAGATTCAACCTGGAACCCACATTAATATGAACTTTTCTTCAATTCTGAATAATTTTTATGTCCTTTCATACTGTCCAAATACTTACCGTTTTCATACCTCCACGTTTGCCTAAAGTCCTCCCCTCTATCGCAATCTTCGGCATTCCATTGCCAATAAAAATTCTCTGAATCTTGCCTTCTTTGGATTTTCCTCAATGATCCTATCCCCTCCTTCACCATGCCCAGCACTTCTTCGCTGGTTTTCCTTTCGGTATACTGTTCTCACAAGAGCGCTTCTGAAGTCATCGTTCTGTTTGTGACGTTTCTCAAGCTGAAGCGTTTCGCAGTTAAACG
The DNA here is from genome assembly GCF_022747635.1 of Hetaerina americana. Lineage (NCBI taxonomy): Eukaryota > Metazoa > Arthropoda > Insecta > Odonata > Calopterygidae > Hetaerina > Hetaerina americana. Next base: position 47,392,960 of record NW_027287316.1, read on the forward strand.
AAGCCCTTAGCGTTCAACAAGAGTTATATTTTCCATGAAATATCATAGTCATAAGAGAAAACCTTTGCTTGGTAAAGTTTGAGGAAATGAGTTGTGAATTTCGTATTAGTAGTATTTAAGGGAGGCGACCAACTGCTGAGGTCATATGCGCCATAGGGGATGGTCAGGAAAGGATGAAGGGTGGAGAGAAACCTGGCGTCGGCATTAGCCTACTCTTAACGAAAGGCGCCAAGGGGTCCGCAGCTTCACGTCCCAGCCGACGGACGTCGTACTCACTCGAAGTACCCTCAACAAAGCACCCCAAGTGGGGATCGAGATACCTCTGAAAAATATTCAACACCACCGAAATTTGAACCCGGACCCCCTGAGTGGGAAGCCAGTACGATAGCCCCCGCACCAATCCCGATCCTCGCGACATAGGAATGACATACTTGTATATTCCCGAGGTCAATGCTCAGCTTTATTTTAGCGAGGTGCTTGGGCTGATGGAAGACAAAACCTTGCCCACGTTTTAGGTCTGGTAACCGCAGCCTTCCAAGTTAGCTCGAGACTAAATCATTTAGCATGTCAATCAGATGACGCATTCCTATTGCATGCGGAAGTATATGCAATAACTTAGAGTGTAAGAATACTGCGTGCAAAATGTTTCGCCTTGGCACTTATTATTTGTCGAATGATTTTATTGAAAGGATATTCATGAAACTAAGACTTTCTATTTAATAAACTTCTTTTAAAGAGACACTGCTCTGCTTTCTCACTTGCTTCTCTATATTTCGAATGTACCTCAAAATGGCTGCTCCTAAATAGTTGAGTGCAAAAACCTCTAGGTATAAATATACATATATTTAAATTAGTTCGATTTACATATTTTGTATAAAAATTATCGGGAAAAATTCTGGAAAAATAGGTTTATATCAGATATTGCTACAATACTGCAAAATTATTAAAATTATATCCTTTGAGCGTTGACACACTTTTGCTAGTGGCTTTTACACGAATCGAAGGCTCACTGGTAGGTGGATTACGGAAGGTACTTAAGGGTACGCGTGTAAGCTTCTTTGACGTCACTTAGGGTCCCATGGTGGTGTTCTTTGAGGGAGGATTGCACTTTTGTGAATAGGAAATAGTCTGCTGGTACCCAGTTGGATTGTATGGGGGTTGGGGAATCGTCGCGATACCGTTGCAGAAAGTCTTCGCAAACAGACATTTGACTCTGCTCTTGGTCGTCCATCCAAAATTTCGGCACGATTTTAGCGTAGATCTTTCACATCGCCAAACTTTCAGTAATAATGGTGTGCACTGTCATATTATCAATGTCAATGCGATCTGCGATTATGCGCACACTTAACCGACGATCTGAATGCAGCACTTCACGCACATGTCAGAAAAAAATTGTTACCAATACTTTTTATACAAACCTCGTATTCCTCAGAAGAGAAAACATGACTAAGAAGGGGAGTGTTTTTATTTACTAGTAGTCTGATTTAATCTATTTAAATATATTTCTTATGTGACGCAACTATTTAATTTCTCGGGTTCAGGTAAGTTTATCCTTGAAATATTGTTAAAAAGTTATTATTCTTCTGTTGTCAGATAAACATATGCGTATCTTTAGAACAAAGTTTTCATTTGAACTCATATTTTTCTGTATTTACTTTCCTATTGCATTTGTGGGCAGCGCGTTATACCTACTCGTACTTAGAACAGTTCTACGTTATTCACTTCGGTTGGAATGGAAATAATTAAAAGAATCTGTTCCTCCGGCTACTTCGGAGAAAGCAGCAAAAAATACGAAAATACTCGTATTACTGAAAAACAGGTTAACCATGGGTAATAGTGAGCAGGTGAAAAACGATGGTTCTTCGCAGCGAGCATTTATTACTCGTCAAATTTAGTCGGCACCAAACCATCGAAAGCGTTTCGAAATTCAAGTGGATTTCACATTCAGGCCCGCGACATCGAGTGCCCTTAAGTGACTGTATTTGCAATGATAAGAATCATTTATTTAAGGCTGAGAGTTTCAAGGTGTTCAACATCCCCTTACAAATTGCTGTAGTGAGCTCGTCTGTTCGCAAGAAATGTATGTCTTTTATTGCGGTTGTATTTTCGTTTTTTAATTATTATTGAGAAATCAAGGAAAATAAATTCTTGAAATTTCGTGCAATTCCTTTCTCGATATTATTCAAATTAAGGAAAAAACAAAGCGTTTCTTTTCAACCGCAAAGGTTGGTTTAAGGTGTGCCCAAATCGGCATGTTCAAATCAACAAAATTACGTTATTTAGTTATTTGAAAAAATCCTTTTTTAAATTTCATTTTTGCCGTCGTAACTGGAATATCTATATATAGGATTTTACAAAATGTCAACCAATCTAAACCTTACTATTACTACGAACTAATCCTTAATACCTCTCTCTCTCTACAAGCTGACTTCAATCGTAAAAGTTCCGATAACTACGAGTTGAGAAACTGGGAAATAACCTCCTGCACACGAATCAGAGTTTTTCAGAAAATTTACGTACGAAATTTTATTATTATTTTAATGTGCTCTTGCCAGTCGGCTTTTATTATTGCAGGGTCGTAGGTGAGGCCTATGGTTCCGCTATATCCTGAATGGGGAAGAAATAATAGGCTCTGTCTCCTGTACTGAATATTTAGTACCTTGGAAATTGCAGTGCCATTTCCTTCCAACATCCCTTTTAAATTCAAACTCAGGTGACAGCATTTTAATTAGCCTCATACAAATATACTACTTCCTAACGCCTCTTCCTTACAAACCCACTAATGAGCTCCAATTATTTTCAGTTTTCATTGACACACCCACCACTTGACGTGGCAACAAAACGAAAATGGTCTCTACGGGAAATATAATTTAAATACTTCGAGTAAATGCAGTCACCTTGCGTTTCTATCGTGCCGCATCGTATGTTTCTCCGTCCGGAAGTTATTTTTTTAAATTGCGTTTAACTGCCTTTCAAACTGCATTTAATTTACATACGGTTTTTATTGAAAGTTGAGCTTTGAAGCGTATATTTTCTGGTCAAAATAATTCTTCCGGTTACGTATGCGGTGTCGTGCAGTCATCATCAAACTTTTGTGCCGTAACGAAAATCTGCATAGAGCTTTTATTGAGGACGAACATTTGGGTTTTATTGATTTCTCATACACATCCATGGTGGGATTCTAGTTTGATATTAATAGTGTGCATATTGGTCAAACTTATTATTTTGTTTTAGTTAACTGCCTGAATTGAACGGCGAAAGAAAAAGCGGTTTGGGACATCTACTGGGGAAGACCCTGGATAGAGGATGCATATGGCGGGAGGCATTAAAGCGGATGGATGTGAAAAAATGACGGGAGTAACAGATATGATGTTCTCGTGGAGAGCTGCGTCGAAGCCATCTAGGGTTATTGGTCATTGATAGTGATACTTGGCCTTGATAATGGTCCATTAATGCATGCTCATGAATGCCAGGGACACAATGCATCAGAGGAAACGAGACGGAAATACGAGACGATTCAAGTGAAGAGGAACAAATATTTTTTCCCTTCGCAAGTATTGTTCTCCTTGTAGAAAAACCATTGCTTTAGAAAATCATGGGTGCAATCAAGGCTATATAGATTTTTCGTTGGCCATGTTCGTCAAACCCTTATAAAAGAAGTTTTCTATTTGAACCTGATTGCTATCGGTGATTATCATAAAAGAAAATAATCGTTCTTTGACGCGGAGTACAGTGGTAAATATTTGAGCTCGGAAGGAATACGATATCGAACGGTACGAGGTTTGAGTACTGATATTTTTTATGTTTCTTTCGTTACATTTTAATGGCGTTGAAATATGCCTTGAGGAGTTTCAGCGAAGTCTTCTTCAGAACTTCTTAAATCTGCGGATTAAAATTTTTATGGAGGAGCGAATAATGTTATGTAAAGAGTGAGAGGGATACTGTCCTTCGATTAAATATGATGTATGGGAGAAAGCAGGGCTGCTTCTTTCCAATGCACAATTTTGAGAATACAGATTTCCGGTTTTTTATTATCCTTCTATGATTGTTTATGTATGCAGATTTTATAATTGAAAATGTGAGAGTATATGCAATTTTTGGGGAGAGGTGGAAGAGAGTAATATCCCCATAAAAAATAAAATTCGAGAAGTCTGCCCGAAGAATATTTTTTTGTAAAAGTGGATTATGGAAAAAAAACCCAAGAAAGTGCATACGTTCATTCCTCTGGTCGCGGTATTTTGAAGGCAAAGTTAAAAATTCAAAGTGAAATATCTTTAACAATAATTTGAAACGAAAAAGTTGTGTCAAAACCATTAACACCTGTGCTGCTAAATGAAGCTTAATTTATCTTGAGTCAAAATGTAAATGGATAATGTGCTTCAAGTTTTTTATTTCATGTCAATCTTCCATTCATTGTTTAAATAATGTTATTAACCCCTAAACTCTATAAGATTATTAAACTGAACGTCTCACCATCGGCCAAAAGTGTATTGCACAGGGAATTCGACATTTCTCTGTAGCATGGTGAGAAGCTCCTCTACTTCAAGTAACGCACTTATTCCTATTTTCTTACACTTGTAAATATTGTGTAAAGTTATTCATAATCATCACTCTCGTTATCTTTTCACGTGTATTTACACATAAATCTACTTCTTTATCTATTATGTTTTGATACCATGGCATAAAGTACGGCATGTCGACCAAAGATAAGAGTAATAAACGAAATTTGTTCACTATAAAAGCTCATTTAAGTATATCTGAAGATTCCAATGGAATGGATAAAGAGGTTTACATGATGGAAAAACTCCTTCCAGCAGATGGATAAAAATGACGACCAAGGCTCGTGAATATTTTGAAACCCCTGTCTGTCTCCAAATCTGCCCGCAGAACGCCATTAAATACTGAGGGTGTTCCGATGACTGGGACACCTGCTGTGGAGTAGTTTTCCCTCTCTGTTTGATGGCGTGAATCCCATTCTCTTCGGAAATTCCAGCTCCACGGCATCGAGAGAGAACCCATTTCCGACTATGCGCAAACAATTCGAAGATCGATTACACATCCGAGGACACAGAAAAAAGGTAGCTCTTAGAAACCTTTGAACGGGAGACTTTTATCCCACCAATCGAATCGCCTACAGCAAAAAAAGATGGCCCGAGTGCCGATGATTGATGAGTTTGGGAGAGTTGCCCGGTTGGTTACCCAGGTTGATGGTCCCTATAAATTAAATCGGGACCCCTGGAGCTTCGGGGCCCTGGGGAGTCTATATCTACGATACATTTGAAACCGTTATCCCACCGGAAAAAAACTTATGCAATGCGATTTGTTACACAACCCACCTCACCTCGGTGGATGAGAATTTTAAGTGCCGAAATAATATTTGCGTTTGAATTAGTTAATGATTCCTGTATAGATTTCCTAGGCAATGTCGTCACTCTGCCAAGAGAGTTTTCACACATAACTGAACTCCAAGAAGCCACAGATACACATAGGAATTGACTCGTAAATGATTGATTTCTATCGAATCGAAAGAAAGTGGAATGCCAGTCATACCGACTCCGGTGGTGATGGGGTATCGTCCTCGCCTACCAACCCAGAGGTTGCGGATTCGATTCCCGCCTAGGTGGGTTTTCCTCCATCCGGGGATTGGGTGTAGTGACTCTGAAACCAGTTCATGTAATCTTTGAGTCTTCAACAAATTATTGATTGTTATCAACCCTTAATCGTAAATCCTAAGATTTGTCTGACTCCAGTTAATTATTTTTCGAATAAACTCATTATATCCCAATATGTCTTCCCATTTGAACTATGCCATAATCTGTTTCAAGCATTAATTACTTACAATTATATAAAATATTTCGATATTAACATTAACGTTAAATAAGTAATTGTCTAACAATTGATGGCCTTTGATAATACCCATATTTATCTTATTCCCCTCTGGGCATGCGCTGAGCTCCAATTCAGAGAGTGTAATCTACGGTCGAAGCAAATAGTAACTAGTACGCTGTGCACTAGACTAGTCCCATCCGGACGATTTATTGAAATGATCGAGCTAACTCGGATGGAATCCACTCCATCCTAGCACCGAACTCATCAATGTTCGTCAGTAAAATCGCATGGGATAGGATATGATGGATGTAAAATTTGCAACAGTGGAATTATATATGAGTCGCTTGTATTAATGAAATTCTATACTTAATCGCCGCCTTGCTCATTGCACGTGAGAGCGTAGGAGTCATTACAGTCTTATGGCGTTTTGAAAACCCGCAATATCGTGCGGGGGCTGAGGATGAGGAAAAACTGGAAGTTTATGCCAGCTACGGGTCAATTTGCTATTTGGTGTACTAGAAAAAGGTTTACCTCTACAAATTCATTTTTACAGGCCAGCGTCTAATTGTACTGATAACATACATCAGTATCTTATTCATCGCTTATACATCGCTTTACACATCGCTTCTACTGACCGTTCCGAGGATCTATAACAGGATATTTATGAATTCATTTTTGCTCTAGACATTACATTCAAGAGTTTAGATGATTTCAGCGTCCAAAGAAAAGGCCCTACCAGCCGCTAAGTCTGTGGTGGCTGGCAAGTCTGAATGCACCTGGCCCCGATTTTGCTTATCTAAGTGCTGGCGGTACGCAGAAGCGCTGCGGGAGCGGAGTTCTCCCACCCTGCAAGCAAAGTAGCGTCCCAGCTATTTTTATTAATTTGCTGGTTCAGGAATATTTCTAGAACTTACAAAATACGACCACGTCATCGCGGACGCTTCCTCAACGCATCTCAACGACCTCTTTGAGCCAATTTTGCGCCGGAGTTGGGCCTCTTCAAATTCTCCGCATTCTGGTCTAGCTTCATTTTGATGTATTAGCATGTTTGAGACCGCTAAGGTATCCATTTCTGAATGCATTGCCTTTTGAAGAAGCAGGGAGGCATTGGTGTCATGGCAACACACGATGTTTGGTCGTTTATTTTCGTCTTAACTAATTGCGAGCATGCCGTTAACCAATATACCCCCTAGATGTTATTCTTCTTCTAAATTTACCAGTGCGATGGACTACTTACAACGAGTAAAAAGAATCAGTTCATTTGCTTTAAGTCAAAGAGTCTCTTATAAATACACCAGAAATAATCTTTTACATCCAAGTTTTAGCAACGAAATTCGAACAATAATGTAACGTTCATGAATGCGAGATTCCGGTATCGACTCAGCAGATAGTATTTTTCTTCAGGGTAAGGAATAAGTTTTCATACTCATTTTTTGTCAATAATAATAGGAGTTTTCTTAAATCTATAAATACTTAGCTATTTCAATTTTTTTAACAAAGCAAACTCCACACCTCTCGGAACGAATGTGAAATGAACGTCTTTTTAATAGTTGCGAGAAACTTTGAGATGGCTCCAAGTGTCGCCAACTCGATTTGAACTATATATTATTGTAACTGTGATGCGGTGGTCGTAGTTTTTTACATGTATATTTTACCGCGACATCGGTAATTTTTTGCTTCTTCGAAGGGTTATCCCATATTTATCGCTAGTCGTAAACATTAAAACAGATACGAAATCACGTGTTCTTGATTGTATGACATTGTTTAAGCGTTCCTCATTCACTGATATCTCCTCGAGTCTCCTGCAGGGGCATGCCAATCTAAGCGGACTGCTTTTATCATCGACATTTTCCGATTGTGACTCATGGTCGCCCTGGTTTGACGACTCACGTCGTCCCAGGCAACTTCCCGTGACAGAGAAGTGTACGATCGCTCTTGGCCCTATTTTCCCCCACCTTAATTTTTTTAATGTCAAGCCACCTTAGCTTAGAAGGTATGAGAAAATATTTTCTCTGTGGCGTGCGAAACTTTAAATTCATTCAACAGTTTCTTTTTAAATAATAAGCATATTTTGTGTCTATTCTCTGTATGTAGTAAAGCTCTAATGAAAAATAACAAGTGTGACACATTTTTACTCTCCCAAATTTGACGACAAGAAAAAACAGAAACCTCTGAGTAGGTTTTCATGGTGTTACTTGTAAATATAAAGTGGGAACGTGGTGGTCAAGTGGTTAGAGCACTTGGTTACGGATCGAAGGAGCCGGATTCGATTCCCCGGGACGCCTATGGATACCCTCAGCTTCACTCAAGCTGTGGGGTGATTCTTCGAGATCTTCCTATGAAACCGCAGGCGGCACAGGGTAGAGAACTGGCCTCCCTATCCAGATGTTTGTATTTCACACGCCGTTCACCTTAGTACTATGTGGCCTCTAACCTCACCTATCAAACCGTAGTTCGGGTTTATAAATATGGTTAATCATAAAGTGAACATTTTAAGTGGCAAATATGAATCAATTGCATGTATCTATGATTCTTTATCCTAATTTTTAATTCTGCAAGTGCTACGGATTTTACATGACAACAGAACGTATGTCTCAGGTGGGATAATTCATCTACAGACTGTATATGCCGTCAGGAGGACACGATTGAAAAAAATATCAAGTTATTTCAGGTAGTTAATGTTTTTATTTAAAAAGAACGTTAGGGACCTTCTTCAGTGTACGTATGATATTCTGGGCGAACATCGTAGCAATTTAATTTGTACTTCACGTGGACAGTTTATAAAATGCAGTTAATGGACGGATTTTAGTATTTAATTATCGAACGCAATCCTGCTTTAAGTCATATAGTGCGTGTCACCTACGCAATGAGTGATACAAATTTATCAAATTTTATATTTTATATAAAATAATTACCACATTCACACCCTAAAAAGTACTGACAAAAGAATCGAAAGTTTTGTTTGTCACAATTTAAAATATTTATGTAATGTCTGAGTTAGGTTGGCTTGAGATGATAAGGGTTGGAGGAAAAATGAGGTAAATGCCAACGTCTGCGGCAGGGTAACATCACCGCCTTCTATTCTAAAGGTCGCGGGTTCGATTTCCACCTAGGTTGGTTTTCTTCCGAATAGATATTTGGTGTTTATGATTCTAGTAAGTATGCCCCGTGATTTTTTTTGACGGTAGGACTTCAAATAAATGACGATATAAGCTATGGCCACTCCTGTCTCCTGGGTGCATATTTGTTGTTTCAGTTAACTCTTGGAGTGAATTCTATATTCAAATTTCCAAATATCCCTCAACAAAGTGTCACGATTGGAGTAGCATGGTCCTACCGAAAATTCCATTCAGTTTTATTACCGTCAATACTTTAAAAGGATGTTTTAAAAGAACATGTAAATATTAGTTTAAACATTCTTATGGCACTACCTCGAGCATGGACCACTATTTTGTGAGCAATCCCCAAGTTCCCTCCCTCGTCTTCATATGGGCACTTAATGGCTGGACAAGAAAGTTTCATGTGTGTGAAGAATAAAGACCCACCTTGTGCGAAATTCACTCTGGCAGGCGCAAATTTCATTTTTTTACTTATGCTTTTACTTTTACCTCTTATTTTAACTCTGTCGCCATCTTAGGTAATAATGATAATAATAATAGCAATTATCAGGTTCATACTCAATGAACTGGCGCTTGTTCTATGTCGGCAGTTTCGACCGTCCCTGTTCTTGCCCCTCTGATGATATCCTAATAAATCTTCTCCTTTGTAAATTACTAAAACGGAGGAAGCGTATCCCAAAATTAAAGATAGCAAAATTACTTCTACATAGCGTGACCGAAGAACGTCAGGGAAAGAATTTAAAAAATATAAGCTGTCAAGGAAATCCGATTTTTTCCGACTTTCTTGGGAATTTTATTTCGAGCAAAATGAAAATCTAGAGGTCATCGGGGTAAAAATTTAAATAAAATATCTCGCACGAGGTTTCTGGACCGAAATCAAGGGACTGCGCTAGAGAACTCTCATAAAGAAAGAAATATGTGTCTACGAGCGCTACGTTGTCTGTATGTATCGTTCGGAGTGAAACAACGAGCTGGCTGCTTCCAAGATCGGTTCGTCAAGAGGTCACTGCAGCGATGTCCCGACAGAGAATGAGGGAACGACCATAAGGATTGAGTTTCCTTTCCAGGATACATCGAAAATCAGAATGGAGTCCGCGAAATGGGAATAGAAGATGTTGAATTGAAAAGGAATTTTAAAGGACGAAGGAGGGAGGCTATTTTAGAGTTGAAATAGAGGGAAGAAGGAATTTTCCAGACTTGAAATAGATGCCCTATTGCAACAGGGTAGTAAGCAGGAGGCTATTCCGGAAAGACTCGAGGGTAAGAAGTTTCAATGAAAACGAAGTCTTGACGTCATTCCCTTGAATATATCCTGAATTTCATTTTCGAATTGTCGGATATTTTCAAGAGACGATTTCGGGACCTCACTGATTAATCCAATAAGACATTATATTTATGAACACTTTTCTCATTGAGATCCATTCTGCTTGAATAAAAAATAATTAACATTGATTTATGGTTTGACACGAATCAAATTAATGCAATAATTTTCGCCAAATATGCTTTAAAAAGCTCACGTTCCCTTGGTTCCCTAGGAAACCCAGCAATACCGCTGGATCCCGAATGATCGGATTAACGCTGCCAAGAATGTACTATTTTTAATGAGTAATATTTCTGTACGACAACGTTTTAGATCAACAAAATGTACATGTTCATTACATTTTCGCTATTTAATTTCAAACTCCAAATAATTGTTTAAAAGTAGTGTCTGTTTCCTATTGACGATATCTCCGGAATAAGATTGTTGTACCAAATTGGGTGAAAGTTTCAGGGCCTAAAAATGACACCTTCATTAGTGAAAGAGTTGGTAGCATTGTTATTTTGATTGTTTTGCTCTTTGTACCACTACGATAGGTCATTATGACTAGGTTTTCGTCATAACTTAGGTCAAGATACAATCCTTAAAGGGGAGTGTCCAAAAAGTATATGGAGAATTTTGTAATTTCGCATAGTGCATAATAGTGCACCACGAGTTTTTGCCGCAAGGTCAAACGACCAATAAAGAGCACCACTTACAAGTTCAACTACACGTACATGAGGAAATTTGAAAAAAATGTCCATATTTGTGGTGAAACAATTCATCTATGAGATACAACGCACCGGCTCACACTCCATTGCTGATCCTTGATTTTTTGGCCAAAAACAGCACTGTAATGATGTCCCAACCTTCATATACGCCAGGCATGGTCCAGTGTGTCTTTTTTCTGTTCCCAAAATTAAAGGACCGTCGATTTACATTCATAGATGAGATTAAAAACGCATCGCTGAGAGAGCTGAAAGCTAATCCTAAGAAATGAGTTCCAGAAGTGTGTCGATGATACGATATCCAATGGAGACTACTTCGAAGAGGATGACATAAATATAGACGAACAAATAAGATTATTTCCTAATGACTCAAATTCCCGTTACTTATTGAACACACGTCTTATGACACATATGGAAACATTTAATGATTTTTATTTCTCCTGAAACGTAATGGATTTGTTGGCTACGTCTTCATTCCATTCGGTCATCTGTAGACGAGCAGATATTGTCATGATATAAGGCGAAATAACAATAAAAATATGATAACTTGAATACGAAAGAGATTGGTTGTTCCGATTATCTCCATGAAAGATGAACCCATGAAAACAAGACAAGTTGCAATATGGAGTTCAGTTCACAAAAATAAACTGTTATCTTACAGATATATATATACATATATATATATATATATATATATATATATATATATATATATATATATATATATATATATATATAACATTCCTTAAATATTGTCTTTCGAAAATTTCCGAAATCACTAAAGTGACTCATTTGAAACAACCTCTGGCAGTTAGTACGAGAGCACTCACCAATTAGGCACTTACAGCCTGCTTCAACCTGGGCATGTTGTCCACGGTGTCGACCTTAATTAATTCTTTCGCCATTCGTGCAGACGTCACGCGCAAAGCTTTGACCTCTCGTCGTCGCAGACTTTCTCGCTAATGAGCAAGGGATCGCGCGCGAACGTTTCTATTCGCCTTCTGAGACACGACCATGTATCCCCGGCGACTTTCAATCGACAGAATGGTTTTTTTAAAATGCGAAATTTAACGTGTATTTTTCATGGGTATTTTTTTAGTTTCACCCGTCTGGGACCACTGTGCTCCGGCTAATTGTCCCACAAAATTGTGCTCCTTGAGCCGTGGCTCCCTTGTAATGATGATGTGTATGTGAGAGAGAGAGAGAGATCGGAAGGGGAAAAGGAGAAAAAATGCCTAATGCAGTGATATAGGGAGAGGGTGGGAAAAGGAATAATCAAAGTAAACGGGGAGGAGTGGGAAAAAAGATCAAAAATGGGAGTACTTCTTCCGATAAGCGGAAAGATTAATGAATGTCCCTACCTTTCCTCCCCTTCCTCCGCGCTTTGGGGATCGGAGCTGGTCGGTCGCTTTTATTTACAATGTGCATAGCTCTTTCCCTTGGTGGAGTGGGTGGGGACTCCGGCGTAGGGTTCTCCTCTTCCCCCCCCCCTCCCCCACTCGCTGCTCTCACTTCATATTTGGCGTGGCAGTGGTGGATGAGTGGGAGGGGGTATCTTGGTATGAGCGTGGGGGGGGAGAGAAGGGGGGGAGGGAGGAAGCAAAGGAGAAAGAGACAGCGGAGAGTGCGAGCTACATGGAGAATGGAGCGAAGGGAGCGGAAATGAGGGGGAGGGCAAGAGAGAGTCCTCTGGCCCCGAAAGAAAAAGAGGAAAATGCGGCTGGTTTGCGAATGAGAACTAGATGTGTACTCCCCCCCATTTCGTATTTTTTTCTATCCCTCCCTCCTAAATATTTTTAATGAAACTAGGAGGCAGTGAGTCCATAGTTTCACTCTGGAAATATGTGAAACATGAAGGAGTGCTCGAGTTTCATAGTTCATCAGCAATAACTAGTGGTGACTATCCATTTCACATTCGCGTGTGTTGGTTTTAGTTACAGGTTTATTGCGTAATAAGGCCGAGTTTATCTACAGTTAACAGGTTTTTTTTATCCGGTGAGAAAACTGGCTGCCAGAGATAGAGAGAGAGCTCTTTTGTCATTTCACGGGTAAACCAAATTCCTTAAAATTAAAATCGATTTAGAAAGTTCGGACGCTTTAGTAATTTCTGTTCATCCCGAAATATAACTCACCTTCCTGCAGAATTTAATGTATAAATTACATATAGTATATATATCATAGTATGAACTAAAAAAATTTATTTATTGAAATTGGGATTCCAAAACACACGCTTCTCAAATGATCAGTAGTTATTAATTTTGAATTTTGTTTGACATTAATATTATAATTGGGCGTACAATATAAAATGTAAGGTATAAAATGGAGGGTGCCTGTTTGGAGAGTTATTCCGATAGTCAAAAACCGGACACAAAACGGTTAGAGAATCTCTAGTTTTTGTAGAACCAGCAGGCATTTATTATCAATTGACTCCTTATATTTTACACGAGCCCCTCGTGTTTTCATTACTAACACCTGGATGTTTATTCACGAATATGTGTAGTATAGGCAAACGTTTTTCAATTGCAAACCATTTTCTCTGAAAACTTATTAACTCTATCTACTCCTCACATCGTTATGCTAAGTAGGTAGAATGGAATGAAGAGATATTTGCAAATATGCTCAGTGTATATGAGGAAAACCAAAAAAATATGCACATATGCTTAACGAAAACATCAATCGCTGAAAAAAAACTTCATTCGCTGAATATTTCAAAAGATATGACTAATTTTAAATCAAATTATTCATAATTTCAGTTGAATAAATCTAAATGAAAAATATAGCATCAAAACTCGTAGAACTACACTATACCATTTCTACGTATACACTAACACACCACCTTCCCTGCATCATTTTCTCTTCGTGAACAACACGAACATAACCTAATTTGAAGCGGGAGACGAATTCTAATATTCCAAATGAAAAGGTATTTCTACTTGTAGAAGAAATGAAAATTCTGTGTGAAGGTAGTAGTAATCTCTTCTTTTCTGCCCTTTCTTACCAAGTCTCAGGGGGAACTACGTATGCTACCAGTTTCCGCGTAAGCCGTTAATTATCGTGGTTTGGCCAATATTTTATCATTTCAACCCGGCAGTTATCAACTTTTGTTTAATTTGTCGACCTTCGCCAATCCAAATACGATCAGGAAGCTGGTTCATTTGGTTAAAGTATTTGAAACGTTTGGAGTATTTGCAAATTGTTTTATAGTATCAATTTTATTCTTTCAATTAAATATTTTGAGGTCTTAATTATTACGTAGATATATCAATCTTGAATTATATTAATCATTAGGACAATCAGTTAGTTTTTTTAACCCCGGTTGTTTCATCTGATAATTTATTTTATCCGTCACATTTTAAATTTTTCAAGTGTATTTTAATCTTTTTATTTTCTTTATTTATCATTGTATCTCCGGATTAAGTTTTTGAGGAGATGATTAAAGGGGGAGAGTGGGTAAAAATGAGATGGTCCTCTCAGATTTCTCTTTGCTTCTTCCATCGATCGATCCTTCAGTAGGAAGAGCGTTCGAGGAAGACTTTTGAGGAAGTCTCTGGGACTAATCCCGCGAGTAATCCTCTCTTGAATTTGTTAAGACGGCGGTTAGGATTTTCCCACTGAAATCTGCGGGAGATGTGAAAGAAGTTTGAGAATTCCCTCAAGCGATGAACCACCTTTAGCTCTTAAAGGAACGATTCAGGAATAGGTAAACCGATTCCAAGAAAGTTTAACGATCATGGTTAGTCTCTGAGATTCTCGAAGTAATGTAGTCACTTGCACTCGACGAAATTACTCGTTCGGGTAAATAAGGTGGCAAATGTGGATATTTACTGTGGCTCTGACTTGACTGCGTGAATTTTCCCCCGTTTTCGTTCGCTTCCTAAATATAAAAAATAAAATAATACATCAATTAGTAAATACTACTTCTCAAGATGTAGAAATGGTATTACACTAACCATATGATAGACCACGATGAATATAGAAAAGGAATGTAGGTGAGGATAGTTATACTCCATTTATTAAATATAGGGAGACAGAAAAAGGGTTAGGGGAAATAATTCAAGAAGGGGAGCTACATGGAATGGATGATATCTCCGCTGGATTACCAATGAACTTAATGAAACTGGAAGGAAGAGAATCTACGAGCTTAAACGTTATTTTTACGTGGACAGAAGACTCAATTAGATACATTTTGGTTCTCATTCCGAAAATGAAGTAAAAAGACCAAGTTCAGGACGATAAGTTTAATTTCACACTTAGCAAAGGCAGTTCTGAGAACCATCAATAGAATATTACACGATGGTGTAAACAGCTACCTTGCTAAAGATCATTTTGGGTTTAGAAAAGGGAGAGGAATACTCTTACGTGCAGCATATTATAAATAAGGAGATGAAAAAATGGTAACTTTGTGATTCCACTGAAAATTTATTACGAGACGACCCGGGTGTCGACGTTTAACGTCATCTGCAGGCATGAACGTCGAAACACGGGTCTTCTCGTAATAAATTTTCAGTGGAATCACAAAGTTACCATTTTTTTTCATTTCCAATATGAATCGATTTCATAAAGTTACGCCGGAAACCATTAATTCTAAATGAGGTGTAACCAGTGAAAGATAACATTCCTCTTTGACCTTTCCATCGCATTTACTCAGTACTCTTCTAATAAATACTAATTTTTTGTTAGCTTGTCCACATATTCCCCGTATGTGTTTCACCCAGGAGAAGTCGTGATTGAGGGTACAGCCTAGATATTTAATTGAGTCTACACATTCCCTTTTGGAACTTTCACTAGTGCGACCAGTTGATTTGACATCAAACTTTGAACAACTGCCTCCTATTTCAATTTTTGTAATCGAATTTTAACGTCTCTTTTCTGCACACACTTTCTTCTCTCCCACTTGACTATCTTCACGCATTATATCTACCAAAAATAGCGGAGATGTTCAGTAGGGAGAATTTGACAGCAACAAAAAAATGTCGGTGCAAAGGCTTATTTTAAATATACGATTAATAAAAAATATGAAATCAAAATTCTTATGAGTAACTTCGTCGGAATGTTTGTACAAACACATACAATTTGAAAAATATAAAAACTAGAAGTTTTACTCATTATTCTTGCTCGTACGCTTCCAACGCACACATGAACGTGTGTGATAAACCCTGGATACCTTTTTTTCGGTGACCATGTCATAATCGATCTTCTTCAGGCGCGGTGCCTGGCCGAATTACGTGCATATGGCGTCAGAGCTCTGTGGGTAATGTTTTTACTTGTGTAAAAATGGGCTTACATGCATGTCCTTCGAAGTTCGCTTCTGACATTAGGACGCGATTCCTAATGGAAGAATTTTGCCTATGAGTGTAAGATTTTGATTAATGGTTCAAGGAAAGGATAGGAACGTGCTGCCCGAGGAACCAGGTTATTCTTTATTTGCGAGAGAGAATTTCCTCAAAAAGCTTTTAGGAAAATCCATCAACTCCCTCGCCACGTCTTTCTTCCAAGTCTTCTATAAAATAAACTAGCACTCAGGCGACAAGTACGGCACTTTAAAGTTATATTAAGGGCAAACAGCGCTGCTACAGGACCTTACGCTAGATTAAATGCCACAATATATTCGAGTCCCATCAAGGGTGCGATAAAGATTGATTTATTTGACCATCCATTCCCGATCATTTTTATGTTTCACTTACGAGGAGATTTCATGAAATACCGTTGAATGCTTGAACTTGAGTCGTGTACTCAGCAACAGCGAATCTACGAAATATCAAAGGGAAATTTAATTTAGAGGTTAAAATGCAACCTACGGGAGCTAATTTAATGCTCCGGGGGGGGGGGAGCAAAATTTGTACCTGTGTAGTTTTTGGCGTGTAAGTAATATTAATTTTCAATTTATTTAAAACCATCCATTAATATTCCCCCAAGAGGGAGGCATAGTTTCCATGGTTCCGCCCCTCATTCAATATATCCACTCGCCATTGCGTTCGATAATGTTGTTAATCAAATTTGTGCTCGCAATACAATATATATATATATATAATAAATTGGACAGCAAGAAACAATATAGACACACATAAAAAGATCACTCACTCGTTATTTCTTGATCATTTCTACGGAATCCTACTCCGTCTTCATCGGAAGATACAGAAGTAATGCTTTACTTCTGTGTCTTCCGATGAAGACGGAGTAGGATTCCGTAGAAATGATCAAGAATTAACGAGTGAGTGATCTTTTTATGTGTGTCTATATTGTTTGTTGCTGTCCAATTTATTATTCAACGCTTCCGTGTTACGTCGACGAAATCAGATTTCGTCGACGTGTGTGTGTGTGTATATATATATATATATATATATATATATATATATATATATATATATATATATATATATATATATATATATTTATACACACATGTATATCAAGTGTAGTGAAAATTGAGAGGCACTACGTGTGATAACTTTGCTCGCTGCATTTTTAAACGTTGATTCCAAACGATAACAATCAAAAATTTCTCCTAGATTTCTCAGCATATACATGTATGCTGAGTGTTTTGCGAGAAGCTTCTCTGAAGGAAATTTGGTAAAATTCTTCCAGTAAAATATGTCACAGCCTTCACACTAAATTCTGCAAAACGCCAGTTTTACCGTGAAACATACATATTCCGTCCTTGTTGTTATATAAATTAATTTTTTTTTTACAAAATTTTGAATTTTTTAATTTTTGAAATCATGCTCCTCATTTCTCATTCACACACACCTACATAAATTAATGCCCTACAATTCACCTCAGGGTTGGGTGGCGCCATAGATTACACTTGCGGAATAGAATCAAAAGGTTCAGCAAAACATTAATTTGATCAACGCAAGGATATTAGCAACGCCTTTGGGGTTAACTGAATAATAAGTTGTAATTAAATGCATGCTCTTCCACTAACCTTATGTGCTTTGCTATAATAACTCATTCTTTCCGAAGGACCTCATTCATGTTCTGTTCATCTGTTTTTAAGTTTCCCTTTCAATCCCTCGTCCCTCTCCGCGGGGGCAAATTCCTGCTACCTGCAACGTTGGGTCGCATTCCCTGCCTTTTAGAGACTCTTTGGGGGTAGAGTGTTTCGTGGTGCATTTTCATGTGGTGTTTCAATTTCTTGCTTGTTGTGTCCTGGCTTCCGTGTTGTAGGATGGCTTTCGTGCTGCATCATGGGGTGCAGTTGTTAGTTGTTTTGCGGTATATGTGTTTGCATGAGTATTGGATGAAGGGATTTTTGCATGAGTGTGTGCGCTGCTGTGGGTGTAATTTTCCGTGTTGTTTTTTTGCATGTGGTATTTTTCCTTTTTACGGTTGGTGACCTAACACCCCCCGCCACACGCCCTTGCGGCGGCTTGCGGGGTATTATGTAGATGTAGATGTAGAACTGTTTTTTCCTGCTATTTATGGAACCAAGCGTGCACATTTAAAAAGATGAGCAGCATAATCATTTCTATTCTATTGCAGAGGGTATTTTTAAAGACGGTGTATTGAAATAAATAGTAGTAGTAGTTTTGAGGGGAGGCGACCGACAGCTGAGGTCATTTGCGCCATAGGGGATGGACAGGAAAGGATGAAGGGTGGAGAGAAACCCGGCGTCGGCATTAGCCTGCTCTTTACGAAAGGCGCCAAGGGGTCCGCAGTTTAACGTCCCATCCGACGGACGGCGTACTCACTCAAAGTGCCCTCCACAAAGCACCTCAAGTAGGGATCGAGATACCTCTGAAAAATATTCAACACCGCCGGGATTTGAACCCGCGCCCTCAGGGTGGGAAGCCAGTACGTTAGCCCACGCACCATCTCGATCCCCAACAATAATCTTATTCTAATTAATGACAAATTATTCTAGTGATTTCATTTACACAGGAAGTTCTTTTATCATTGGTCGACACATCACAACGGACGTGTCAATATCCGACTATTTTTTCTTTAAAATCACCCATCGTATTTTAGTCTAGGAATGCTTTGAATGACGAACGTGAAAGCGTAGTTATTTCAAAGTAAATAGAAGCATGTGAATTGAAGAATGGTTTATTGCCATGCAGGGTGTCTCGAAATTTATTGTAGTACGAGGCCAATTGCGGTAGTAGGTGTAGCAGTGCTTAGTCCATGTGTCCATCATGAGGCTATCTTGACCGGTGGACTACGTCTCATAGTAATAAATATCCACCTGGACCAGTTATGTCGAACGCATGATCCACAGGTCTACCTCAGTCAAGCTTGCTAAAGACTCTCGATGAAAGTTACAGGAACTTGCTGGGAACTCGCTTGCTGAGATGTTTCAAGTTAGCCATTTTTTTCCAAGTTAAAACGTATTAAATATACATAATAAGGGAAAAATTTGAAAAGGCGTAATGTTTTTTGTTTGATGAGTTAACGGAAAGTAGGTCGGAAAATTTGTCTCAATGTTCTCACACTGCAGGTTTTGATCCATTCCACTGATGCATTAGAAAGTACTTAAAATGACCACCAGCATAATTATTTGAGTGCTAGAGTTTATATCCTTGAATAGATTGCTGTTAATTCATATGCCAATTCGAAGTTTTTGTCAATGTATTACATTTCAAAAAGAACTACCTACGTCAATCCCCGTTTAGCGACTCGCTGAAAGGCAAAAATACCATTCTCAAGAACTAAGTCTAATAATTGAACGAAAATTCCACTTCAGGAGAGTTCACATTCGAGTAGATTTTCCCCGGGAGTCTGTGTTTCCAAATTCTCGTTGGGAGAGGCAGAGACCGTGAGCTTTCGCGCCAGATATGCATCAACTGCTGACCCGCATGGAGAGTGGCTTGGTAAGACTCGGGAATCGTTCCCGAGAACAATATGCAGTCGCTGCGGGAGAAGGGTGGGGTTTGGGTAATGGGGTAATTACCCTCTCTTCGTACGGGTGGCAATTGTTCCCAGCCACTCCTTTGTATCATCCCATCCCTTTGAATGGCTGGTACTTTTTTCTTCCATTTTCGAAGTTGTGGACTATTTCATGTTTTTTTGTAATTTCCTCTACTACTGACGCTATTCATTGTTCCGTTGGATGAGCATGAATGTCACAAAAATAGTATTTTAGTATTTTATCGAAAAGTAATATAAAATTAATATGTAACTACTGGATAAGAATTGGGTCGCTAGAAGATATGCTATTTGCCCACCGGCGGGTAAAATTTTTGTTTAGGTTAATATAGACGATAAATGCATCTCTATTTTATTAGGATTGTTTGCCATCGCTAAAGTAAACTGTCATCTTCAATGTTTTTTCCGGCTTTAGTGTCACTTCTGATAAGTATACCTTGTTATAGGTACTTGGAAAGAATACATTAATATCGGGAAACTTAAGAAAAAGAACCACATTAGTCATTAAAACGTGATGAAGCCTCATAAGTGGATTCGGTTTACTTCATATTGAGCAAAAATAGCATCAGGCAATAATTAATAGCATTTTATTGAAAGTGAACCAAAGTTATTTTCATTCAAAATTAGTGATATACACCAACCGAAGGTCCGTTCTG
The DNA here is from genome assembly GCF_022747635.1 of Hetaerina americana. Lineage (NCBI taxonomy): Eukaryota > Metazoa > Arthropoda > Insecta > Odonata > Calopterygidae > Hetaerina > Hetaerina americana. Next base: position 47,413,454 of record NW_027287316.1, read on the forward strand.
TCCATCACTTTAATTTATATGAATAGAAACAAGTTTTGCACAGCTCTACATGAATTCGCGCATTGATGATTTGCATTAAAATATTTTGCAACTGTGCAAATATATGGAATATTTCGTAAAAGCATCGTCTCGGATCCGGGAAACATTCTTCTTCGTCGTGACGAACTAATTACTTAACCTTTCACTTCCCATGTGTAGCTGAAATAAACGTAGACTTCTCACAGATCATATAACCTTTTGCAGCGATTTGATGATGCTACGTGGTGACTTTCGAGAGTGGTTGCGTGCGAGGCATTGTGTGGTTCAACGTTTCCCTCGCGTTGCGAGTGAGAGGAACTTAAAGCTTCGCTCTTGAATATGCCTGGTGCAACGCGAGAGAAACGCTGAATCCCGCATAACACTCCAAAAGCAAACACACTCGAAAGCCACCTTACCCTCTTCTCACGTTTTTTAATGCGGATGCCGCGAATCGCATTCGCAAAAGGTTTGAATGAACGTACAACTTACCATTTCCACTCCTGATTCCTCTTAACGGTGAGCGTGAAGAGGCCTTCGAAGAACAGCAAGAGTATGGGCACCGACAGGTACCACAGGAAGGGTTCCCTCCTCCGGGCAACGGCCTGCCAGATGGCCAGCAGCCCATGGGCGGCGAACACCAAGCGGGTGACCACTGCCTTTACTGTAGCCACAATTTTTACCATTTTCCGTTCTCTGTGCCGGAGTCACCTTTCATACGTCACAACAAAGAAGCACATAAAGCAGGTTATGATCACGCGTGTAAAATTCATACATTACCCTACTGCTTGTTGCTCTTAAATTACCAGGAAGCATATGACCATTGAGCACTAGCGATTGATTGGCGCGCAAGGAAGCAATCAATTTCGGTAAGACATAAGAGTACTCGTAAGGAAACGTCTCATTGAACTTCGTGGCAGAGCAAATTCGTAATATAATTCTATCAGATTTGTTATTGATCTGTGAATTTTAAATAGGTATACTATATCCACTGAAGAAAAATCGCCATTACGGTAGAGCGGAAGTACTTGTCTTCTAATTAATGGTTGGCTTTTAAATTGATTTAGGTGAAGGGAGAGATAGATGCTGATCCCCTAAGTACTTGATTTCCTCGATCTCAGAACGCACTTAATGGTAGTAATTCGCACTTTTGCTTTGATAATGAATTTGTGGAAACAATCTTTGAATAAGCCGAACATATATGAATTCACATCAGCATCATCATAGCATGTAAAACGCATTCAGATTTCAGACAAATTGCTGAATGAAAGAAGTTTCGAAAGTAGCGAATTCGGTAAAGAAAATCTGGCTGCAATTTAAACATTAGGGATTTATCGAAGATATGATAGAAACCGCCAGGTAACGGATGCTGGATCCGTGCTGTGCCATTCTTAGTGACAATATTTATTCGCTGGACAATTAATAGGGATAGGAGTTAAATCTAAGGGCCAGATGTAATGCTGTGCGTCGGAATGGTCAATGTTACGTCTGTGCGAGCGGCTGAAGTTAGAACGGTAAGATTTATTGACTGTCCACGTGTCCGCAATGCTCGATGATATCAATCAGCTTATGAAATGAAGGATTTAATGACTGTGAACGTACGCAAGATTTAATGACGGCTGAAGAATAGTGTATTGGTAATTTACTATTAAAATAAAATAACATAACTCCTGCATCGTTATTTTTGATACCTTTAAATGTTTGTGCATACTGATAAGGATGTGAACAAAAGGGTGAAAAGTATAGTCCGTTTTCTTAGAATAGCTGATTCATAAAGTTTTTATCGACTACACATCTCAAGTAAGACAAAATTATTCACTCGCGGTTTTTAACCCATGCGCAAAGGAAAATATTAGGATTCGAAATATACCGTCCAAGCGGGCTTTTGTTTTTAAACCAGAAGAATTCGTGCTAGACGGCATTATTTCACCTTCCCCTGAAAAAAAATTCGGATGCCATTATTTGAAAGCATTATTAGAATCAATGTGTATGGTTTAAGTTTAATTATGTGTATGGTTTAAGTTTAATTTGAGCAATCACAGTACGTCCTTGGAAACGAAACTTTTCAGATATGTTAACCGTTGACTGCCTCAAACAAAAGGGGAGAATATCAGGGATCCACGAGCCTCATTAAATGCATTAGTATTTCGTCTTTAAATGACTGATTATGCCCCATGAGTAGTACTTACGGCAAATATCCCACGTAGAGGAATGAATTATCGTTTTTCATAACCTTTCAGTCATGGGGAACTAATAGCGTTTGATGAATAGCAATGGTGAACCAGGGCATAATATTTTGATCTGGATTCAAAATTTACGTGAGAGGTGTGCACTTGAAAAAATTCAGTTACAAAAGTGACTGAATTATTCTAAAAATGATACATTCGTACAACTATATTCACCAAAATACAACAGTTTATTTAGAGTTTCCATTTTTGATTCCTAATGAGATACGATATTGCGGCAGGCGATTTCCGTGTATCCTACCTTTACGGCAGTATTTGCAATCGCTGCAAATTCTTGGTGCAAAAAGACGGTTTAATGTAAATATAGATTGTAGGTTGTAGATATACCATTAAGGAAATCTCGTTGCAGCGTTGGATGGTTAGTATGGAGACTCCTCACGCCAAAAGCTGGGCTTATTCCCGAAGGAATGGATTTTTTGATACTTTTCTGGTACATAAATATGGAGTAACGCAGAGATAATTTCAACTGCTGTACCCAACGCGTTCATTGGGTGAGACAGAAAACCATGATTAGCTGTGCCGACTTATCGCTTAACTTAATCGTTAACTAATGTTAAAGATGGATTTCTTTCCAATCCTCTCTCTGGTCCCTATTGAACCTTATGTTCTGATTATGACAAATGGTACATATGACCTTACATGACCGAATACCGCGAGGAAAGTGGATAGAACAGGTTTGTGTAAATCAGGATCTACGCCCAATCAACAAGACGGGTCGCTATCCCGTAGAAATCATAGCCCATTTGATTTCTCTTCGCAATACACATATACCATAAAATAATGTTGAAACAAATGTCAAAAGTCCATTAATATGATTTTGTAAGGGACTATAATTAAGGTTTGTCACTCACGATTGTGCAGGATTTCTTCCAGGATACATCCAGTCCTTGCTGTAGGGTCTTAATCGGGATAACTTTGAAATTACACTGTGCGGATAAGAGATTCAACCTCATTTTAATCGAATGGTACGATTCAAACCATCTAGGGTGGAAAGGTGTTAGTCACGTGACTGATTTCCGCGCATCCTCGCAGGGAAGTGGACCGGTCCACTTTTGCCCTCGGACCCTAAAAATATTTTTTCAACCTTTCATCATATTTTTTTGAGGATTATTTTGGATCAATTAATCCTTGTTGGCTTTGGATAAAAATACCGTATAACTCTTTGAAACAAACATAATTTCATTTAACTCTTAACACAATTGAGATTAGATCAAGTTAAATTCTATGCGGTTAAAAACTTTTGCTTTTACATATGATGAAATTAAATTGCATTTTAAGAATTTCGTTTACGTTCAATGGATGAGAGAAATGTTCAGGGTCTGCAATATATGATTCGCATGTTAGAATTGAACTAGGAAGCGGACTCAGATTTATTTTATTTCCGCATAAATTATTGTTGGATAAAATTAAGAAATGATTTCCTGATCCGTGAATGCTAACATGAAATTATAAGAACTTAGTATTCTCCTTGACCTAAGATATATCGACTGATTGGTCCTCCTTTAGACGTAAGTTACAATGAGATAGTCGTAAAGTAGTGGAATTTTATTAATGAGAGTTTGAAAAAATAAAATATACTCTATTATAAAATACGGGAAGAGTATTATTACAAATGAACTCTATATCCCCTGTGTTTCGGGGGTAGTGTTTGATTAGAGTATTAACTACTTTCTTAAAAGCGAATTAGTACATCGTGTGTAAGGATTTTAATCTGTTACATGAAATCGTAATTGGTTTCATTGTAAAAGCTCGTGTAAGCGGGTAAAATATGCCCAAAAATTTATTTTCATACATTGTTTATATTATAGTGATATAGTTTTTAGTTTTTATAGCCTTCTTTTATGATTAAAACTGAAGAATGACGCTTGAAGAGAAAGTGTTATAACACAGAACATATTTTTTTAAATAATTGAATACCTAGATATTGTAAAAGAATTTTTTCAACTTTTAAAACGTAATAATTGCATTAATGTCGTATCCGCTTCAATTTCAAATGCCGGTCAGTACATGCGCCTTTTAACAACGCCACCGTTCAACTGAATAACGAACTATGTTGGCAATCACATTTGATAACACGCTTTGCTGTCATCATTTGTCTGTAATTTTCAGACAGGCATAAAAAAAACAATATTCGTTGAAGTAGATGTGTGTAGAATGTGTTTCTTGGAAAGGCATCTCCCTTACCGCTGAAATGACTCCCCCATTGTACGCTTATCTTGATGTTCGGGAAGTAAGGTGAGTTCTACAGTCGATACCGGACATACGTCGACGTCCATAGTAATCAGTAGCCCAAGTGTATGGACTCATTTGTGTGAGAATTTCGAAGTTGCATGTCTTGACTCATCATTATTTCAGATGAGCCCGTCTCTTCTCGGTTGGGGTGGACTCATTCTCGTGTTGTGTATATCGACTTTTGGTGTGTGGTGGTGTGTGACAGTGACATTGTCAATTATAGTCGTTGTAATCGGGTGAGTGCAATTAGGATGAGTTCACAATGGTGTAACTTGTTGAAAATTCCTATCTATGTGTGGATAACGGCTTACCTCTAAGGGTTTAGTGTTCTCGCAAAATTATCAAGATTTTATCCTTTTTTAGGGGTCTAGTCTATCTTTATGTTAGCCATGCGGAAACTGCTCAGAAATATTACATCAATGTATACCGGTCTAGACTGGAGCTGTCTAGAAATCATCCTTTCGAGGTAAGACCGACCGTACGTACATATGTATGCCCAATAGTTATCGTCAATTCCCGTCCGTGCGATCTTTCAGTTTATGTGAATTTACTGCAAATTTTCTTTTAGCTGAAGAACTATTAATATGAAAGTGTGTTAACTTTGGCTTCAATAATTTTAGAATGTTGTGCATTTATCGACACCTTCGGCGGGCTTCGACTGTCGCTCTTACAAATTAGGCGTTTGGCTTACTTATGAAGTATTCACTAAATATATTTCCATATCTGTAGGTTGTTTTGGGCTTAGTTTGGATTATTTCTGATAACATTAAACAAGCTGAATTTTGACGTTTCAGGAATCGAAGGACTTTGGTTTTTCGAAAGAATCCCAGAAGGTAGACAAACGCTTAACTGGATCCACTGTGATAGATGATTCGCTACAGGAGATTTTGGCATATGTATTTAGGGACTATATATATCCATGGTATGAACGAATTAGTCCAAATGAAGAATTTCCAAAGGAAATCCGCCAAGTGGCTAGAACAGTCGTCGTGGAATTTGCCAGCAGGTAAATAATTAACCATTATACATTATTGTGTGATTTAATGAATAATTCCGTGGAATCGCCATCATTCGAATTGTTTTTCCATTTTGGTTTCGAACATTGTGCTCTTCATTTTACCTCAAAGATGTTTATTATGGGTGTTCGGCCCCCAGTGCCTATTTTTTTAATCAATTGCATGTCTGATGTTCTGTAGAGGTACATTTAATTTCAATTATACGCAGGTATACAACATCGTTTATGATATGTTGCTCTGTGAAGGATGTTTAAATATGAATGGTTGAATTTCAACTAAGTTCATTTTAATGGGCCCATATTTGTAACTTACATCATTATTACCAATGCCGTGGTTATCGTTGCCAATCGAGGTTAAGTTTAATAATTTTAAATTAGCGTAAACTAAATATTTACAGTACATGTGTAAGGGTTTTCCTCAATTTCGTACCTAACTGCTTCTTTTTGCGTGCGGGTTTTTTCAATAGTGTTATTTGAAACAGCTTATCTATATTATTGTGCATTTTTAAATAAATAAATACCTGATGGACATAGTTGAAATTTCTTCCTGGGATATTTCTTATACTTAAGACCAGATTATTGTGTGGCCATAATTCATTATCACAATACATGTTTGCATGATGTACATGTATGGTATTATCTATGGTCATCAATCCTAGGGTTTGACAGCTTTTTACTCAATTCTGCAATAAGCTCAGCATAGTCTTTTTAGCTCATATTCCAGTATAATTATACTTTGTTTTTCAGATTTTTTGGTCATTATTCATAGAATATAAGTTTTATGGATTGTAAAAGTCTTAAGTGTAAACGGGTGATTATTTTCAATTTGAAACATGAATTTTTAGTTCTGCAAAGTTAACCATTGGACCTTCATTTCCAAAAAAGCATTTCAACCGTTTTGATCTAGATATTTAGTCTTAGATACTACGAACATTCTATTTCAAATATACATAATGGTCAAACCCCTATCCGGTTTCATAAATTGTAATTTTGTAGTTGCAACAAAATACATAATTAGTATTATTGGGCTTACCACTGCATTTGGACTACTTGCCTACTATTCCAATGTGGAGAATTTTCTTTATATTAGTAATTTTTTTGTGTACGTGCTTGGGTATACATTATTTCATATCTACTCATGTTCCTGCTAGTCTGGATATTGCTCAGAGAAGACACAATCTCAGTCAAATTATGGTTTTCACTTTATATCTATTGCATATACATTTGTATATTTTTTTTATTTTCTCTCCAGGATGAAAGAAGTTGATTGGGTTAAGTACCTTACAACATGGCTCGTTAATGATGCTGCGTCACACCTTAGATTATTCAGGCAGGCTCGGGCCAGACTTAAAGCTGAACGCAGCATGAATTCACAGTCAGCCCCACAGCAGGCTTCATCACAGCTTTTTTCTCAAGCTTCTGGTACTTCTGGTCCATCGCCTCAAGCCTCTCCAAACCCTCAGGCTCAAGTCAACCAAGGACCAACACCTGTGGTGTCGGCAGCAGCTGCCAATGACCTTGAGGGAGCCTTTTTTGATCTCGAGTTGGAGATGGAGAAAGATCTTTGTCGTGATACAGTTTGCACAGGGGGTAAAGAGTTTGAGGAACGTGAGTGGCAAATTTCGTTAATCCATTAACCTGTCCACTACCAAATGTTTATATATCATTAAAAAATAAGTTTTGCAATCAGTTTTTCATCAGTGAAATTTTGGATGATCAACTATGTGTACATTATAACCACTGCTTGTCATTTTCCGCACAGCTATCCCATTTTAGAAATAAATCAAACTATACGTAATAATAGGAATCTTACATAAGTATTATTTATTTTTCTCTACAGCTACTTTGATGAGGAAATTAATTTGGTGTATAATTGGAGGTGGCTGGTTTTAGTAGTTCACTCCTATTTTCATCAGATGATCATTGCCCAAGTTTTTTCATATATTCATTTCAGAATACATAAGGGATATTGTAGAAGTGCTGCTTTACCTATTAGTGCCTGCTGAGGACTTTCATTGCAAGCCATTAAGATTTCTCTTCAGAGAAATTGTTGTCAATGCACTTCTAGTCCCTTTGCTTCACATGGTATCTGATCCTGATTACATCAACCGTACCATTGTTTGGCTGGTGAGTGGTTTCTATAGGTCTAACATCGGCTATTTTTACTCAAGTGACAAGTATTTATTTAGTAATTAATGTATGTATCACTTATTATCATTGTAAAATAATATTAAAAAATATCATTCTAGTGCTGATAGTTTGAAATTTGCATTTTTTATTTGCTGAAAGACTAAATGGAAGAATAAAAAGGATCCTGAGACTCAAGCAATTTCACTTTGTATGGGATACCTCTGCCATTGATAGGAAGCATTCTAAGAGGCTGTTTTAATAAAATGTGTCCATAAGGTTTTTTATTCACTTAATTTATTGTGCAAAAATATAATTTTGTGATATTGCTAGCTTAATGTGTGATTTATATTTTGTACAAGTTTCAATGAATTAGCTCATGCGTACGTGAACAGTAGCCATTGCAAGTTGAAACTTTCATTTGCCTAAACCTGCTTCTGTTGATGCAAACTGCTTTCTACAATGTTATTTCTTTGTATTGAGGAACATGAAAAAGTGACTTGGAGCAAGGTCTGGACTATATGAAGGTTAAGGAAGGCTTTTCTCATTGATTTTCATGAAATCATAATTTTGTGGATCAACTACACAAAGTATCTCATGAGCAATTTTTCTATTATCAAATGAGCGTATGGCAGCCAGTAAAATCTTAAGTATTTCTTGTAGGACTCTTTAATGTATTTGAAGATCTTCTATCACAGTGGCAGCAGTGGTGTTATTTGAACTTCCATAAGAGCAATAATTGACGTGCTTGGTCGCTCATTCTTTGAAATTGTCTCCCTTCTTAGACATTATAAACAATCTCCTGATTATGCAATCGGGGAGAACAGACTCTCCATTAGTCTCCTGTAGCATTCAATTGGCCTCAAATGATGTTTTATGCAGTCTATAGCAACATTTCTATGCAGGATCGTGTTCTACCCTTAATTGTAACTCGGAACAACTGAAAATGTTTCAACTTGCAATATCTGTGGCTGTCTCAGTGCTGGAGTCAATTCAATGAAGCTTGCAGCGTGTACATATTGCAAAGTAAACTAACAGTGTGAAATGAAATTACATTACGGTGCATGAAAATATGTATGGGTCTGCAGGAGAAAATTAAACTAGGAGTATAACACTTTGGAGGGCTTAGATATTTTTTGTATTGAATCCTTAAGTCATCCTCTTTCATGTCAAAACTTATTCTCATCACATGCAAATTCTAGTTTGAGTCTCATATACTGCACTTGGAGTTGGAAAACCCATTAAAGAGCATATGATTGGATGCATGACTGAGCAAATAACATATATGTTTAAATGGTAATGATGCAGCCAAAAGTGTGCGCTTACCAAATTCTCTTGTAGCAGCCCACGTGCAGGAAAATTTCTACATGACTTCAGAAGGAAGCACACTCGTTTCTATGTAATTTCTGATCGAATCTTCTCTAGAGGTGCTTTAAGGTTCTCTTTGTGTGGGTTATGCTACCTATTACCTCAAATGGCACATCATTACCAGTTCATTGATTGTGAGTGGCTTGCCTAAGCTTATCTGTGCAATATTTGCTTTAAAATGGTTCACTGCTAGGAAGTTTTCAGGGAATGGGGTAGGCAACATGCATTCACTATACATAGTGTACTTTTGTAAGGTGGTGGAAATTCGTTTCATGTGGATATTTATTGTAATCTTTCCATACAAACTGATGTAGTATGGCAGTCCTGCTTTAATGCACATCCATTAGTCACTCAATGATGAAAAGTTATGGAAGGAAAGAACACTGCCACTCCTATTGTAATGCCACTTATATTATCATCCATCTGAAATAAAAAGTATCAAAATAATTACCTCGTATATTTAATTGGAGTTGCATTCCTCTTCTTTATGTGGTGCTGCACTGGTATTGTTATTTCTTGGATTTGCCTCTCGCATAAATCCCAGATAAACACAGCTGAGACTTGCTTCTTTCATTTATAGTGCAGCAACATCCCTTTCACTTGTGAAGCATTCCTGACTGCTATTCGCACAACTGACTGTGTTGGAGAACTCCATGCTACCCGTGAAATGGTTTCCAAGGAAGTGGCAATTTTAGTGAGTAATACTTAAATTTCTTGAGACCATATCTTGTATACTATTTGGACGGAGTTGTAATATTATTACAGTCTGATAGAATTGAATTTTTGCTTTTAAAGATAATAAGGTACTCGTTTTTGTCTTCATTTCTGCTTTTCTTGCCTCACTGAAAATAGTATTCAGTCAAATATCCAGCTAACTTATATTTATCATTCATTTGACAGTTAAATGATCTTTTCTTGATTAAGACTGGGTTTTCAAGAGTATTTCTTTCTTGATATTACTTGTAATTGGACCATTTCAAGTAAATCAAATTTTACTTTTCCTTATATTTTTATGGTATTTTATTTGCTAGTCACTCTAGTTCTTGTTGTAGAAATTTATCTCTGCAATATGTAAGTACTGAGTCTAAAAACTCCAATTACTTTGAAGAATATCATAACATTTCCAATGCATTTGTTTATGTAATATATTATATTTTTGGGAGTAAGAGGTTTCGTAGCCAATGTAAAATTTGAAGTGTGATACCTTGAAAAAATGTAAACTATTGGCTGGGTTTTCATAGTTTGTTTCAAAGCATCCAGGCATGATAAATAATTTTATATTTATTTAAAGTGATACCCAATCAATAATGGCTGTATTATGTTCAACTTAATATGTTGGCTACCCGATTTTATTGAAACCTTGACTCATTACACTCAAGTATTCCTTCATTCCAATTCATGGCTCTGTCAATAATTCTTCCCCCTGTAAATTTAAACTTTTATGATAGCAAGCCTTTCACTCTTATTCTAATGATGTTAATATTGAACTGCATTTTACAGTTCCCTCTATATATGATTTTTGAGGTTACAATGATGTAATTTTCTTATCTGTTATAGAGATCTCGTGATTCTGGTGGTGATGATGATATTTTAGTAAAGCAACAATTAAGTAGCCTCTTATACATGAAAAAGGTAATTGAAACTCGTCTGCACAGACTTCAAGAAGGATTAGAAACAGATTCTGCAGGTAGGAAATGGCCCATTGATCTTGTTATGACGTTGATTTGATTTTTAGTGTTTATCTACAAATAGGTTCTTGATTTTTTAAAATGAATATTTATAAAATTTGTATCCATTTCCTGCATGCTTAATTTCAGGATTGCCTACATCATTTGACTGGAACCATCTGATAGCTCCTGGTTCAAAGCTTTTTTGTTTGCCTTTGGATTTGGTCCTGAAAGATAATGTAGCTTTGTCGTATTTTATTGATTACATGACTAGTATTGGGGCCCAAACGTACTTGTATTTTTACCTGAATGTTGAAGGTAAGAAATGAATAGTTCTTTCGGTAAAGGAAAAAAATTTTAAAGCAGCTTAGCTGTTTGAACAAGTTTGGCAAAAAAAATCATGTGTATTCTAAAATGATAAGCGAGATAGTCTTTAATTATTTCTATTATTCTGTTATTATTCTGAATATTATTGTTATTACATCTAGAACAAATAAAGTTCAATTCTTCTCTTAAATATGGTTCTTTGTTAATGTCACAACAAAATTATTTTAAAAGGAGCTCCAAGATTTTGAAATATGGAAAATTTTTGTTTTCACCTCTTATATTTTGTGACATGTTTATTTCTTCAATCTCTACTATTTGTACCTTAAAATGTCTTAAATTTTCTTTACTGTAATGAATGTGCAAGTTAAAATGGCAAGTAAATATTCAGCTCATAAATTTTTATGTCTAAACTATTTAGGATGGAGGGTATCAGCTGAACAGCAAATGTCAGATTTAGAACTTCAAAAGATAAAAAATTCTCAGGACCAAGGTGAACCTAGCTCTCAAGCCAGCGTGGAAACTCTGCAAGTGCTTCCAAGCAAAGTTCAACTTCTCCAACTTCAACCTCAGGGTCATATACTTGAGAATATGAGGGAGGCAGCTATAAGTATATATGACCAATATCTTTCTGAAAAGGTACCTTGGCTTTACATGGGCATCATAAGATTGTTTCTGTCCATTCCGTTTTTTTATAATAAATACTGCTGTTAAGAATACCATCATTGCCGTAATGCAAAACATGCCCATGTCTTCATGATGGAAATATGGAAAATATCTGACCACTGTATGTATCTGGCGCCTTGTTTTAGATGCATGATGTGTGAGATTGTCACCTTTTGGCATTTGAACATTTGTGTCAGAGAGTATGAACCACTGACAACCTCCCCTACTCCATTTGATGTGACATTTTTACAGTATATGCAGTCACTGGAAGGAGGTTCTTCCTCAACTTACTTCCCAGCAAGCCTGTTGGTTTTTGTTATTTTTTTGTATTTAAAGAATTATGACATTAAGATTGGTCCTATATGATGTAGGTCTACAAGCATTTGTGTCTGCTCCATTAATAACCTTTTCTATGGCACTAACCTACATTTCCTATAATTTTTACACAGCAGCATAAGGATCTTTTCCACATTATGTCCATGCATAGATGTCCTAATTCCCCAGGCCGAGGTCATAGCTGTTCAGTATTTGCTCTCATTGCATTAAATGACATTCCATGTAATGTAATATCAAGTAATATTTCAGACACGAGCCAAAGATCATGGGAACCTTAATATAATTCCTGGGAAGATGAGAATCTATTGTAATTGATGGGCCTCTGCTAAAACTAATTATTCAAAGTTAAAAAAGTGTAATGAATGGTTATATTCTGGTGGACATGAATTGACGGCTACAGGTACTCAAAAGAAAATGGGCTACTTCTAAATAATGTAATTGATTAAAGAACCTTGAGATGCAGTAGATTTATCAATTATGTATTAAGTGAGACTTTAATAATTGTAATTTTGAATTATGAATGTTAATTATATAACAAGGAGGGCAAAGATCATGTCCTTGGAATTGCAGTGTACACAACCCTGAACTTGAAATCCACACCTCTGACTAATTTTTTGAGTCAAGTGAAGACAATAGTCATCAAGACAGTTTTAATTATCTGATTATTTTTTTAACAAATTGCATTAATATGCAGGATTTTGGGTTCCTATTATGCACATAAAAGTTCAATTATCAACCTAAAAAATATGTGATACTCATTGCATTGTGCAAAAGTTAGTACATGGGTCAATCAGAAAGTAATTTTTAGTAGATTTTTTATTTTTCAACACGATTTCCTTTCTGACTGATACACTTTCCCAGCATTTCTATAACTTTTAAAGCCATCCGAAAAGTAGGATATCGGAAATTCCTTAAAATAGGCATCTGTGTTGGCAATGACGTCCTCGTTCTATGAGAATCGTTTTCTGCGCACAATTTTCTCAAGTTTGGAAATGAGAAAGTCACTGAGAGTCAAATGTGGTCAATATAGTGGATGTTGTAATAATTAAGAGTTTTAATTCCTTGATTTCAATCATTAAAATGGTATAGATGTTCACCCATACATTTTCTTGATTGAAGAGAATTTTTTATTTGCCAAATGAGGATGGTTTTCCATAATTTCTTCACTCAACCGGTACAATATTGACACGCAATGCACTCCATTTATCATTAATCCTTTTGCAATTAATTGATGTTTATGATTCGGTGTGCATCCCAAAAATACATGGCCAACAACTCCTTGTCGGCCAATTTCACAGTCTTCACTTTCTTTGGAGCCTGATCACTTTGAGAAACCCACTGTTTCAACTGTTCCTTAGTCTCTGAAGTGTAGTAGATAGTGTAACCAGTTTTAGTCCACAGGTATCAATGCAGTAACTCGTGAGGATTATGGTGGAAAAGCACCCAACCAACCTCCGGTTCAATCACATGATTACATTTATTCTCCACTGAGAGCATTGTGGTTGCCAGCTTATGGAGATTTTTTTCACACCAATCTTTTGTGCAAAATTGAAAACACTGTACCTTGTGATATACCTATGGTCTCAACTATTTAGTGAACTTTGATTTGTCAGTTGCTCAAAACCATATAATGGATTTTTCCAATTATTTTAGAGGAAGTCACTTCTACTGGATGTCCTGAATGATGTTCATCATTTGTGGATGTACAGCCAAGTTTAAACTCATTTACCCAATTATAAACAGTTGCAAACACAGGAGCAGATATGCCATGAACTTCATCCAACTCAATGTTGAACTTTTTCAGTGTTAAGACTTTTAAATATAAGTGTGTTATCAATGCACAAAACTCATTTTTTTCCATTTTGCAAAATAAAAGTTTTTTACCTTAATCAACTACGAGAATGAGACCAGGTGATGGATATTGCTAAAACTTTAACAGCAGAGTAGTGAGAGATGTTTTATTAGAATCAAACATGTTCTATCACCATAGTTCCATCTCATAGATTTGATACAGAATTATTGAATAATCCACATGAGTTCACCACTACTTGGTCCAGTGGCTATGATACTGGCTTCCCACCCAGAGGGCCTGGGTTCTAATCCTAGTCGAATATTTTTCAGTTTTATCTCAATCCCTACTTTAGGTGCTTTTTGGAGTGCACTTTGAGTGAGTACACCATCCATTAGATGGGACATTAAGCCGTGGATGCCCCTTGGTGCCTTTCGTTAATAGTAGGCTGATGCCATTACTGGGTGTCTCTCCACCCTTCATCCTTTCCTGTCCATCACTAATGGCACAAATGACCTAAGCTGTCGGTCACTGCCCCTAAATACTACTACTTCACCACTACTTTTTTGAGTACTTTTTAAGTCTACTTTTTTGACAAGCTTTGGTGGCAAAAATGCATATATGTGGAAAATTGTCTAAACCTTGGATTTTTGCAATGCATATTTGAAGCTTTGTGGCACCATAAATCTTATTTCTATCATAAATCATTGGTAAAACTGTGTTCTAATTATTGTTTAAAACAATGCACTTCTGATCATTTCTTTGCTTTAAACATGATTAATTTTTACCCAGAATACAGCTGTGGTATTAAGAAGATATTGTCATTATTCTGGTAAATTGTCAAAGAGCCTCATAAATTTTAATAAGACATGTGATATATATTTCACTTGATGGTCTCTTAATTCTCACCAGGCATCTCCCAGGTTACGATTTGATGAGGCAGTTGTTCGTCGTTTGGCCCATCAACTTCGAAGTGAGTCTCCGAGCGAAACGTGGTTTGATGATATACAATCTTTAGCATATGAGAAACTACAGGTTAGTTTGCATTAATCTAACTTCAGGAAGTTTTTGGATGAATTGGTGGTGTCTTGTGTGCATTTAGTTTAAAGCATTTATTATATCTGTGAACAAATATTTTACTACTTCCATCATTGCTGATAGAATGCTGTTTTATGAATCAGTGATTATAATATTATGACAAATTTTATTATTTTGATCACTGTAAGATTAAATTAGTCTTAGAAATGTAACATTTGTTTTGAGTAAAATGTTCAACTCAACGTCTGAGGAATGGTTCAGTATATGAGGAACGGTTCAAGTTCTGAAGTCTTTTGTTTTTGACAAACTACCTGACCAGAATTCATAATGTTTATGTTATAGTTACATGGCTGCAAAGAGTGCTTTTGTAGGGTTTCAGGATATCTCTTGTCAAGTGAAAAATTGCTGTTATCCCATGGCTGAGGTTTATTTAACTTGGTTTGTTGATACATCACGTTCAGCCTTTCTTTAAATGTTGCACCATTAAATGTGCATTTTTCACGGCCATATCACACTCACTGCCTGTTTAACTTATTTGACAATAAATATTAATGGGTGTCATACCATGAAAATGGAAAATATGGATGATTACCTGCTGTTATCATGCAATAAATGGTGTAATTTTCTAGTGAAAATGCTTCTCACTCTAGAGACAACTGTACAAATCTTGTGATCTGTATGGTGCAGTGATTTGTCTTGTATTCAATGACACTGCCTGCATCTTTTAAAATAAACTGTATCTTCTCCTATCACTGAATAATAAATAAGGATACCTAGAACTTTAATACACTTTTTTAATATTTCAATAAACCTGCCCTTGGATAATAGTAAAATAGGCTTTGTTATTTTATAAGTTGCTCAACATAATGAGCTTAAGCAAAGCCTAATCATATTACACTTTTGACAATGTACAATGAACTAAGCTATTTTTGTGTTTTTTGTGTCTAACTTAAACACCTTTGGAGTGTGATTTGGTTGGGTGTTTTGCAAACTGTGTTGTTCACATTTTTAGTTATATATCAGTACAGTACAGTCCTTGCTGTCTGATTTATAATGCCCATTGCTGTCATATTACTCTTTCACATGTAATTTATTATTTTAGTCAATTTAAAGCAATTGCTAGAAATACTCCCAACAGAAAATTTGCTTTAATCATCTATTTATGTGCAAAAAATGTGAGAATTTTATTGTAATAAATTCATTTGTACTGACCAGGATTAAAGCCCACATCCCTTGAAGTCAGGCTAAGTGTTTAGGTTGTTTAAAATACAGAGAAGTCTTTTAACTGAATTTATAAGAGGGCACACAGGTATAACCAGTTAAAGCACACAGCCATAAATCAAGAGATTGTTTAAATCCTGGTCAATGCAAATGCATATTTTTATTACTCTGTGAAATTCTGGCATTTGCATTTTTTAAATATTTTCACGATTAAAAAAGTGAAAATCCATCATTCATAAAACCAGTGTATTTGAAGATAAAATTTTGAAGTTTCACTTGAATGTGAGGTTTTTTACATTGCCTTTTCCATTTTTTGGTGATCCAGTCGGATGAACGATTCCTTCCATCATTCCGTCGCTCTGCCAGCTACATTCGCCTGCTGGCTGAACTTGATCTCTTGAAGGAGCCGTCACGTTCAGATGAGGAGGATGATTCACAGTCTCTTGAAGATGAAGCATCCGCTTCTTCACTCTCAGGTGGAGACGCAGCTTCTGTTTCATCACTCGATGCAACTTCAACCCAAAGTACTGAGACCACTGCTCACCACAACCACAGGAGACAGGGGAGTGTGGGCTCAATCCCTACTTCATCCATTTCGGCTCCCTCCTCTCTCCCCCATCGTGCCATGGCTCCAAACCATAGACGTCAGGGTAGTGGGGGCTCTATAAATTATCCTCTGCCCATATCCCCACTGACATTCAATCAGAAGGTGTCTACAGACAGTGGCATCCCTTCAAATGCTGTGGATTTAGTGCCCCCAGCATCTAGTGCAGCTGTGAATGAAACAAAACAAAGGTTGGGCAGACATAAAAGTGGTGAAGCACATCATGGATCGACTGAAGCAACACCTATAAGTAATCAGTCCTACCTTTTATTGGCAGAAATAATTGAAACTGGTGAGTAAGATTTATCAATTAATTTCAATTGCCGGGTCCAGGTATCTTATTCTGTTACATATGCGTCAAAGGCTTGTGAATGTCCAAAGTGATGTGCAGTATCTTTTTCGACAACTCCCTATGCTATTGGCTTATCTTTGCTTGCTAAGTGTTTAAGACTTTTCTTTGGTACCTTGGTTTACAATTGGTTATTGTGGGCTATCGAAAGTAAACTAATAATTCAATAACTTATGGGTCATGCTCCATGGTGCCTTTAGCTTGTAAAATATGTACTTCTTCTCAAATCTTCTGCTCCTTGTCCTTTCTGAAACTGTTCTATTTGCTAATCACTTATTGCTCTAAAATTAGTCTACACAGAGCTTCATCAAGCAAAAGTTAAATTATGTTAACCAACTGTGTTTAATTTGGAAAATCAAAGGTATACTCTGAGGTACATCAATCGAATCAAGGTATATATATCCAAGTACATATTAATTATCACCATTTATGGTGATAATTAATATGTACTTGGGGAGAAGATGAATGATGCAATTTTGCCTGGTTATTCAAATTAATCACTTTCATTTACCAAGAGAGGGTCATCAAATGGAGGAGGTAAATATAATGATCCAAAGTAAACTAAACTCGTGTGTCACATTTGATGTACAAGTTATTTAATTGGAAGTTTTTAAAATCCTGAAAAAACTGTTCAAGTTCCTGTCTAATTAGCCTTGTGGATCTAAATTAGGGTGTGTTTAGATTTTACATAGGCTTAAACAAAAAATGCAGGGGTATTATTTATTCTGGGATGATATGTGTGGTGAGTAATTAAAGAAAATTGCAGAGCTGTTATTGCACTCTAATTTGAGTTGAAAGCTAATCTAAATTTTAATTTTTTTCTTATAATCAGCATTGGTACTTTATTATATGAGCTGACAGTAGTGCACATGAAAGTCTTTCATCATATCCAAATGTCAAAATATTTCTAAGTTTTCCAGTAATCTTAGAGTTTGGTAGGTTTCCCTCATGATCTTCTTTTACAAGATTGCAGTCATAGAAATTGTGATAATATTAGGTAGACTTAATGCTTTTTGGTTATATCGGTGATTATGCTGGATTTATATGGCACAACTATACTAAATGAGAACTTTAGGCTATTATGTCAGTTGTGTGATAATTGTTGTTAAATATTGATGGTGAATATAATATATATATATATATATATATATATATATATATATATATATATATATATATATATATATATATATATATATATATATATATTAATATATATGTATAGTTGTCCAATGTTATTAATTATTTTCAGCAGCAATTTATAAATTATTTCAAAACAGCAATATTCAGGCCCCAATATTACATATACTTGGTATTTCTATCTTAGTTATGCAATTAAAGATGGAATGAATTCAGGGTGATACATTTTTGTCGATGTATGAATTTGTAGCATGATTAATGGGTCCCGACTGATAGTTAGGCAATTTGTGGTAAATTAATGTAGTTGCACCTGGGTTTCATATGACTTCTGTTTACATCTTTGCAATGTCTGTAATTCCCAATGCCATCATCTTTACTTTTACAGGTGTCGTGAATGATCGAGGGAAGACTTACGGCATTTATGCCATTCATGTGACTAAGCGATACGAATCTGGTCATGAAGAAAAGTGGCATGTATACCGACGCTATTCGGACTTTTATGACCTGTACCAGAAGATTAAGGACAGGGTTAGCATGATAGTATACTTTTGTATTTTGTGTTTTTAATGCCTTAGGATTTGAAACTTTTTATGAAATCTTTGCACTGTAGTTTCTTAATACTTTTTTCAGTATTTTGCCTTTTTCTGATTTTTCTCTTTGCCAAATGCACATTGTAGCAAGCATTTTGTAGCCAGCTGATAAATGTGCATTAATGACTTGGTACTTTATTTGTCTTAGCATAAGGCTTTATATTTTCTTTTGGTTTTGTTGATGGGGGTAGAGGAAGAATTTTGGGTGCTTTTTAAGCATAAATTTCCCTGATAGTGAACATCACCATTTTCATGAAAATAATATTTTCATACATGCTGAATGAGTTTGTTTTCAAAGGGATATAAGTTTATACCCAATTGAATGCCTCTAATCCATTTCATTCAACTCATTTTGGTACCTATTTATAGAATCTTCCTTCTGATATTGTTTTTCACACGTTTTGTAAAATGCCTCTAAATGTCTTCATTAAAATTTAAATTTGCCTAATCAAATTACAAAAAAATATATTATGGATATGTAATCCCCAGGGTATTATATTGGTTCATTTAGCCATTAAATAATAATATCTATTCTGCTATTACTTTCATTGTATATTGGCCCTCCAAATACTTGAATCATGCTGGGAATAGCTCTTATGCCTTGGCCTTGCATACAAACTTTGATCTGCTAGCAAATTTAACAAACTTTCATTCATGATTATTAATCAAAACTTGTATGTTGCAAAAGTCAAAGTAATTTTTATGTGTATGACTTTGGCATTTTGAAGGAATTAATATTTAGTTGTATTTTATCCATTCCTAATTACTGATCCTCACTCACATTCAAACGTGTTTTTGTTGTTGTCAACAAATTCTCATGCTTTCCATTCTGAGGTCATGTGTTTGAAAGGTATCCGACTTTTGGCCGGGAAAAATGTGTTATTTATATGATGGTGTTTAGACCTAAATCCCCTTCAAAGTATTACCCTTACGCACTAAGCCAAGTGATCCTTCCACTGGCAAAAACACTTCTGAAAGACTTCTATTGGAATGTTGTTTATTTCTGCTGTTGCGTTTTGCATTATCTCTTCCCTACTCTCAAAGCAAATTGAAGTCACTAGTCACGTGTCTGAAGAGTGTAGAAGTTGTTGAATGACTGATATTCCATGTTTTACCTTAAAAATCTGTATTAGGTGCGATGCATTATCTTCGCTCAATTCTTTCTGTCATCTTGAGATAAATTGAAAAGTGATGAACACATATGACAGCACCTCAATGGCTGCTAGTAGGAAGAGACTGGCTCACTCAAAGATGGAGAAAAAGTTCAAGTATTTACATTAATTTGTCTTCTTTCATTGCTCACAGTAGCGTGGTGCCCTGGTGGGGAAATTCAAAGTGGGATACTTTTTCGACAGGCCTCATAAGTGAATTTTTGCTGCTAGCACCTTTCAAATGGTTTTGTTTCATGGACTGGTTTGATTTCCAAAATAATGTATTTGTACATGAGACCTTTTCTTTTGTAGCACTCACTTTTTTTTAATTGAAGCGACTCTGTGACAATTAATAAGTGCACACAGTACAATATGTGATTACTTCACTCACTTTCCTTAAAAGAATTTTATTTTTATGGGAGGAATTAGAATCTGCCAGGTATGTGCGAGGCTTGGCTGCTGACTTTGAGGATTTCATGTTCAGACCCAAAGCACCATTTTGAATACCCTTAGCCAATAATAGGCTATTTTATTTTGTGGGCTCTGAATAAATCTCGGAAATCATTCTATGCACTGGAAAATAAATTCTCTATTGTCTCATAGTTGCTGTTTTTGTACCCAAAGTTGAAGTGATGTGTTTAGTAAGATGTCTAACCTCTCATATATCTGACTACCTTAAGATACAAGTGGTACATGTTGATGAGTTAGCTAAGGCATTTTAAAATATGGAATTTGTGCTTGATGAGAGAAGAGCTATTTCTTTTAGTTAACTAGCTTATTCATTTCATTTATAAAACTAAAATGTTTTTTGAGAATTTTTCCATCCAGTTAATTTGGGTGGAAGGTAAGATAAGCTATTTATGCATTTTTGGTGGTTGTAATTTTACTTTTTAAGCACTTCTTTAATATTATTCTCTGCTTTATATCAATGCTTATTTAGTTCGATGACCTTGCCAAGCTGACCTTCCCTGGAAAACGTACCTTTCACAACATGGAACGATGGGTTTTGGAGCGGCGGATGAAAATGCTTAACGATTATCTTCAAATCCTCCTCCAAGTGGGAGTCATTGACAAGCATCCAAATCTGAGGGAGCTCCTATTGGCCTTCTTTGAGCAGGGTGACTATGACCGTGGAAGATCAGGGGTGGCCCCTGTAGTTGCACGTACGGTAGGTGGTATTTCATTTGTGATTTGCTTTTTGTATAAAATGTAATTTTATTGTATTTTTTTGAAAGATTGTTGCTCCAATCCTTTCCAGCAAAGTTATAAAGCTTAAGTTTTAGTCCTGAGAAATGAGGTTTAGTCCTTTATATGAGGGTGGGGGTGAAGGGTTTCCAGCCTGATAAAGAAAAAGAAATTTTTTCGTTTTTTTTTGCTATATTTTTAACATTATCTTCATCAAGATTAATACAATATTTGTAAGATTGCTCTAATGCAGTGATACCATTTTTGTAATCTGATTTGTCAAGTCCCTCCAAATACTCATTTACAGCATCGATGGCTGCCTCATTGCTCTCAAATGTTTTGCCCCTGAGCCATTTTTTAAGGATAGGAAACAGATGATAGTCGCTGGGGGCTAAATCTGTTGAACATGATGGATGGGGGAACAATTCGATGATATTAGCCATCGCAATGACTGACGAATGGGCAGGTGTGTTGTCATGGTCAAACAAGATCTTTTTCTTTGCTGAATGAGGTCGTTAATTTTTCATTTCGTCCTTTAAATATTGCAATAACTCTGAGTAGTACTGTCCTGAGGACCTAAGTTTGATTTTGGGTGATGTCCTGGGCACCCTCAGCTTTATTACCCATGCTGCATGATTTTTGGTGTGCCAGATCTTCCTGGTAAACCAAGGGTTATAAATCTAAAGGAACTGGCTACTACCCTGACATGTGAATATCACATGCTGTTGGGCTTAGTATTAGACAAGCACTATCCTTGCCTATCCAACCAACACTTGAGTTTAATACTTTTTTTTTTTTGACCCATTTGACCAATGGTTTCCTGGGTCCACTTTTATTTTACTTCACAGTTAGTTGGGAATTCCTTTGAATCTTAGTTCCCCTTTTTACAAACAATAATGAGACATAAGGAAACAACATACATAACAAAACAGACAAAAAGACAAAAATAATCAGACATAAGGAAAGTTTTTCTAAAATTTTAACATCTACAGGTGCTTATATATGTTGGGAGTTAAACTAATGATAAACAATTCAAGAAAAGAAAAAAAATCACTCAATAGACATATAGAATACATTGCTACATTTTACACAAAATTTTACACAAAATATTTCCCAGTTAGTTCGCTTGTTGTGGTTCACTATTTGCTGGTTTTCTTATTGCAAATTTTCCGAGCAGGTTATTGTTGTTCTTTAGGCAGAATGTAATCATTTCCCTAAAGCTCGTTAGCTTCTCTTCCATACTGTTCCATAAGAGTTGCCGCTCTGTCTCATAGAAAACACAATCCTCCACTCTGTGTTCTGCTGTGTCTTCTTTTCCACAGTTACACAGAGGGGTAAAACATTTCCCTATGAAGTTTAAGTAGGAGTTAAAGTTTCCATGTCCGGTTAACACTTGTGTGCTTGCTGATGTGTGTTTAATATTTAATTTAATCCGGTCATCTATGTTCGGAAATATACGGTGTGTTTTCCTTCCCTTTTCTGTTCTGTTCCATTCGTCGTTCCATTCTCTATGTGTTTCCTGTCTCAGTAGTCTTTTTAATTTTGATATTTGTACTGCATTTTCTGCATCTAACGAGAGGTTGAAATACTCTATATTTAATTTTTTCATCGATTTGTTTATAGCAATTCTTTCCCAAATTCGGTATTTTAGAGGTGGAGTTGCAGCCACTATACAGAGTGCGTCGCAGCTCACGGTGGAATAGCTGTTGCACATCGCTATCAAGCAGGCACGCTTAATACTGCAGTTTTTGTGGGTTATAATAAATCAATATTTTGTTGCAAGTTACTTCTTATCGAACATTGTTTCCATCAAGTTTAGGGTGTGGCCATGGCACGTATCAATTGAAAAATCCAATCAGACCCTGGAACAAGCCTACTATGGCATTTTCCCAGTACTTCATCTGAAATTTGATTCCGTTGATATGATAACATCTTTTGGTAGTAGTTAAAAATGGATGTATAAAGGACAATGATAAATACTGAGAAATTCTTCAAATGATATTGAGGAAGCATTGGATTTTGAACAATGAAGATATTGAAAAAAACACTGCTTGAACTGAAAGGAAACTGCTTGATGTATTAAGCAAACCTTTCAATACGTAGATGAATAATATTAAGTAACTAATTATACAATTATGTTTTTTCAATGATTCTTGCTAGCACTTGGCAATCTCTACTGAAGAAATGCATCACTCTGTTACATGTCATGTTTTCACTTGTCTTCATCAATTTGTGATTGCGACAAAAGCTCAGTCAATGATCTGTGTGTCACAATTGTGGTGCTTTCTTGTTGCACGGCATCATTATGAGCTTATAATGGAATAAAATCCTGTAGCATATTTGATCTCAGGCATTACTAATTGTTCATGTGTCCTTTTTGATCTGCTAATATTTCTAAATGTTCGATATTGTTTTTAAACAGTTGGACAACATTGTGCATCCAATTCGATCATCGATGCGTTCTGTGGGTAATGCTGTTCGATCTGTTCCTGATAACCTTTTGTCAACTGTTGATGGAATGGTGGATAACATCAGTAAAGTATTTTCACCATCAATTGGTTCTAGTCGTCAGCAACAGGATACTCCCCTCTTACTGGATTCCTCCAAAGTTGGTGCATCATTGGACGTGGAGGTAGATGTTTTTGTGCTGCTATGGTATTATTTAGTTGTCTATCTGCTGTGATATCCAAATGCATGCATTATTTTTCAACTTGTGGTATGTGCTATGGCATTGACTACTTAATAGTTATCTTCAATCAAAGTTATTCGATCGCTAATCAGTAAACATTATTTCTGAAACAGTGAAATAATTTAAGGGAAATATTTGATATTCTGTTGGGGATAATTTTTTAATGTACTAATTAATTTTTCACTCTTCCCTGTGGAAAATTATATTTTAAGGTTTCACTCCATTCATTCCAAAAGATTAAAGAAATAAATTATGTTATTGGAGCATTATCCATGTTTTATAAGTCATATTAATGTTACAAACAATTAAATGTACTCTGAAAACTTGTTCATTGTTTTTGTGTTGAGAAACCACTGTTTAGGCAATATTGGAGCAGTCAATCTAATCCTAAAAGTGACAAGGGATTTCATTCTTTTAAAATATCTATAAAATTTGTGAATATTCAATGAGTTTTACCAGATATAAATATTTTGAAATTAATTTTTCTCAATTTTTTTGCCCTTGATACCCTCCATCTTTAGGCTGGAGACAATATCCCTTTGAGGGTAATGCTCCTTTTGATGGATGAAGTTTTTGATCTTCAAAGTCGCAATCAGTGGCTACGGAGAAGAATTGTTACATTACTACGTCAAGTGGTTAAGGCGATGTTTGGAGATATTGTCAATAGGAAGATAGTAGATTACATTGGCTGGGCTACAAGCCCAGAACGTGTCGCTGAGTACCTGAGGGCTTTTAAGTAAGTGAAACCATTTATTTGTGTTAATATTCCTGGATGATGTGCTAATATTTTTCTTATCCCTTCTTAAGGCATGAACAATTTTATGATTTATTATGATTTTTTGAAAACATGAAAGCCCGAGAGATTGGTTAAATGAAATCATAAACTGTAAAGTTTATGGGAATCTTTTTGAGGTAATTGACTGAAATTTAGATGTGAAAATTGGTACTGCTGTAGTAGTTCCTGTACTTTCTTTGTCCTAGTTTCATTTTATATAATGTCAATGATATTAAGTAATAGCTCTTTCCCTTCATTCCCAGTTTTTACTTGAATTTAAGTAAACATAAGGGGTTCAAATAAAACCTTTGTATGTTTTGTAAATTTTGAGGTGATGTTCAACCAAGTGAGGTGTGCAAGTAAGACAGCAAAGTCTGTCAGTTTTAAAGATGACCAAGCAATAGCTATATAGCCAATGGATTGCTGTTATTGTGGAGTGCTTTAAAGGAACAGTGTGAGAGGTATAGGTTGAGGATTAGCTGCAAAAAATAAAGCTAGTAATCACTGAATAAGGAAACTTTATATATTTTTGCATATCTATATATATAAAGGAGAGTGTTTGTTTGTATGTATGTAATTTTTTTACTTTTTTGCTGTCATAGAAACAGCATTTTTCCAACTATGCCAGCAGGATACTTTTGCAAGAACACTATTGTATTCAGAATTGCCGAGATATTATACGTGGAATACATCAAGGAAAGTCTTTTGTAGAAGAAAAATGGGCAACTTTGATCCTGAGAATAATATTTATTCATGTGACGCATTGGGCCGAGTCTACACAGTCCATCCTAACAACGCCGAATGTTATTTTTTAAGAATGCTTCTACATACCATTAGAGGACCTCGCTCATTTGCAGAATTAAGAACGGTAAACGGAGAAATATGTGAGACATTCAGAGAAGCTTGCCAGAATTTAGGGTTGCTAGAAGGAGATCAACACTGGGATGACTCATTGCGAGAGGCCAGTTTGATTTCTCTTCCTGGACAAATCCGAATTTTGTTTGCCATCATAATAACCTCCTGTAATCCATCTAACCCAAAAACAATATGGGAAAAATATAAAGAATCAATGAGTGAGGATATACTGGCTAAAGTTCGAAGTGAAAATCCTACATTGGATATTTATTTTTGAGGAAAAGTGTATCACCATGGTTAACAAGACTTTGGTGGAACTCTGTCTTTTTGCACCTGTACAAGATCAACAGGGTGTATTTTATCCAGATTATATACGTGAAACTAGCTACAATGTCTTAGACTTAGAAGCATACATCGCGGATAAAAAGCCACTTCTTAATGAAGATCAGAAATTCGCATACGAAACAATAATGGATCAAGTAGATAAACAAGAAGGAGGTATCATTTTTCTTGATGCTGCTGGTGGCACGGGAAAAACATTTTTAATTAATTTAGTTCTCGCTGAAATCAGGGTTCATGGAGAAATTGCTCTAGCCGTTGCATCTTCAGGTATTGCAGCGACATTAATGGAAGGAGGAAGAACAGCCCACTCTGCCCTTAAGTTGCCACTTAATATTTCCCGACAAGAAAATCCCACATGTCATATAAATAAAACAAGCGGCCAGGCACAAGTTCTTATAGAATGTAAATTGATAGTATGGGATGAGTGTACGATGGCTCATAAAAAATCTCTTGAGGCCCTCAACGCAACACTTCAAGATCTTAGAGGAAACTGCAGTTTAATGGGAGGAGCTCTGATACTCCTGTGTGGAGACTTCCGTCAAACTCTGCCTGTCATTCCAAAATCGACTCCAGCCGATGAAATTTATGCCTGTTTAAAACATTCTGTTCTATGGAATCATGTCCAAGAAATTAGCCTTAAACAAAACATGCGAATCCTTTTAAGAGATGGGAATGCTCAAAATTTTGCAAATAAACTTTTGGAGATTGGAGAAAATAGATTAGTTATTGAAGCATCTGGTATGATAAAATTGTCATCAGATTTATGTGTATCGGTGAAAACTGTCCGCGATATGATACAAGCAGTCTATCCTAATGTTAATCAAAATTATAAAAATTTAGAATGGTTGCGAGAAAGAGCCATTCTTGCTCCTAAGAACGATGATGTTAATGAAATCAACAAGGAGATACTAGCCATGCTGCCAGGAGACGTGATTGAATATAAATCGGTTGATACCGTAGTGGATGCTGACGAAGCCGTCAATTTTCCAACGGAATTCCTAAATTCACTTGATCCAGCTGGATTGCCACAACATCGCCTTATACTTAAAGTAGGATCTCCAATCATTTTATTGCGAAATTTAGATCCACCAAAACTCTGCAATGGGACACGATTGTGTGTGACAAAATTAATGAAAAATATAATCCAGGCAGTCATTTTAACTGGAAAAGGAAAAGGTGAAATCATTTTTATTCCACAGATACCTCTAATCCCAACTGATCTTCCCTTCAACTTTAAAAGATTACAGTTTCCAGTCCGGCTAGCTTTTTCAATTACCATTAATAAATCACAGGGACAGTCTTCAAAGTTTTGTGGTGTTGATCTAAGATCGCCATATTTTAGCCACGGGCAACTTTATGTTGCTTGCTCCAGAGTAGGTTCGCCTAAAAATTTATATATTCTTTCTCCTGGATATGAAACAAAAAATGTAGTTTATAAACAGGTGTTAAATAAAAAAGATTCTTAAATTTGTATGAAGTAGTGTATTATTGTACTTTATAATTTGTTGTTTTTATTTATGTAGTATATTTATATTATTGTTTCTCCCTAACCCGTGCAAAGCCGGGTATTCAGCTAGTATATCTATAAACTATAAACACAGTAATCAACCTGAAGGTCGGTTTGGTAGGTAATGATAGAGTTCACCCAGTACTAAGCCCAACGGCATGTGAAATTCAGACATCAGGGTTTATTGCAAAAATTTTTCAAGTTCACTCATTCAGTGATCATTAATGTTCACAAAGTTGGACCTCAAACTATTGAATTTAAAACTTATGAGCTTGAGGAGTAGGAAATGTTAGTTAAATATTCAAGCCGGAAGGAATAAACCAGAGCAGTTAAAACAGTTCATGTATCTGGGCGATATTTAAGAGGAAAAGGGAAATATTAGTTGGGACATGATTGCATTAGCAAAAGAGGTACTTGGAAAAAGAAGAGAATTGATTAAGGGTACACTAAGTAAGGATTTGAATAAAAGATACATTCTTGAGCATGAGCATAGAATAGAGGCTTTTGAGCTGTGGGTGTGATCGGGAGAATTAGTTGTACTGTGAAGAAGGCAAATGCTGGGTTTCTAAATAGGGTGAGTGAAGAGAGGAAGTTGCTTTGCAAAACCTGAAAAAGGAGAGAGCGGATTGAGGAAATAATGAAAGGCAGTGGGATGGAGGAGGCCATGATAGAGGGTGGAACGTTGGGTCAGAGGGTAGAGGATATAAGAGACAAGGCTTTCTAGACAGAATGAAGGCTGGTAGAAGTCCTGAGAAATGAAGAAGGCAATAATGATGGCAAACAAAAGAAATTTCTTATGATACGTAGAAGATAGTAGCCATTAGGCACCATCTAAAACCTACCTTTAATAGATAGAATGTCTTGAATGAAGCGTCTTCAGTTATTAGAAATGAGAACAGGCTTGATAGTTTTTAATCAAAATGTAAGAATGATTTCATTTATTCAGCTGATATATTTCGGAACCTGTAATTTTATGTTTTTATTCTAGTAAACTAATATTGTATGTGCTGTCCTCTTTTATTTTGACTTTTTCTTTTTTCATCGTCATCCTCTAATGCAGAGCCTCTTCGTTGCAGCCATTGGTCTCTGTCTATTGCCATTCTTTTCAGGTCATTGTAGGTTGTTACTCTCATAGTACTTTTTATATCATTTCTTGGCCTTCTTCTTCCTTTTTTTTCCTATTATTTCCCCTCCATTATATTTTCCAAGAAGTTTTTTACGTCTGAGAACATATCCAACGAATATCTTTTATTAAATTCCTTTCCTTGTAAATTTCTATCCATCTCAATTTCTATCCAAATCAATACTTCTATGTTGCTTTTCTTATCCAACCATCTTGTCCTTGTTATCCTTCTTCAAATCCACGTTTTGATTGCTTCCAACCAAGCCTTTTCGCTCTTTCCCAATGTCCAAGTTTCACATCCATATAATAATGTACTCCAAATAATCGTTTTGCCAAAGTAAAAAACTTTACTTCTTTTCTTTTTTCACAGATCTTATATGTGTTTTTACCTATCATCTGGATCAATAAAGTTATTATTCTTATGACTAGATATTTTTTGTTATTTTCATAAAAAAGAAAAAATCATGAGGGAATCTTCACTTGGTTTTTTCCTGTTGCTAAGTTATTGTTGTGTTTATCTAAAATCTGTCTTCATCAACCTTGATTTATTCCTTGTAGGCAGTCTTATTGGCCAAATGGCTGTAGAGCCCCACCATCCGAACCCCGCTGTGAGGAAACTCAAATGAGGACTCGAGTGGCTGCAAAAATTGCTCTTCTCTCTAGCCTGTCAGGTAAGATAGTTCTCAGTTCCTCAGTTCAATACTGAGGGTTTAAAGGAAAACATATTTATCGTTGCCAATATACATTTCCTCGAGGCAACAATTCTCGTGTTTTAATTGTCCTGGAATGGCATGGCTCTTTTAATTCATTCCTTGTAATTAGACTGTGTTTGAATTTAGTATGTAAAATTATAATATCCCTAACATCATGTTACATTTATTTTGAGTACGATACAAAATGCATATTTTGCAATGTGATGTGGGTACCAATAGTTTATGTGAAATACATGCTTCATAATGATAAAAATAATTTAAGTACACATGTCTCTGTTTATCTTAAAATATTTGCCGTTATTTTTAGACACTACTATAATAGATAAATGCAACATGTATCATATACACCTTTGGCAGTCCAGGGTCTTTTGTTAGTCTAGGGTTTTTGCCTCCTTTTGGCTTGATATTTTGCGGTGTATAATGATAATCTTCTCATTTTATGTATGAAATCCTTACTTTTTTATAGTACTTTGTTTATCATAAAAATAATAGGATATGGAAACAGAAATATTGCATGCATTCACCTTATCATCCTACCCTAATATAGTTACTTTGAAAGGGATGTTGTTCAGGATGTCAGTTTTGTAATCATGAAATTGTCTGCTTTTACAATTGGCTGGTACTTGCGTTGTTTACTTTCCAAATAGTAGATTTTAGTTAAAATTTTACACAGAAACACATCTTTTAAAATATGTTTGAATAATTGAAAAAGTAAGTTTCAAGTATTTTTTATACGTATGTATTTAATTTCTGCACCTGAAATATTGTAATTTCTAGAGCATTTATTTCACGGTGTAACCTAGATGTATAAACCTAAGTGCTGTTGTAGCAAGCATAAAAATGATCTACATGGCATAATATTTGCAGAAATAATACCATCCTTGGAGATTATGTATCTAAACTTCTTAGATAAATCTGTGGAATTTATTTTAGCCTCAGAAAATGCAAGGGGACATTTTGTTTGTGTGTTGAACTTTCACCAACCTGTAAAATGGGAAACTTTTGGAAAAAGCCATGCATTTTTATTTTGTTTTATTAAAATAGGGAATGTAACAATTTCAGAGTGTAAAAATCATTTGCCTTGACCGGGATTCGAACCTGCATCCCTTAATGTCCAGTCGAGTGCTTTAGCCAGTTAAGCTATCGAGGTGTCCTCTCAAACTCTGAAATTTTGGTTAAACTGTTCGGGTACTGTTCTGCCATCTCCCGCAGTTTCTTTGAAATTAGTATCGGGAATGCCAGGATATTTATAAAAATCATTGGAAATAGTTATTCTTGGTCCTTCGCCTTTTCCTTTGGTAGAAAAATGTGCAAAGTTTGATTGATGTTTTACAGGATTGTGCCTGCAAATTTTCATCGATTTTTGAAGTTGATCCACTGGAAGTTTAATGGAGCAAATCTGGCTTGCAACAATAGATGTTTAATCCAGGAATTGACAGATGAAGTTGATTAATTGTGGTATCATGCCATCATGAGTAAAACAGTTTCATGTAAAGGTTATAGTATGCAGTATATTTTGCATTAGTATGCTGCTTGTTAAAATCAGAAGATTGTTTCATCTCTTGCATGAATGATTAATGGATGCGTAGAGAATTTTGCAAGTAAAATGGATAATCATGTAAAATTACCTTAAAATGTTCAGACACTGAAATTAATGTTAATAGTAATTCGTTCTTAAATCAGGATGGGAAGTTACTGTTGTCCTGAAGGACTTTTTAAATATTTGTTGCAAAAATATTTTCAAAAAATTTTGGTCAAATTAACTTTTTGATTTTCACACAAAATGCTGTGAAAGTATATAATGTGGACATAAAAGGTTTTTCAAGATAGTTTTATGTTTAAGCAGTGCATTTATGGTGTTTTCAAGATAAATTTCAAGGAAAGGTAATGGAAAAACATGGTTTTTGGTCGGGAAATTCTGTAAACATCAGGGAATATTGGAATCAGAAATTATTGTCAATTTTGATAAGTATTCAGAAAAATACTGCTTGTTAGGCTCATGTTGTTAAATTGTCTAAGGTGGAGAAAGGAAAGTAAACTATAGATACACTTAATCCAATTAGTGTAATTACAAATTATTATCTCTCTTTCCTGCAGATGAACTCAAGCATATAATAGGCAGTGAGACCACTCGACGGGGTCTGAGCACAGTGTTTGATGCCTTCCAGTGTCCATCCCTCAACAGACGGCTTTGTTTTGCCCTGGTTGAAGGATTCCTCACAAATCTCTTCCCGGAACGGACCCTCCCGCGTGTTTTCCAGAAACTTCATTCCCGTTCAGTGCGGAAAGCTAAGCAAACGCCCATGAAATCCACTCCCTCCGTTAATTCTTTGGGTGGTTTTGAAACCAGGGCACAGACAGAACGTCCAAGTATCCCCATGACCCCCACAACCACACAGCAATCTCAGCAGAGTAGGTTATTGAGGCAGTTGCAGGCTCAAGGTAGGAGAAGGTGATGGGAAGCTGGATTTAAAACAGGGTTCAAAGAGTGATTTGTTTTCGTGCTCTCAAGCCTGATGCAAAGGTACTGATTGCGCATTGGTGTTGCAAATGTGTAGTCATTGGTCAACAATATCTTGGTAATGATATCTTTCCTATTGCTGACTTTGACTTGACAGGTCATTAATAAGTAGCATTTTTGCTTTTAAAATATTGGACCAAATGTTTCTAGGGTGTCAGTCTCTCTGGAATTTTGATAGAATATGCAAGGGGACTTTATACAAAGTATATAGGCTCATTGCTTTGTTCAGAATGAGGTGATTGATTGAAACAAGTGCTCCACTTAAAGCTTACCTTAAATCTCCATGGGTTTTTACAGGTGAGCTCGGATTGTGTATCCCATATGTATGTAGGTCCAGTGATCTGGTTAGAAACTTATTCTGTAGATTTGTGCCTTCTCTGCTGAAAGTAATGATTACCTTTGCAACTAACACATTGGTGAAAATGTTGGTGACATGAAAGAAAAAAGGAAGGAAGGAATTTAAAATATTCAAATCCCCCAAAATTTTTGTAAAAGAAATTTTAATGTGTCGAAAGCCCATGGCATCAGTTTGTGTTACCTTAAGAGAGGAGTATTGGCCATCCAGCATTGGAATTTAAGGGTCTGATCTCTTTCAAAGCCCAATCAATATTTTTTGGGGCAGCCATCACACATTATATTAGAATGTCTTCCTCTTGGGCACTTAGTTTGCTTGACGGGTCTGCCATTACATGCTGTATATAATACTCATGGCCATATAATGGTGTTAACACAACGAAGGGAACTGTAGGTATAATTAATCATCCCTGGGACCCAATATAAAGTCATTTTTATTCACTATCAACAAGTGGCAGCAGACTGTTTAAGAGTTCTTCCGATCCTGATGATGTTGCGTGGTTGTGAGTCAGTCAAATTGATTGAAGTGCACAACAAATAGTTACAGTAATAAAATGGCACTGTTTAAAAATTAGGTGTGTTGAAGTCTGTTTAGTTTTTTTTTTTAGGGGTAAATGATTTAAAACTTTTTCACAGGTTGAATTTTCTGTAGGTACCAAATGGATGAGTGATTTGTTAAAGCAGTGGAAGGAATTTGATGGTTATTTTTAATTTGGGAGGTAACTGTTTGATAAGTCTTTACTTTTTTGTATCTGGAAGTTGGAGAAGTGGGAAGCCATATTGCTCCATTATCCATTTCACTTTGGACCTTAGTATAAATGAGAATATTTTTTCTGTGACTTTGTGAGTACATACATTTGTCTGTCAAACAGTTATTTTAAATTTGGCTCAGGGATGAAAGCCAAATATATTTTACTAATTTATTTGTTGACAATGTAGAAAATAGACTTCTCTCTCTTGGGAATCAGCTGTCAAATAATATTTCCACATCGACAGAAGTGTGCTTTGCTTACTCTGAAATTTTTGCTCTGGTAATTTTACAGCTTGTTTGATTTTCCTATTTTTTTGTGTGTGGGCTCATAGAATTCATTCCATATTGCATTAACATTTTTTAATGAACATTCCTCATTTTAAAATTCATTCAGAGCCCTTCAAATTGTGTAATTTTGGTTTAGTCCTTTGACTTCACTCAGAAAATGCATTATCTTACATAATTTTGCCTCAAGTATTTTCTTTTTTATGTGTTCATTATAAATCCACCTTATAAGTGAATTATTTAATTTTCTGCTTAATTAATCAATGCTGAAACTTAAGAACCAGCCATTGATGCATTAATGGAATTTTTTAGGAAAAAAAATGAACGAAATGAACTTGCAACCAACAGGCTGGTTTTTTTATCTGTGATGTTTTATTTTTAATCTTACAATCATGCATTCGTTACTCTTGTTTCTATCAATATTATATGTTGTTTATAAGGTTGTAATTTGAATTGGAATTGTAATCTCATTTCAGTCGTGCTATTC
This sequence comes from Hetaerina americana, assembly GCF_022747635.1. Classification (NCBI taxonomy): domain Eukaryota; kingdom Metazoa; phylum Arthropoda; class Insecta; order Odonata; family Calopterygidae; genus Hetaerina; species Hetaerina americana. Next base: position 47,446,919 of record NW_027287316.1, read on the forward strand.
ATTTTCTGTTGTTTTTGTGATCCACAGTGTTCAATGTAGAGTAATTTATAAATGTGTAATCATAATTGCTGTTTAGTTTCTTCTGTAGATGAAGTCCCCACTCAATTTTTTGAAGTCTTACTAAACCTTTGGTCTTTAAAGTCATGCTTAATAATACTCATAACATTTGACCTATAGATGGTGAAGATGGTTGTTGAGATGAAGACCATATTACCAAAGACATGAAGGTGAATAGATTTTGCGTGTTGGGGATGTTATTAAATTGTTTCCTATGTTAATGAAAAAACTTGCACAACATTCTGTATGATTGTGCCTGTCAAAATTGTTTTATTTTTTTACTTAAATACTCTTTCATTATTTCCATGATCTTTCACTGTATATTTGAATTTCAAAAAAATCTTGTTTATATATTTACTGTTGTTTATAGGTATGAAGTTCCTTGCAGGCATTGAATACCTTTGAAAAAGTAGGTTAATTTCTCTAGTTCAAAAGGTGTACAATACAAGCTACTCAGTATGTTATATTATTTTTGTGATAGTAATATGTTAATCCTTCTTGTGTGTATGTTAAATGTTGACTGTGTTCTCTTGTTGCCCTGTTGTTGTTGTATTTTAGGCATTGACACCATGGATGCTCAAAGGGGGTGTCTTTATTAGTTGATCAATAATGTGACCTTGCAAGTTAAATGTTAATGATCTTGCAGGTTTGATACCTGATTGGCTTATAATATGGATTTATGGCTCCTTTGTTTTAATTGAAAACTATGTAATTTGTTATATGTGCAATGTTTTGTAGGGTACACTGTGATAGCAAATCAAAATTTTTATCAAGAAAACAGGCTTTTGTCAGTATAGAGCTTGAAATTGTGTAGATGCCTATGAACACCTTTCAGTAAGAATTTATCAATAACTTCATGCTCATTTGGTTTTATATGCAAGTATATTGATAAAGCCTGTTTTTCATCATAAAGATTTAAGGTACCTTAGGTAGGGATTTGCCTCCCATGAAAATGTTTTACAAATGAAAATTTGAAAAATGAATAAATTGTGTACATTGAAGCACTTTTGAGTGTTCGTTTTCTTCACTTAGTATAGTAATTGACTTTACCAAACGTAATAATCAAGTTGATCGACAGATATTTTATTATTAAGGAGATTACTTGGCTCTCCAGATTTAATCTGCATTGACTTCTCGGCTGAGACAACATTTGATGTGAAGTTCTCTTGGTATGTGTAATTATATTAAAAACATGTGGGTGTATGCGGATAATTATAGTGTCTAGAAATAATGCCACCTTAAAAAAACAGCATTAAATTGAAAATGGTGCACAAAAAAGCCCTATCCTTACCCATTATTCATTTATGCACTCCAATTGTAAGACTGGTTTTCTAAACATTTCAAATTTTAGTAATTAAATTTGGTACACTTAATGGGTTAATATTTACTCTTGGGGATACCCAGGTGCTGGTAGCCTAAAGGTGTCCTCGGATATATCATTTCTTTTGCGGGAGTGTGTCAGAGGCCTCAGAGAGTTGCCCAAATGGTTATGTAATTAGAATGTCTAGTTTTCAATGGACAATGGCATCAATGTCATTATTATTATTAGTCATCAAAAAGCAGTTGGGTATTTGTAATCATGGAAACATTTAAACATATTTTGTTAATGACTTTCAGTTACCAAAAAAGTAAAAGGGAGTTTTGACGTCATACCATTGTTAATGATAAATATAATTAGGCCAATGATACTTACTTTTTTTCAATCTTAATTAAGCTTATCGATTTGTTTAGGATGCCAAGGTGTACATACTTGATTTGATTACAGCAGGAAATAGCATGAGTTCTCTAGGTGACAGTGAATAAATATTTTAGTGATGAAATGTGATTATGATGCTCTAACCCATTATATATTGGCTGCATTTTCATATTTTGATTATTGTACGTCAAAGAGTTCATCATTACATCCTAAGTGCAGTTTTCTATTGAATTCAATATTCAATAGCATTGCGTTAAAGGTTTTGCTCAGCATCTACTAAAATGTAAAGTATTCTTTCAAATTTTACATTTACAATAATTTGGGTAGGTTTCGATAAAACTAGTCAAGTTCAGCTAGTAATAATTCAATGGACCACCATCTGCCCCCCCTTATCCTTATTTATAGAGTCCCATTTTTTCTTGACCAAGTGTGTAATTCTTTGAGTCTAAACTTATCTTCCTCGTCAGAATCAGTCTTGGATCACTTAATGCAAAATTAAGCAATTGACATTAAAGACAGCAGGGAGGTTTGTTTTGAGTGATATAATGTCAATAATTCATTCTGACATCCAACTAAAGCTCAGTCAGATTATGCATCAGAGTCATCATTTAATATACTATGGTTCAAATACTGTTAGGTTAAAATATTTCAGCAAATAATCATTAATTTCTCCACCTTAAACTAATAGTTTTATTTTTGTGAGTTTAATTTACAAAAATTGTGTGTGCATTAGAAGTCAAGAAATAAGTATTCATAATCTTACTTTGCTGTACTGAAGTTACATATTTTTGAAGTAGATGGGTCGTGGTAGTCCAGTGGGTAGAGCGTTGGACTACTGACTGGAGGGTCCCAGGTTCGATTCAGGGGCAAGTCTCTGGGCACCTGCAGCTCCACCCATGCTATTTGATTTTTTGGGTACCAGCTCTTCCTGGGAAATAATAACTGGCATAGGGAAAGGAACTGGCCCCCCTACCCTGATGTGTGAATTTCACACACCATCGGGATTAGTACTGGGTGAACTCTACTATCACCTACCAAACCTACCTTTGCGTTGATTACTGTGTTTATGGTTTTTTTTTAACATTTCAGCATTCATGCGAGCCAGTGAGACCTTTCATCTCACAGGAAAATATACATGCTGGTATGATGGAATATCAAGGCTCAGAAGTGATTTCAGTGTTTATTTATTAATTTATTGTTTTACTAATATAAATCACATGGAAAAAAAGGTAAATTACATTACACAGATATTTTACAAACAACATGTTTAACTTTTCTTTACGCAATGGACAAATTCATCCACAGAGTACATAGGTGTAATAAGCAAGTATGATTAAAGATTACACTTGAAATAATTTGAAGGAGATGCTTTTGAATCTGTAGGGAGCATGTTGAGAAATTTGGCTCCTTGGTGGTATGATCTCTCACCACTCAAATTAGATGATCTAGCCTCAATGTGTATGTCGAATTTAGTATGTGTATCATAATGATGGATATTTAGGTTTTGTTCATATATATGCATGTTATTCTTAACAAATAAGATGAGATTGTATACATTAAGAGAGCCAGTGGCATAATTTGCAGTTCGTGAAAATGCGGTCTGCAGCAGTGTCTGAAAGGTAAGTAACTTTAAGATAGCTTTTATGGCCTGTTTCTGAACTTGAACAAACTTATGGCTATGGCTTGAGCCACCTCGGAATATAATGCCATATGATAATCGAGATTGAAAATTTGAATGATAAATAAATGTTAGGATATTTGAGCTAGTACTAAAAAACATATATGTCAGCTGAATAAAAGTTCAGATTTTAAGCTGTCAATAAAAAGGAACATTTTCGGAATGATTCAATCTGAACACCTGACAATTTATTCCTTCAGTAAAAATTAGGCCCTAATAGAGAGTTTAAACAAGAGTGAAGAATTTTTGCCAAAATGTATGCATAAGGTTTTTTGTTCATTATTGGCAATGAGTTGTTTTGAAATCAATTTTGAGGGCTTATTACTGTGGGGTCTACTTTTTGTTGTAGCCAAGGATTGGTTTTGGCATTTATTAGAATGGTAGCATCATCAGTAAGTCAAATGGATTCGGCATCAAAGATACAAACTGGCTTATCACTTATGTATAGTAAAAATAGCAAAGGACCCAGGATAGAGCCATGAGGAAGACCTTGTTTAACTTCTTTTTCAACTGATTGGTAGTTTGCTTTGTGATTTTTAGATTCATTAAGATGAGATATTTCAACAACACGATGTCTTCCCTGAGGATATGAACTGAACCATTTATTTGAGATGCCCAAAATACCATAGTTTTTAATTTCCTTAACTAAAGCTCATGATTTACAGTGTCAATAACTTCAGTAAGATCAAGGCATATCCCGAGGGATAGATACTTATTGTCCATAGCATGTAGTACATTTGTAATGAATTAATGGAGTGTCGTAGATGTTGATTTACCTTTCCTAAAACCATGTTGTTGATTGGAAAAAAGTATTTCTCTAGAAATATTACAATACTGTTTGAAATAACCTTCTCAAAAATTTTAGAAAAACCAGAGATCAAACTTATTGGTCTGTAGTTTTCTACATCGTTCACATCACCCTTTTTGTGAATTGGTGTATCTTCACTCAACTTTCAGGTATACTGGGAAAATACCTTCAAACCGAGACAAGTTGCAGAGATACACAAGGGGCTTAGCAATTTGAGGGAAAGAAAATGTAATCACTTTGTAAGGTAGGGATAGAGATGGTGCAGTGGCTATCATACTGGCTTCCCACCCAAAGCCCTGGTTCAAATCCCAGCAGTATTGAATATTTTTCAGTGGTATCTCAATTCATACTTTAGGTGCTTTGTGGAGGGCACTTTGAGTGAGTACACCGTCCGTTGTATAAGACGTTAAGCTGCGGACTCCTTGGTGCCTTTTGTTAAGAGCAGGTAAATGCCAATGCCAGGTTTCTCTCCACCCTTCATCCTTTCCTGTCCGTCCCAAAGGTGCAAATGACCTCACCTGTCAGTCGCCTCCCCTAAATAATACTACTACTTTGTAAGGTAAATCAACTCCCTGAACTAAGCCTATTGCTAAGAGAATGACCTTAATGGTCATAGGCTTATTAATAGTGGACCATTTACTAAAACATTAACTTTAACACTTTACCTGTCTATTTCAGGTGTGGTGGGAAAATACCTTCAAACAGAGACAGGTTGCACCAATACACAATAAGGGGCTTCACAATTTGAGAGATAGAACACTTAATTGCTTTGTCCTGTATATCATGTCTCCCTGACAACCACATTCTCAGGCCAGGAGGTTTCACTTAATAACTCGCCTTTATAATAATTTGGCGCGGAAACACAGAAGGAAGCATATTCACCCTTTGCTTCTAGTTTCACCACTTCCATAGCACTTTTCAATTATCTCTTCAGAAATGATAGTATATCATCCACCGAAATAGACATTGGTTGCACTTACCAAACATGATTATGGTACTTTCTTTTAATATACCCCTGAAAGGACAATTACTGAGATCCTTAGCTTTTTCAAAAATGTACTTAGTGAGTGCATATTTATTAACCCATCATTATCATTAGCTCCACTTAAATACAATCACAATACAAATCACAAACCCATTGGCATTGGCAGGCGAATTCCTACACCCGAAAATATTTTCAGTTATTGACGGGAGAAAATCAATTGCCAGCACTATGGACAAAATTGACACAAATTGCCTGAGGGAGTTTTTAAATTAAATAGACAGTATTACATTTTTACATTACACCACAGCTCACTTTAGTGGGTAAATTTACCTTAGGCGAATTAGACCATCTTCTAAGCTTTTACAAGGATTTTTGAATAAGGTAGCAATGGTTTATTTAAATTCTGGTAGAAAACCAAAGACACATGGTATACAACAATTAAACATTAATTTTATTGTGTTTCCATCGAAAAATTCAATTCGGTGCTACCTTTAATTTACAATAGCTGATGATTTCTTCTTTTTTTAACAGGCCTGCATAGCACTATTCTGCCTGAGGTTTCGTCACAATGATGGACCCCTATGAAGCTGGCTCCCTTTACAGTGGCGTGGTCAAACTGTCACTACTCACCACATTGGATTGAAACGAGTCTACTATAATGGAAGAATTTAAACTACCGCACTGGAGTGAAATTATATATATTCAAGACAATTTTCCTGTATGCTTTGTACTACTTACTGCCACACCAATATAGTGACTTATCATGTGGTCGCATAAATTATTTTTTTTTTAAATCCTCAGCATTAACTCTCAATTAAATTTTATAAATTTCCTGTGCATGGAATTTCCAAATAAATTTTTCTCATCAGAAAAACTTCATTAATTTTCCGAACCTTGGAGATGGGATTTTTTTTAGAAAATTGATTTGTTTGTTTAGATGTTTGGCTTGATAATTTGGGCAATCATCTGCTGTGGCAAAATTAAGAATGGAATTAATATATTTGTGAAATAAAGAATAAATATATCGATTGCACGAAAAAAAATTAGTCCCTCTTTACATTTTTAAAAGTGATCATTCAAATCAAATGAAACATAAAAAGTAACTTATAACATTGAATTTCATCGGAATGTTCGTAAAAAAAACATACATATCAAAATAAAGTAAAATATCATGTAATTTAAAAGAATAGTCTCAAATTCTGCGATAAACACGAATTAAAACGCGTATTTGTCCCTGGGAGCAACTGCTGGAAAATCGGCATTTGTATCCGGCGAACATAATATTCCAGGAGGTATCCTCGTAGAAGGTTCCACTTTACTCCTGATCCTGCGGAAATTGCCTCACACCACTCCACCTGTCGCAGGCGGCCTATTGGCTCTTCAGTCAGGTGGGTGGATCCTCGACCCTCCTCGGGGAAAACTGACCAATCATAATTTTTGCTGCTCTTTAGAATGGGGAGTGGGAGATATCACCGGATTGGCTGATGGCGCTTTATATTTTCTGTGAACTCCCCCTCCCAGTTTTTACTGCCAATGAGGTACAACCGGACGTGAGCGAGGGGGGGAGAATTTTCCTTCGGTGGAAGGAGTATGAGTCAAGTGGAACCTTCTACTAGGATACCTCCTCGAATGTTATGCTCGCCGGATACCAAGTGCCTGAACCGTCGGATTTTCAATGTTTGAATGCTTGCTGCTTCTGGTTTCCGTCGTCATTTTCGTGTTGCGTTCATATTTGCTACCTGATATGCAATTATTTCTTTACGCCACATGATTGATTACATTCTTCTTAATATTTATCCCAGGAATACGTAATATTCCATAGAATATAAAGGTTATACAGCAATGTATTTATTACACGGCGATGGTTGACGTCGAATCGTAATATTCTTTCCGAAGAGCGCAAAATATTATACAAACATAAATAATTGTTTTGGACGTTTTAGTTTAAATTTGGCAATGCATCTTTAAGACATGTATGTTATGTGGCCATAATAAAAACTTCTTATATATTTAAAATCATTCGGCGATTAATACGAGGGAATTCGAGAAATTAGAACTGGAAAGAGCTGAACGATTATAGAGTAAGCGCTAAAAACACGAAATTCTGAAATTTGTATCCGGCGAACATAATATTTCAGGAGGTATCCTCGTAGAAGGTTCCACTTTACTCCTGATCCTGCGGAAACTGCCTCACATCACTCCACCTGTCGCAGGCGGCCTATTGGCCCTTCAGTCAGGTGGGTGGATCCTCGACCCTCCTCGGGGAAAACTGACCAATCATAATTTTTGCTGCTCTTTAGAATGGGGAGTGGGAGATATCACCGGATTGGCTGATGGCCTTTTATATTTTCTGTGAACTCCTCCTCCCAGTTTTTACTGCCAATGAGGTACAACCGGACGTGAACGAGGGGGGAGAATTTACCTTCGGTGGAAGGAGTATGAGTTAAGTGGAACCTTCTACGAGGATACCTCCTGGCAAGTTATGTTCGCCGGATACCAAGTGCCTAAAACGCCGTATTTGCCAGAATTTTCCGCCTGATGTGATTTACACTACATGATAGATCATTCTTAACATAAATATTAATTTATCCCAGGAATACGTAATATTTTATGAAATAAAAAAGTAACAAAATAATGTGTTTATTACAATGCGACTGTTTAAGTCGTCCGTCTGCTATCCATCTTCACTGAAATGCCTCCCAATCGCCTTCAACCTGATCAGATCGATTGCATTTTCAATACTTATATTTAATTTGCGCATTACATTGATCTGCCCTGGGTTTCTTAATAATTGCAATTTCAGATCTTTTTGAAAGTAATTTCAAGATTGATTGTTTTTGCCAAATAAATAATAATTTTTGATTTGGATCATGAGTGCACAGGACGACCAATGCGGTAAAAAGTTCCATTTAATTTATATAGATTGAGTTTTAACAATAGATAGTTAATAGATTGTTTACACTTATTTACCTAATTAATATTTCATATGTCGATCGTGATCAATTTCATTCACTCACCTAAATGCTATTTGGTAGCTACCAGAATTCATGGTACTTTTAAAACCCAATATTTCCGATGACAAGGTACAACATTGATGAGGGCCTGATAAATTTTTTTTTAAATGCCATGCTTATTTTGCTTTTACTCAACACACTTAATAATGTCATTTGTTTGTTGTTTACTTTTTGAAGTCGCATGCAGCAGATATTGTAGACAAAAAATGCACAGCATTTTGTAAATTCTGCTGCCTTGGCTCCATTTATCGTAATGACTTTATGCTTGTAATCGTTACTTCGATTCGTGTAGAAATATATACTTTCACGAGTGAGAGAACTTTCATTGACGGTTCTAATTTTATATTTGTAGATTGAACTCAATGGTATTCCGGCGCAAATGTTCATTCCTAATGAAAATACCCACACATGTTTAAACTGGGAATGTTAATGCATTTAGAACTTTTCAATTCATATGCCTCTTGACATTACAGTTTAGTTGGTGGTTATCACAAGCTCAGTTTTGTCTTACTTAAAATTCAGAAAATATAGCAAATGATTTTCCATAAGAAAAAATTCACGCAGCAGTACTGTCATTATTGCAGAGAGAAGTATTTTATTGTTACTTACACTCTAAAATGGTTTGGCCACCATTTTAATAACCTTCAAATGCAACAACCAACAGAGGTCTTTAAATAAAGATTAATTCATGGACCATGTAATAATAGTAATACTTTATTCATTTGAAAAATGATACAACCACATTAAATGTCTTCAATATAAATATTATTTAACATGGAAACATAAGTTTTTAAATATGATGAAGATTGTCGCAAAAGAATTCATCCAATGAGTAAAGTGGATGACCAAATAACCAAGTATATACCATATTCCTGAAACTCTGGATGCAGTCTGATTTCAACTGAGTAGGTAGATAGTTATACAGTTGTATGTTCATATTATGAAATGTGTTGTAAGTTTATGGCAATCTACAATGAGTAGCATATAAATTTGATTTACCTCTTGTGGAGTAGTTATGGATGTTAGATCTTAGTAGGTAAGTTTCTAGATTAACATTCACATGAATCAGAGCCTTAAAGATACATAAACTAAATAGTCACGATTCCAAACCTAATAAAAAAGGTTTGCAGGAATCATGTGGTGGTATATTAGCAAGATAACGAATGTATAAATATTGCTAGAAAGCAATATATCTTGAAGTAGACAAAAAATAAACAATTACTGTTGCTGCCCAGTACCTTTAATTTGAGAGCATAATTCACTTCTACATATTTAGCTAATCTTATGCATTTCCTAAATACTTAAAAGAATGAATTTTGTTGACTTTAAAAATAAGAACTCTTTTGCATGCTTATTATCTTTGTAATATAAATGGTATATTCATAATTTGAAATTGTATATTCATACAATGACTTCTCTAAAACTAATCTAGGTACACATTCTTGATGAATTTCTAGCTTAATTACTTGCTTACCCTTGTGGGTTGGAATTAATTAGGCAAAATTTTGTAGCAGTTGCATACAAACTGGGACAAAACTTACATTTTCAATGTCTTCCTTCAATCACACTTAGTAGCAGTTTCATGCAGAATTCCATAATATCTAAATGCTTCATGAGAATACTGTATATTGCCTACCAATTTGAAGTTAAATAGTAGTAGTTGTAGTTTTGAGGGGAGGCGACCGACAGCTAAGGTCATTTGCGCCATAGGGGAAGGACAGGAAAGGATGAAGGGTGGAGAGAAACCCGGCGTCGGCATTAGCCTACTCTTTACGAAAGGCGCCAAGGGGTCCGCGGCTTAACGTCCCATCCGACGGACGGCGTACTCACTCAAAGTGCCCTCCACAAAGCACCTCAAGTAGGGATCGAGATACCTCTGAAAAATATTCAACACCGCCGGGATTTGAACCCGCGCCCTCAGGGTGGGAAGCCAGTACGTTAGCCCCCGCACCATCTCGATCCCCTTGAAGTTAAATAAACGCAGATAGTTGTCCAAGCAAATAAAGTTAGGAGGGAGGAAAATTTGATGTTATGAGACAGGCAAAATTCCCAAACACTTCGGTGTCACCATGTCCACATTGATGAATGAATGCAGAAAAGAAAAAGGACTTTCAATATTGCCTCTTAACAGGAGTTTTATTAAAGATTTAAGGTGTAATGAACTCCCAATTATGAAAATATTCCCCAAAGTTATTACTTCACCTAACCCTTCAAGACATGTATTAAAAAGAAAGATAACATTAAAAAAGCATAATTCAGCATAAATGTATGCAGTTGAGGTACTTAGGTGAAAATGAAACAATTACCCAGTTCCCTTGCCTCTCACAAATATTCCCTTCCCTGAAAATGTAACAGTTGTAAACAATTTCATTATCTGTGAATCACCACCACACAGCAGCTGGCAATTACACCCACATGTGATTATGAATGAAGAAGATATTCTCTAGTCCTCCATGTGGAAATATGAATATCTTTAATTCTGACACCCCACCAACTTAAGTTAAAGTTCCTTTTAGAACTTACATTCCAGAAAAGGTACATGGCACCATCATTAATATAATTACCAAAATAATTCCAATTTCCATCCTCCTTAGTGTAGTCGGGTACACACAGTTTAAATTAAATTGTCACCTAATCTTTTGGTGGCTGCTGTCACACTTCTTTGCATAATTTTCATTTTCAACAAATAATTCCACTCTGTCAGATTTTCACAAAGTTTTACTATGATGAGTTGTTATAAAATATGAACAAGTTTATTTGATATCTTGCTTGCACCTCTTTTGACATCACAGAAGCAAGCATTAATACTCATGTCCCATAATAGTGACGAGCTTAATAATAACAATCCCAAAAACATTCCTCTATTGAATAATATATATTATATACATGTAAATTATTATTATTTTAAGGTATTCTACCAGTTAAGGTAGGTTTTTGGATGGACACAAGCAAATATAATGATCAAAACATAATTAAGTCAAACTATGCCACACTGACTTTCTTGAGTAAAAATAACATTCAGTATCGAATCCCATGTAATTTGAACCTTCACATATAAAGCACTGGTGATTTCTTAAACATAACTCTTGAAAAAAGCTTACATGCCATAAAATAAAGGAAGTATAAGACTTCAAGAAGTTCTCTTGGGTTTCCCTCAGGTTGCAGTACACTGACGTTTCGAAGGCTGACTCTGCCATGGCAGAGTCAGCCTTCGAAACGTCAGTGTACTGCAACCTGACCCGGTGGGAAACCCGAGAGAACTTCTTGAATACCGTACACCGGGAAAACCTGAGATCCTTCGAAGTATGAGACCTTTGTTTGGAGGTAAAAATAGATAATGCAGCTACTTATTCATTTTTTATCATTCAAATCAAGAATCACCTACCTGAATTACAGGTATTGCACAGCACTGCTCACAATGGTGTTAACACTTGAGAGTATCATACGAGGAGATAATTTATCTTAATTACCGATAGAGGGATACAAGACCATACCAAGTAGGTAATGAAAGAGAAATGAGCAACAATGTAGTATTTATATACTTTTAAGTAAAGTTTGCCTAGAGATTGAATAAGTATTAACTAATTCAATCAGGGAAATGAACTTCAATCTGAAATGGAGATGTCCACTAATATATCTAGGAAGATAACCGTTTACATCATCTGAGAACATATTCTATCCAAAGGTTATTAAAATCTATGCTACTTAAGATTACTCTAAGTAATGTTTTATTTTTCTTCTTATTATTATTTCTCATGATAATTACATTTGGTTTTCATTCAATTAGTCACATCGAAAAACACGAGTCCCATATCAATAGATCATGGACAATAAATATGACAGGACCAATATCTTTTATAAAATATCAAAAGTGGTACCAATTGATTTACCAACATTAACAAAGGGTGAATGAGGGACATAATTGAAATGACAAAAAAAATGATTTGGGAGATGCATTTATTTGGTATTCTGCCGTTTACTTGGTTTCAGTCACACCAGGCTTACCTTTTAAAGATATGCAGTACATTTTGTGCTGCTATGAAGAAGCTAGTATTGACTAATTGCTAAGTAATTTTGAGGGACTTAATTGGAAAATATAATGATGAAAGAGCACAAGAAGTATGTGATTTATTTAATTTATCTCACAATGACTTGTTGCATTTATAACTCATTCCTGAGAGCAATGATATGAAATTTGGACAAAATACAAAGAAAAGTTGCCCAGTTCATGACAATTCCCAAGAAAATACACAATAGTACACATTTCACAGCTGCTACATAATCTGGTACGGCAGGCTAAAAAAACTCTCCTGAATAAAAAATGAGATGTAAATACTATTTGGTGAAATTGTTATGCAATGCATGCAGTAGATAAATAAAACAATGAATTATTACAGTCGTTGGCATTGAGCAATTAACCATTGACGAAAAGTCCCCAACCACTGAGGACAGTTTAGGTCATAATATAATGTGTTCACCACATGGTCAAACATAAATTGAAGATTGATCAAGTTTCTGATGCCCACCATAAATACTTGTAGTTCATAGGTTATTTTATTGATAAATTAATTTTCTCCACATTACTCTAGGTTTTACAGTAATTAAGCAGTGCACCACAAATATTACAATACCAATACATTTGAAAATTACATTAAAAGCATCATTTTAGAGCTATTAAGCATTATGGCATTCCATTAAGCGCAATGCAAAGGTTTGTTAATGCATGTAGGTATGCATATAATCACTTTTTTCCCACCTTATTAGAAGTAAAACGTTTGCAATTAATGATCTAAAAATCAACCTTCCATTAAAATAACATGTTAGCTCACATCTTAACACCAAAAAAAACAATAAACACAGCAATCAACCCAAAGGTTGGTTTGGTTGGTAGAGTTCACCCAGTACTAAGCCTAATGGCACGTGAAATTCACACATCAAGGTAGGGAGAGGGCTGGTTTTGGTTTCCCAGGAAATTCTGGTACCCTAACAATCACATAGCTTAGGTGTGGCTGCAGGTGATCAAAGGTTTGCTCTGGAATGGAACCTGCACCCTCTGATCAGTAGTCCAATGGGCTACCCATGGAATAACACTAACCACTTTTAACATTTTAGAAAGGAAAATATAAAGGCTGAAAAGCATTAATAAATCAGATTTTTATCTGTATTCAAATTTCAATACGCACCATTTAAACATAAGTGATAAAACTAGCTCAAATATACTTATGCAATATAATTTTATACCATGAAGATACTTATCTGTCTAATGAACAATGATGCACTATAAGTATGATACGATATGCGATAAGCATGAGGAACTAATTAAAATCTAACAGATCAAGGACTTTGAAAGAATAAGTCATGCAAACATTTCTTTCTCTTCATATATTTGCCTTCTTTGGAATCCTCTTCAAATATGCCTTCTTTGGGATCCTCTTCATATATGCCTTCTTTGGGATCCTCTTCATATATGCCTTCTTTGGGATCCTCTTCATATATGCCTTCTTTGGGATCCTCTTCATATATGCCTTCTTTGGAATCCTTTTCAAGCTAACAATACACAAGTGCCTTGTTAAAACTATGCCTTTAATTGTCCTCACTAAATTTCTCACAGATAACATCCAAAATTAATTTTAATACCTAAATACAAAGTTATGATTAATTAAAAACTTTGTTTTCTTGATGAATAATAATGTTTTCAAAAGATATAATTACATATGTCCACTTACAAAGAATGTAAAGAGCTATGAGATACGCCATGAATCTTAAATAGCGTTGTCTGATGATGTGCACTGAAATGCAGAAATTTCATGATGTAAAAATCAGTTATTGACTGGGATTCATACCCAGATCAATCTGGCAAGGTGATCTACTTAGTTAAGCTGCCAAGGAAAACTCTCTCAAAGCAAATATCTTAGGATTCTAAAGGAATGCAATATTCCTGCTTTCATAATATTTTAACACTTTGAAGTGACCATGGCATGGAACACTTTCTGGTGGACATACTTTTGAGAAATTGAGGACTGTTGAGGCCATCGAGATAGGTGGGTTAACTTTAAATAAATATGAATTTTTGGAATTACAATACATAATTTACAACCTGATATGCATATCAACCACCCTCATGTAGATGTTTTTTTAGAATCACAATTCAATGTTCCCTCCACTCTTTGGTGACAGCCCCCTTCCTTGCATGTTTCCACTCAGCATCAAAGGGTAAGGTTACCTAAAAAGTTCAAGCACAAAGATTGTTTTTATTCTGCTGGCTCACTCACATGCAGCAAATTAATCAAGGAGCCACCATCGGCCATTTATTTATTTATTCTTTCTCACAGATAACCTGGAAAAGGCAAAAGCACATAGCAGTCTTCATAAAATTAACTTAAATATGTTATATTTTTAAGGAAATAGAGTAAGTATAACATTAAAAGGGAAAATTCGTTTTGATATACTATAACAGTATGATCAGATTTCGGGCAACAGGGCAATTATATTCTTTTCTTTGCTTGCCTTAATTGAAAAAACAATAAATCTGCATTGAGATTATTTATCATGGACCAATTCGAAAACAAGCTGATATATCAAGATCTCTCCCGTCTTACATGCTGAATGAGGTTCCGTAGTGCCTCCCCGACATTCATCCCTCGGTGGACATGCCATAAGACAATGAGACCAGTACCAAGTACCTGAATGGCTGAACCCCCCGCCACGGTCGGCCTGCCACCGGCATCACCATCTCCACCATGGCCAACCAATTCACCCCACAAGTCAATCATGAGCATGGGAGAGGAACCTGCCTCGGTCATCGAAATTATAATGGCCATGTTGCAACTCACACAACAGGTTCAGCAGAACTCCCAGAAGGTACAACAATTCGTGTCGTCCAAAGCTGTGCCGTCATCCCAGGCGCTCCTGGGCACTGCAGACCCCCCAATACGTCCACTGAAGCAAAAGACTTTTGAGGACCTTAGGACTCCGCAGCCAGCACACTACTTAAACATACCCGAGCCAGATGAGTGCCTACAGTTACTTTTGACTATTATAGACAATAGAAATAGTGTGAAGCTCACCAGGCACGACCTGCATGAGCTTGATGCTTTGACAGCCACGGCCACGGACTGGCCCCAACTTCCAGGTGCTGTAAAGAACATTATTTAAGACAGGCTAAGGGTATTAGCAATAGTACAAATGCACGGTTGGGAAACAAAACCACCATGCATATATGGGAGTAGTTGGGAAACGAGCTGCTCCGGCAGCAGCCGAACATCATCCCAGTGCTGACACCGACCATCATAGTGCAGCAGCCGCCATACTACACCGGCACCGGAGCAGTTTGAGTCGCCAACCCTTCTGCTGGCCAGAATCAAGACCCTTGCTCACAGCCCTTTTGCAGCCATGGAAGGAGGCCATCCGTGTCCAGAAGCAACTTGTCCACCTCCTGGTCCCACCATCCAGCCTCCCGGCAGCACCTCTGCTAAGGTATGCCATAATGAACGCCCAGATACAACAGGTGAGGGGGAGGCGGAGGAATCGAAGGAAATCAGCAGCAACCTAGAAGACTTCCTATTTGAAGAACTTTTAGAGTTAGAGGGATCCACTGCACAAAACCATCCAATCCCTTTGCAGAATATATCCTAGGACCAGGAGGACAAGTGCAAAGAGGGGGAAGAAGACAATGACAACACCATAGACTCACTGCCATCCAGTCTTGGGGGAAAGCTTCAGTTCAGATGCCTCAGACACTGAGCTCGAGATGTCAGACCTCCTTACCAGATTCCAGACGGGATCTCAGTCAGGACAGCCCCTGCAACCAATGACAAAATACTCAGGTACGACCAGCCAAGTTAAACCCAGTGATAAATTAAGCCAAGATAGTGAAGTGCCAGTGTTCCCCCCAGTGCTTTCCCTCCCCATTCCAAAATCTGTCAATCAAGTCAATTTTTGCAGAGGGAGCCAACTTGGCGAAACCCTCAGCAGACCCTTTTATCTTTAAACCAACATGGGTCACTCCCAAAATATAGCAATGGGTTAATGAATTAGTGCAAAAGCAAGTCCTAGCCATGGCACGGCCATCATGTACCTTTCCCCGGGTAGCGATTCCTAAAGCCTCCGGGGGAACGAAAATAATACAAGATCTGTCAGACTGGACAAAACATTACAATAAGCCTAAATTCACCCTTAAAGATACTGCCAGGGCCCTTGAAACTATCCTACCAGGCTCCCTCCTGTGCAAGGTTGACCTGATGGATGCCTTCTGGCAAATCCTGATCCATCCCTCTCAGCCCCATTTCTACGGAATATATGTGGATGGAGAATATTATCAATGGCATCATCTCCCAGTGGGTCACTGGGCCAGGGTGGTAGCTGAGGAAGTTAATCACATATTTAACATCCAAATGATAGTGTACTTGGATGTTTGGTTGTACGTGTTCCCATCCAGAAATGTTGTATGGATCAACCAGATTGTGGGATTCCTTCAGAAAGATCTCAGAACATCCTTGAATCAATCCAAAAGTAATTTACAGCCCTCGCATAAGTATCTAGGAGTTTGAATTGACACTAACACATGAACTTGCAACTCAGAAATGGTGCATTACTTCGCATATGTTACATCATAGACATGATAAGAGCAATCCTTGTCAGTGATATACTGAAGGCAATCGAATTCATACCATGGTGTGTTTACATACTGTAGCTGCTCTACTTCATCATGAATGACTTAGCCAAATGGGACACGGAATGGGCAGAAGACCTTTGGTGCAGTGGTGTCTGGCATAAAACCTGGGAATTCGCAGCCTTCAGAGACAATCCTGTTCTAGGCAGCCTGGGTCATCCCCTGCCTGGACGTTCCTGAGAACATTTGGGGAATACAAACCTATATACAAGGCGGAAGCAATTAAAGCACTGATGGTGGCAGCACATAGCCTCTCCGTGCTGCCAGAAGACCGATATCATTATCTATTGTGATAACCAGTCAGTCTTGTACACCCTTAATAAGAGCAAGGGCTTACTAATGCACATTGACGATGTAAAAATTCTGTACTTATCTATAATTAAAGAAATGTCACGAACTGTGACCAGGAGGTACATCTCCACCCACAACAATCTGGCCGACCTTCCTTCACGGACCGTACTAACTCCCTACGATCAACTCAAAATTTCAAGCTGACATTTCCACTGCCACTACCTATTCCAGAAGAGCAACAGTTTAAATGCCAGTTTTTCACCTAGTTTACATAAAACTACTCCAAAAATGTACGTACAGAATGGGATTTTCACCCTCAGAGTATGCTGAGGTCATTAGGTTAGGAGTTAATTAAGGAAGCATACTGTTTTAGTTTTACAGATTCGAGGGAAACGAGCTGCTACCACCAAGATCTGCACCGATGGCGGCTCCAGGCAGGCTCGAGCCCAGACCCTTCGAGGGGTACAGTGATGGTGTATCATTCATATTCAAATTCCAGTTTTCAGGAAAACCTAACGTGAATGCTCAAGATCAATTACACTCTCAACATGTTCAAGTTACTTTTTGATGAGTCATTAGTGGAAATCATTGCAATCAAAAGCAATACGTATGCTGAACAACAACATTCCAATAAAATATTACTGAAACATTCAAGAATTTGGAAATGGAAAAACACTAATTCACCTTGAAACTAGAACTTTGTTAGCCTATTTCCTGATGATGGGCATTATTTGGAAACTGGAAATGAGTTCTAACTATAAATGTAATTATTTGAAAGAAATCCCCCCCCCCCCTTTACAAGAAATTATGCCTTATAATAGGCTAGTGATGTTGAAATTTTTGTATTTTGTTCATAACTTGAACATTCCTCTAGGACTAAACAAAAAATTGTTCAAAATTCAAGCAGAACATGAATAAAAATGAAATTTCTTGACTGTTTTAGACAAATTGAACTCAAAATTTGGCTATAGATGAGTCTAATATCGTGGAAAGAAAATTTAGGTTTTATGCAGTTCATCAGAATCAAAAGGGTTAGGTTTGGCATACAAACATATATTCATTCTGAGTCACACTCAGAGTATATTTGGAATATGGCTATACAAGTTGGAAAGGACACTGAGATAGTAGTTGGAGAAAATCTATGGTATGCAACAAAAGTCATGATGACTATGGCTGAAAAGTTATTGCGGGAGGGGCACACCATACATATATATGGACGACTTTTACCAAAGCCCAGAATATTTTCTTTTGCTGGAAGAACACCAAACAGACAGTTGGGGAATTGTCCACAAAAACAGAACAGGTCTTCCAAAGGATGTTGCTGGGAAGAAGTTGAAGAAATGAGAGAGATGGAAATAAGATATGCTGATGATTCCCTGAAGCTCATAAAATGGAAAGATATAAGAGACATGCTGCTTAGCACATTTCACAAAGGAGATGGGATAGTAACTGCAGTAAGGAGAAGTAGTGATTCCTACATCGGTAGATGATTATAACAGAAACATGGTGGAGTGGACAATTGTGACTATATGTTGACAGCTTACCCTACTGAAAGGAAAAGGGTGAAGATATGGTGCAAGAAGAATTTTGCCATTTGATAAAAATTTGCACATTTAACGCTATTTATTACACCAGAAACTCGGGAGGAAAAAAATGACGCACTTGAATTCTTATTAGACCTAATTACAATCATCAAGTGAAGTATCATCCAGGAATTGAAGATGCTGCTGTGAATCATGGCAGGTCAGCAGAAGAGACTCCACTCCAGATAGTTCAAAGTAAAGCACTGCAAAAATGACCAATGTAACAAGAATATGCATGGTTTGTGCAAGAAAAAATATTAGAAAGGAGTCCCAATATTATTGCCATGATTGCAATGCAGACTTATGAGCTGCACCTTACAACAAGATATACCATACAGAAAGAAATAAGAAATATTACATGAAAACTTAAATTAATCAAATCGAAAAAAAATTATCTATATGTACCCTTTTTGTTTGATGTAAAAATTCTCATAAATAAAGGAGTTATTCCACTTTTCTTAAAAATATACTTTCAGCCTTTTAAATACCACCATAATGAAAAGAGGGAGAGAGAAAAAAGCAAATAGTATTAAACAGGCAAAGGGTTAAAGTTAATGTTTCAGTAAATGGTCCACTATTCATAGCCCTATGGTCTGTAGATCATGATAATGTTGTTTGTAAAATATCTCAATACAACTTTAATACCCTTTTTCCCATGTGACGTATATTAAAAAAAGTAGAGTACATTTTTTGCTTTATGACGAAACCATGTTGAACTGGCCAATGATGAATAAAGCATCATTATCATTTTCATACGTATGTTATAGAGAATTAACATCACACTCAGGGCTACTGTACAAAAAATCCATTCACACATTCCTCTTTAAATGACTAATTTGCAATATATTGTCCCCTCATTAAATGTCTACATGGTTCAGGAACTAGTTTTTATTTAAAGAACCAATGTTGACTAATATATACGGGTGTTATTTAACTTGAGGCTAGTTAAAATCTAGGCAGTGAAAAATTACTCATATTTGCGATGATGACAGTATTTCTGCAGTTTAATCTGGAGCAATATAATTTTCTAAATTTTCGAATTTTGAAATGAAATAAAAGTGAACGCGTAGAAACAACCAAATGGAAGGTAAAATTAGGAGGCAAAAAGGAAGGAAATTAGTATATGCCTTAGCACTCCCATCACAAAAGTGGTCGGATATTTTTTAACACGTCTTCTTTAACATTTGTCCATCACTACAGTTGTGTACAGTTTACAAATAATAAGAAATGTTAACCATAGCGGAAGATCCGTTTCAAGAGAGAAGAGACACATGAGAAAATTAAACGTCTGCAAACCTAATAACAGCGGCGTCGATGTGAGAAATCCTATCATTATTACGTGAAAAGAAATTATTACTTCAAACACAGCCATGTCCCAAAAACATGGATTAAAAATGTTCAAAGACTCATAAAAGTATTTACTTCTTCAAGAATCGAATTATTGATTATAACCATAGTCATGCTTACCAGTGCAGCCAACACAGTAGAAATTACAAAATTAGGAGCACTTTTCCACTCCTTTGGATAATATTTCTTAAATTAGTAGAGTAAATAAAAAGCAAATGACATCACTAAAGCGTGTTAACTCAAACGGATAACACTGGCATTTCGCTGGATATTTTAAAGCTTTCGACATTTTTCGGCTAACTTGCTCAGATCGTTGTTAATCTCATCGGGAGAATAATCCTGTACTCAGAAATGACACCACAGCTGCGTTAAACCTTGCTCGGCATTATTGCACATTCTGTTAACATGTGTTCACAATGGTTATGCCTTGGCGGACTTGAGCTGAGACGATCAGTCACGAATTGTTCAATTGAACGAGTCACGCAAGTGTAATGACTGGAATCGTTAGGATTGAGATGAACGAGCTTTTAGTGAGCGTTTGACGGTTGGGAATGTTTGGTACGGAGGACAGCGTTGCTGACTCCGAAGTCTTCTCAAGACTCCGGAGCGACTCGGAGAATTGAAGAACTTAGCGACTATTAATTTTTGTTTTCAGGGACTTCATTTCTAATATATCATCCTGCACCACCAAATTCAGAGAGTGAGCAAAACAAAGATTACATTTCCACCCGCATATCCTTGTTGCTGTTTTCTTCTAATGGCAGCATTTTCACTAGCAACAGCAACAACTTTATTTAGCGTAGTCCAATCGATGAAAACCCGCTTAATCTCTACAGATAAGTTTTGAGAAGTATGTCTGTCACTACAGGGGAGGCAGTCACTTACGTATGAGGGAAAAATATATTCTTCTTTAATAAAATGTGCTGTCATTGCTATATAGCTTACATTAGTGGGAGAAGTCCAATCATCAGTAGTAATGCACATTCCTTCTACATCACTCCAAATATTCCTAATGGAATTCTCCTCTCTTTGAAAAATTTATGGTAACAAATTCCCTGAGAGAAACTTTCTCCTGGGCAAAATATAATTGGGATTGAGCATCTGCGTAATTTTTAAAACTGTTTACTTCCAACTACCCCAAATGGTTGATAGTCTTTCACAATGAAACAAACAATTTACTTATGAATCTCCTCTTAAGAGGCCCCCATTGGTTTGGACGCAAACTGAGTTAATGTAAGTGGTGAATGTCGGAGGCCAGTAAAATTAGGAAGCTTGTGTTCTATATCCACAGATGGTTGACCAGTGGTAAATGGTGTCCAATAGATATATTATCAATAGTAGACAATAGATTATTATTAGTAGTAGTTAAATATTGTGATTAGATTTCATTGATTTTTGCAAACGCCATTAATTACTGGCAATAACATGATCGAAGAGAAGAGACTGTATTCACGTGTCTTTGTAGATTGGACACCAAACCACCTTTTATAGATAATGGAACAGAGCAAAATTTGCCGTTTTCTCTTTCCTGATGAACATCGTCCAAACAAAACTTCTTCGGTGTGGTTGCATTTCCAAGGATCCAAAATTTTCCTGAGACGCTCTGTAGGTCACGACTGTCTTGTGCTATGTCTCCCTATGAACTGGCCAATGACATGAATGTATTATACACACCTCAAATTAAATGTGCTTTTCTAACCCCACCGTCGAGTATACAAGAAGACCTTTATTTCTCGATCGGATGGCCTTAACACGAACAGCGACGGTATCCCGGTCCCGTCTGAGATGACGTTTTCGGCGGTGCTTTCGTATTGCCCACGGTCATATTTTACGGAGGAAAAACATCTTCCATGGTGCAGCCGGTATCAGTTATTTGTGCCCTCCGAAAATTTTTCTTTCCCGCATTCGTCTCCGGCGGCTCTCCCGGTCAAGTGCATTCTTCGTCAAATAAATAGTGCTATTATGAATTGCTTTCTTCGCTACCCTGAGTTATCGAGGTAGACTGGCCAAGAGACCAAGGTCTCCGAAATGCTAATGAGTAAACACAGGGGGTTTTGGGTAAGATGAACGTGATGGCCTCTCTAAGGCCAAAGTTTAACCGATAATATGATTAGGCTGTTTTAAACGGATATGTCGAACTTCTTCAAAATTTCTAAAAAATAAAAAAGTAAATGTTAAAGAAATTTTCAAGTAGTAGTTAAATATTGTGATTCTGGCACCTTAAGAGTTTTTTTTTCTTTCACTGCATTCTACAGAATGGTTGACACACGAATCTTTCCGAAGAATTATAAAACTTAGCCTGAAATGAGGCGTGACCAGTGGAATTGTGAACATTTTCCGTCACCTGCAAAAAAGATTACGTCTAAGGTCCGATAATGAATCGAGCAGCCTCGGTCATTCCTACATCATCTATTCGCTGCCAGGATTTTTAAATATTAATGGGAATAGGTGATTTCCACATTTTTCGGGCTGCGTCCGCGTATGTCGTTTAAGTGTACAACAGTTTCGCCAGCTATCCTGCTGGCGTCCTCAGGTCAAGGATGAAAAGAAGCTTGTTGTCCCGTCTTGTATAGGAAAAATCCGGCGCCAATACCGGGAAATTTCTTGGCCAATCAGGGAACGTCCTCATATTTTCGCGGAATAATTCTTTTCCACGCACTGTGGAGTGGATATCCATCCTCTCTGTTAAAATTTTCTGGCCTTTTAACGATTTCAATGGCCTCTCTGATTATTCTCTGGAAGTATTTTCCTTCTTTCGCTATTATTTTAGCGTCGTCGAACAGAATAGAGTGTCCAGGTTCACTACAGGCGTGCTCAGCGATGGCCGATGCTCTAAACTGTTTGGCCTTGGTTGCCCTCTGGTGTTCACTCATGCGTGTTTTCAGCGCTCGGCATGTTTCACCGATGTACCATTTGCCACAGGAGCATGGCACTTGGTACACGCCTTCTGATATTAACGGTGAAATTCCATCCTTGGGTCCGGGTAGGGTGTCAGCTATCTTGGTGACGCAGTTGAATCTGGTCACCACATCATGCTTCCTTAAAGCCCTCGCGATTCTTTCCGAAGTCCCTGCGATGAAGGGGATGGTGACGTAAGCCTTCGGTCGTGGTCTGGAGTCTTCCTCCCTGTCAGGAACAGCGGTGGTTTGTCTCTTCTTTTCTTCCTTCTCGGTCCTTTTTTGGATCATATGAGCGCTGTATCCATTACTTTGTAGGGCATTTGTCAAGTGTTTCTTCTCGTTGGCAATAGAATCGGAGTCACATATTTTATATGCTCGGTTGACAAGTGTGTCTACCAATGAGGTCTTCTGACTGGGATGGTGGTGCGATGCAGCATTAAGGTAGCGGTCGGTGTGAGTAGGCTTCCTGTATACTCTGTGTCCAAGCCTCCCATTCCCTTTATTTCTCTTCACCATGACGTCCAAGAAGGGCAGTTGATGATCCTTTTCCACATCCATAGTGAAGTGGATGGCTTGATGCTATGAGTTCAGATGTTTCAGGAACTTTTTTAATTCTTCCTCTCCGTGTGACCAAATGACAAAAGTGTCGTCGACATATCTTAGCCACAGTGACGGCCGCTTGTCGCAGGATTCCAGTGCTTTCTTTTCGAAGCTCTCCATGTAGAGGTTGGCCACAACTGGGGAGAGGGGTGAGCCCATCGCAGCTCCTTCCGTCTGCTCGTAATGGTCACCATTCCATAGGAAGAAGGAATTGCGGAGGCAATGCTCCACCAATCCTGGAAAGTCCTTAGGGATTCCGCGGGAGGTGAGTTCCTTGATGATATTCAGCGAT
Source organism: Hetaerina americana (assembly GCF_022747635.1). Taxonomy (NCBI): domain Eukaryota; kingdom Metazoa; phylum Arthropoda; class Insecta; order Odonata; family Calopterygidae; genus Hetaerina; species Hetaerina americana. Next base: position 47,470,841 of record NW_027287316.1, read on the forward strand.
TCCTCAATAGGGACGCTGGTGAAAAGCGATTCAACGTCGAAGCTGACCATGAGATCGTTGTCGTGGATGGTGATGTTTCTTATTACGTCAATGAAATGCGTCGAGTTTTTTACGAAGCTGGGTGTCTGTCCGACGTGGTCCTGCAGAGACCGCGCCAAGTACTTGGCGAGTTGGTAAGTCGGAGCGTCAATCTGGCTCACAATCGGTCGGAGAGGTACATCCTTCTTGTGAATTTTGGGCAGGCCGTACAGTCTCGGTGGTTTCGGTGCAGTCGGAAGCAGGCGTCGTTGCTCTTCTTTTGGAATAAGCGATCGTTTAATGATAGCCCTTGTGCTTCTCTCCGTCTTGGCAGTCGGATCGCTTTTCAATTTCCTATAAGTCGGACTGCTGAGGATGAGCGATATTTTCCCTTCGTAATCCTCTCTGTTTATCAGGACTGTTGCGTTGCCTTTGTCAGCTGGTAAAATGATTATACTATCGTTGTCCCTTAGCTCCTTCAGTGCTCTCCTTTCTTTGCCGATGGTGTTTGATCTTGGTGGTTTTGCGCCATGGAGGATACGTGCGACATCTTCTCGGATTTCGTCGGCGGCCGCCTTCGGAAGTCTCCGGATCGATGACTCTACCTCCGCGATGATCTTCTCAAGTGGTATCGTCCTTGGGGTCAAAGCGAAGTTCAGACCCTTTGATAAGACTGCGAGGGTGGCTTCATCTAAATGAAGGTCCGTCAAGTTCACAACCGATTGGCCATTGTCAGCCCCATTAATCGAGGTCAGTGGATGCTGCCTACAATGAAGTTTGTTGAATTTGTTGACTTGCTTTTCCCGCGTCGCCATTAGACTGGCTCGGGAAGAGTCGTACGTGATCCGCTCGGTTGTGTCCCAATCGTCAGCTTGTAGGGTGGCAGCCAGCTCCAAATGAATATAGTACAATTCTTCGGAGAAGCGGTCGAGGTTCCAACGTTTATCGTGAATTCTCTCTCTCAGAAGGTCTTCGCTGCAGCGGCGGAGGATCTTCTTAGCCTTGGGTGTGTTCAGGTGGTGTTTGACTTCTACGCAGGTAGGAATCGTCTCCGTGTCTCTGCATCGTTGAAGGAACGCTAACGATGTCAAAAGTCTCTCCTTCCTCGTTCTGAGCTTCTCGAATCTCCTTATTTTCCTGTGAATCCCCTCCCCGTAGAGGTGAGTAATGTTCGTTCTAAGGTTTCCGCGGCGATGAGTAGGTGATTTCCACATTTTTCGGGCTGCGTCCGCGTATGTCGTTTAAATGTACAACAGTTTCGCCAGCTATCCTGCTGGCGTCCTCAGGTCAAGGATGAAAAGAAGCTTGTTGTCCCGTCTTATATAGGAAAAATCCGGCGCCAATACCGGGAAATTTCTTGGCCAATCAGGGAACGTCCTCATATTTTCGCGGAATAATTCTTTTCCACGCACTGTGGAGTGGATATCCATCCTCTCTGTTAAAATTTTCTGGCCTTTTAACGATTTCAATGGCCTCAGCAGGATAGCTGGCGAAAGTGTTGTACATTTAAACGACATACGCGGACGCAGCCCGAAAAATGTGGAAATCACCCACTCATCGCCGCGGAAACCTTCGAACGAACATTAATGGGAATATTTCGTTTGTATGCAACTCGCAGTACTCCTAGATGCCTCTAAGGAATCACTAAAGTGAACGAGTCACTGAGGTGAAGCGATCCAATTAACTAGAGTCAGTAAATTGAATCATTTGGCCTAACTCATATTTTGTTAATGGTCTTTTCGATACTCATTTGAGATCCCAGGTATTGTCATCTGATGAGGAAGGTACTCCGCTGAGCGCCAATTACCGAAGTGAAGATTCACTCCATTTAATGGCGGATGATTAAACCAGCGCCAATCCAATTATTGTAACCTGAACAAGTCTTAAGAAGAGTTGCCATTATCATCGTTAACAGAGGAGGAGGACGAAGAGGGAGATAGGGAAAAGCTTTTACTTTGGCTTAGTTTATCTAAAAATTGCAGATTTTTTTCCGGGCGCCTGACCGGAAAACGTTAAGGAAATAATTATGGGTTTTCTTGGTATCTCGAGTTACCCTGATTACAGAATAGAAGCCCGTGGTGAAATAATTTTGTACTAGGGAATAAAAAAGTTTTTAAGAATAGAAATACCGTCCAAAGGAATCAATCTATCCAAACCTCTTATAGACTCAGCTCATTGTCCCACCTATCCCCAGGGGTCGTTAAGGTAAATGCCTTCAGGCGCTCTAAATTTGATTTGCCGGGACAAATATATTTTCCATTAGTTTAGTCGCGGTGTGGCCGGGAGCCCGAGGCTTTCCGCGATTCAGCTCTCTCGCGCTGAGGTCTGGAGTTTCGCACGATCGACGATTCCATCGAAACGAGCCTATTTGCACAAGGATCCATCTCATGGCCAGGTGAATCGAGTGAAATAAAGGACGTCTCCTCGACAAGGGCCGGCAATGCCTAAGCGAATGAGGTATTTTTGACGCATAAATGCATCGACCAGTGGTTTTTTACTTTTCTTAATGTTTGACCACTGAAGAACCACGAAAGGAGACTATTTTTAGCCACCGAATATTATATTGCCGTTCAAACTTCTCTAGTCACTTTGAGAGGTATACCCCACATAAGGTTCTGGCACCAGTGAGGGAGCGTAGACTCGGGTAAGGGGGGGGGCAGGAATCTTGGGACAGGGAAAAAAGTCATTATGCACAAAGTACCACTTTGATGAGTGATATGTATGGCTTCTCCATGCTATAAATATCAAGAAAACTTACACCAGAATTCTAAGAATGTCATTACATCTTATCAGTGCAACTCAAATATCATGAATTAAATTTTTAATCACTACATACCAATTAAAAAAATGCAACGGATTTGGATTAACCTATAAACTTTTGATTTGTTGGTTCACAACCAGTGGTTTATTTATATTCACATACAAAAATTTACATCTGGCAACAGGTGCAGTGAGGCATTCCTCTGGAAACTGTCACACAATCCATTGCAGCCTACAAACCCCTAATCTCCATTCACCTTTGTCCATCCTTTTTGAGTCTTGGGTCTAAGTTATAAAGCACAACTGGAGGAAGAACCAGTAATCCAATTTAAACCCCCTCCATTATGTTTTGTTCGAAATCATTTCGACACTCGCATAGCAGAACTCCTCGGTACAAAAATAAAACTGCAGCAGACACACGCAACACCACCACAGACTGTTGGGGGGAATACCAAGCCATAAAGTTATGGGTATTGAACTTGGAGCATAGACAATGGGGAAAATATAAGTGATATCCTTCTTGGAAGTGAAGGCCACTGGACTATCTCCACAGGATAGCACATAATGCTTGCCATAAGGGATCCAGCAAGCAGGAATGGAGACTAATGCCACTGGACACAAAAAATCTTTGTCACACTTAATATTTCACATACACGACACTCTAACAAGGCCAGAAACGTGTGCCTTCCAAACATATGGGCAATATATTTCCTTTCTTTGCCACTTAATATTAAGAATACCTTAATCTATGAAGTATAAGCAGGAAAATTCAACAGTCAGCTTTCCATGTTCCACACCATAATACTTCAATGTGATCCCTTCATTTCAGCATTTTAACTAGTGGTGACCAATTTGATCACTATTTTCAAGTTGATTTTTTTTTAATGAGAAGGGAAGGAAAAGTTCCAAGTGAAACTCAGTTATAATATTTGATCAAACGTAGGCAGACCATAATTAAAAATAATTTGAAGTTAAAGAGAATGGGCACACATCCATTAAATCAATCATATGGATGGAATGGCATCAATATAAATCCGCAGGTAATTTTGCTTGACCTTTACCTCTCATGGTTGGTACAGCACACTATTGAGGCAATGTCAAAACTAATATAATTTAAAATTTAATTGGAACTGATCGGTCTTTGTGCCAAATAATCCATTCAAACATATTCTCATGCTTGCTCTCCACTTTACAAACAAATGTTATCATGATTGTCGGAAAAGTTAACATTTTCACACAAAAAATGTTGACAGGAATCAATTATACTTATCTTGACAGGACATTTAATCTTAATTTTAATTTTCAATTTCTGACACAAACAACCAAATATAAACCTAGAATTCACAATGAAACTATTTCATTGATTAATATAGTAAGGAAATTCCAACTTCCATTAACTCAAAAATCTTGAAATTCATCCTCGTTTGCAATTTACAAATTTGTTTTCCTCGACAGTTAATCATGATTGTTTTTTCTTTCCCTTGAATAATTCATCACACTTTCAAAAAGGACGTTGTCAAAATTCCAAAATCAAATGCAACTTTTGATCTGTAATATTGTATTTTAGACAATTAGATGAATTATTTAACATGCATTTGAGATATGAGAGGCTTTTAAATTGTTCTGGGGCATCTAAACCACCAGCAGTGTTGATAACCACAATTGACTAGAAAAAAAAGTTTTTCATCTCCTAAAATGGCATCAATATGTAGAACATCTGCTAAAATTTCCAGCAATGTGGCTTCTATACATGGGAGAATGATTGAAAGGTTGACAATCAGATTTTTGGTTCCTAATGAGTCAAGCTGAGATGATTAGTAGGTGCCTTTTTTTTAACTTTCAGATTTGCCGCAAGAATAGTTTCTTGATGGCAATGAGACTAACCACAAACCAAGATTGGAATATCAAAATTGGACTAATTTTAACAATCACTCGAAATAAAAATAATATTCATGTGGGTAATATGGAAAGCAGACAATCAAAAAATCACATACCACCATCATCAGAGAGTCTGGAAGTCACCCACACCATTCACTCATTAGGCAATAATAAATAAAGTAATGTGCAAGAACATAGGATGTCAAAAAAATCACATTTTTTAAGGGGGTTCCTGTGAAAAATATTACACAATAAGGGAATTTTTTATAGACACAATGAGGATGCCTAATCAAAACAGTTCCTTGGAGTAGTTCGTGTGGAATATAACTACCAGCAAATGGGAAGTTGAAAACACATAGGAATAGGGACACCACTGCATGTGCCACAAAGAACTCAAATTTTCATCCAGTCACCAGCAACATTGACCAAGTGAATGGGCATTACTATTATCATCCAATGCCTAATCTCTTGACACTTGAACATTGTCCTTAGTTTTTTAAACTCCTCTGAGGAATTACCCTGCACACACTAGCTAAACAAAACTGTTCGAGTGATATATAACTGTGCAAGGTGTTGGGTGAGAATAGTAATCGTTTCCTTGGGTAAAATGGGCTAGGTTGGACTTGTTTGGCTGGATCATCATGTTTTACGTGGAGGTGGGAGTGGTGGAGGAGCAAAATTGGGTGGTGGGCCAATGTTGTAGTTGTTGGTGGACAGCTTCCTCTCCTTCAATGGGATGTTCTCATAGATCTGTTTGGGAAGCTCTTCGGGGGGTCTGCAAAGGAACAATGGAATGTCAACTGTGAGGCATACATCAGAGATAATAAGCACTGAGTGGGCGCCCATTAGCTCTTGTAAATATTCAGACAAATAGGAGAAAATCCTGGCAGATCATCTTGAAAATTAACTATTACCCTTAATGAACCAAAAAACCTTTACCCCATAATACTGCTTCAAAACACAAGCTATTTAAGCTACTTAATTTCACTGAAATGCATAATTTTGAATTTACTCTTAGTTAGCCTTGATTTTTGATAGTTTACTAATATTTCCTTTCTTTCAAAAACTGGTAAATGTATTTCATATCTGTTAAATGACACCATAAGTACAATAACCTAATATGCATAAAAACAAAATTGTGAGGAATAATAATGCAACCCAGAAGCAACAGGACATCTCCAATTTTAACCATTTAATTTGGTAGGTGAATTTCAGTTTACCTTTTTAATGCAATTTATAACATATTTGAGCTGGTGATATTTATTACAGGTTTTTATTAATGCGAAGGACTGAAGTACAATTGAATTCATTTAGGATATGGGTCAACCCTCTATACTATCCATTATTTTAGTCACTATACCATCGATACTATGGATACTAAATAAACATCCATGAAGATAATTTCAATACATAAATGAAATAATACATTTTATTGGTGTGCATTCCTGGGACTATGTTCTAATTTCCCAGATCAGCTACCTTTTTAGTTTTTGAAGGCCCTTATTTATTGATACTAGACTGTGCCCTTATAAATGCAAAGTTATAAGGGCAAAGTTCAGTATCAATAAATTACATATTACCCATAATATATATTATTGATACTAGACTATGTTCTACATAGGTACATATTACCCATTATATATATATTTATTGATACTAGACTGTGCCCTTATAAATGCAAAGTTATAAGGGCAAAGTTCAGTATCAATAAATTACATATTACCCATAATATATATATATATATATATATATATATATATATATATATATATATATATATATATATATATATATATATATTTATTATTGATACTAGACTATGTTCTAACTTCCCAGGTCAACTACTTTTTTAGTTTTTGTAGGCCCTTATTCATTGATACTAGACTGTTAGCATAGTAATTGCTGAAAGCTGTGAGAAAAGGCACATATTACCCATTTCCTTGGATATTTCAAAAGACATTAGATAAAAATTACTATAACAGTAAATGTTCATATTAGTCATGGCATTGTCATGAAAACAGATGAATTGTATCTCCCACCAATTTCAGTCATAAGGCTCTTTATAGGCTTGGATATGATGCTTTTAACTAAAAATTTCATCAGGGTAAATTGATGAAACGTATATTCCCTATTGATAGATAAGCAATGCAGTCAAAGAAAGGGAGATAAATTCACTTTAAGTGTCAGTGTATACACACACACACACACACAATGCATAGAATACACATACATAAAAACCCACACAATTTACACAGTAAACCTTTACAAATTTTTAAATATATATGGTCCAGAGATGCATTGTAAATCATTTAACTGGATATTAGACTCATGTAACCCCATTGAATATTTTTCATCACTATTCTTGTCCATGCTTAATCCCTAATGACTTTATAAAAGTATGGTGAACACGAAGCATAAAGTGTAACAACATCATATATAAAGTTGGCAAAATTCTGTTTCAATACATTACATACAAGTACCCTCAGAAATTAGCTCAATTACTTTGAAGTAACTTTGATCAACAATGATAATATTCCATTAGCTACTTTCAATTATATCCCACTTGATCTATTCCTGCATGTTCAGTGAATGGATCAGGGTTTAATTAACTAAATTAAAGTTTAACTTAAGAAAATTGCAAGAGTATCTTAAATTATAGTGCAATGCTCAAGTCAACTCAATTCCTAGGCATGCTAAAATGATGCCATCCACAGGAGAAACATTCTTTCTTCTAGAAAAAATTATGATGCAGATCCAAATTGGCAAGGGTTTACTGCATGCATATACACACTCAGCAATGCAATGATGTAACTTTTGCATATTTTATTTTTAGGATTTACCATAGATTCTTTAGAAAAGATACAACACATATCACCCATATTTACCATAAATATGTACAACATACCACATTACATTAAAGCTTCATTTGAGGGAATAATAAAGTTATTAACCATAAATAAAACCCTTAGCAAGGTTATTACACAATTTATGCCTACCTGGTAGTTAAAGTACAACAGTGACATTCACAGAGTCATTTCATGCATTTATTTCAATTTTATGGCAAAAATTGATTTAAGGGAAAACTGTGAATTTACATGATAGCCTTACCTGGGAAGGTGGGCATCAGAAGCAGCCCTACTGGGGCCCCTCTTGTCCCTTGTTGAGGTCGAAGCAGAGCTGGGCGTTGTTGGCAAGGATGTGGTGGACCTTGACAATGTTAATGTCAGGCCCCCAGTGTTCCCAGATCCCACAGCAATACCCCCACTGCCCCCGACTCCTGCTCCTGACCCTGACCCCAGTCCACTACTGCCTCCTTCACTTGAGTAACGGATGTTGGTGTACTCTCTCCCGAGCTGCAAGATCTTCTGCAGTAGGAGGAATTCTAGCTATAGTTTTTTTTCAGTAAGAATTCTAGTGTAAGCTAAAAACGAGAAATATGGACAACAGGATCAATGTTTTGGTCAAATACATAATAATGAGAGCTACTATGCGAGTGCAAATGCTTGGCTTTGAGCCATTACTTCATCGGCCGTTCAAAGAAACTTCAATTCATGAATTCCAGCAAGAGAGAGATTATTTCCATGAAACGTCAACAGACAGGAATGACAATTCTTCAATAAGGCCAAAGAGTTACTAACATTGAAGACTTCTTGTTAAGTTAACATATTTTCAAATCTTGAGTGTGGAGATGAACATTTATACTTGCAGTTATATTTGCTTTAGCTTAATGTCAAAGATTCTTCCTCGGAACCAAGGAGTGTAATTTTTGTTTAATTACTCTCATGTCACCAACTGCCTGATGGCAAAAATATCAAGAATTGACAGGAATATGATATATTGAAAGCAACTTTACAAAGCAGAAGATTCAGCAGATGATATAGCAATATTTGATGACTTGATTCACAATGATTCGAATATAGTTTAGCATATAAACTGTACGATGATGATTATTAAAAACAATGTTAAGGGCTTCAATTCCTTAAAGGGTGTCAATAAAGTTCTAGCAAAAGAGGATGGACTCTAATTAAGAAAGTTTTCAAGCAAATTTGCAGGATGGAATCTAAGTCACACAATGGCATTGGAAGTGCAAAAGACAATTGTGCAGCAGTTTCTCCATAAACAGAATCCCATTCCAAAGAATAGAGAATAATGAAAGAAAAGGAAAATTGCATTGAGTTGGTAGGGTGCACTGGAGGATTTCTAAAGCAGGGAAGAGTATTTCATTTGGAAAATGCAACCAACAATTGTGCAAATATGCAGAAGAATAAACAAACCCAAAGGATGAAAAAGCGTACAAAAATAGGTTCAGGGTAATCAAGTAGAGTTTCTCAAACAATTTGGTGTGTCTAATGCTGTCCTTTGAATGAACAAACAAAATGCAGCAGAGCAAGTTGCGTGGCAAAAAAAATCATGAAAAAAATCATTTATATACAAAAGGTGCTTGGGAATGGAAATTGACACTTATGTTTTATTAAATTTTCTATAAATTGGTTTTAATGACAAGTAAGCACCATTTAGAAAATAAATTTTTCTGAAAAAATACAAGCTATGTACAACACTGCTTGTAAAATCATAGCTCTATGATATATTTACAGCAGTCAAAAATTAAAGTAAAGGTATGGATTCAATGAAAGGATGGCATTCAGCAAAGAAACATTAAGTTCCTCACCTGTTCTGCTTGTCTCCTCTGAGACTCTGCAGCAATGTAATGCTGAACAGCTAGGTACACAAATTTGTACTGCGCCTCAGTTTGGACCATTCCTGACCTCTGAGATCGCACCATTTGGATTGTGCGCTGTATGTCTATCTCACAGTCAAGTCCTAAGCATAAAAGACCAATTATTTAGATTTTTTAAAGTTTCCAAAAAAATCCCTTACATCCAATAGACTAAAATTAGGTATCTGAGCATATGATAAGATTCAGTAACAACTTGAGCAGAGAACACAAAACTTTTTCTGAGTAACATCTTTACACTGGATTCAAATTAATCGTTTCAGGTGTAAGTTTGTGGAATTGTTCCATGATGAATAATGATAAAGTAAAACTTAGTAAATCTACATAAAAAATAAACTAATGCGACCCAGGTTTCACTTTGGTGCAGCATCATAAGGCCAGGCAGTGAAACTTGGGTCGCATTAAAGTTTATTTTTCATTTGGAATTACAAAGTTTTATTTGGACAGAGAATCAGACCACTTTCAAAACCAAACTGGAGATTACACTGCCCAATGATAGGATTTATAAAATATAACTGATCAAATGACTGAAGAATATTCCTTGGAAGTCTTGTTAAAAGGTTTATTGCAATGAGAGAGAAAATTCATTGTTCTTTTTGTCCAGACCTTTATATTCTTTTATTTTTGGCTTACATGGATAATTCATTATGGAAATTCTATTTTTAATTTATGAAATTTGACTTAAACTTTATTTCTTTGGCAAATTAAATGAAAGATTTCATTATTGATAATGCATTTTCATATCTGAGACAATTAAGTTACTCTTTTAAGCACATGTGAAGATTTGGGAGTAATGGCATGGCACAGGCGGGGAGGAGAGGTAAAAGAAAGAAAGGAACATGGAAGAGTAAAGGCAAGGATTGATGCAGAGATAGGCCGTCTATTTTAAATAGCACTGAGAACAAGAGAGATTGGTTTTTAATGTAGTTGTGAATGACACCTTCACGAAGTGATGAGAAAATTTTATTTCTCCAGTACTTTAATTCTATTTCATATCTTCTCATTATTCCCGAAGGCAATAATGTCATTAATGTATATTTTGAAATTGATATTATTATCACTAATTATTTCAAAGTAAATGTTGATAATCTGAATCAATTAATTCATTTTAACCAGGCACAAATCAATATATCATTGCCACTAAACCTTGCATATGATAATTTAATATTGCATCAATAAGGTTGATTGCCCGTTGGGTATTATCTTAAGTTATATGTCTGTTTGCATGGATGAAAAAGGTGTTTTTCAACCACTCATTTTGTATTTGCCATTTAAGCTACTCTCTTATTCTTCTACAAAATGCTGAAAATGCATTGAAAATAAACACAGAAGAATGAAGTAAGTCAATTCTCGTTACTATTGAAAATGCATGGTTAATATGTACTTTACCTTGCCGTTCTATCTGGTCAAGGATCATATCAATCACAATAAATGTTCCAGTGCGGCCAATTCCAGCACTGCAGTGGACCAATACAGGCCCAGCACAACGTATTGACTCCTGTCGAGCATTTACATCATGCAAGAAGTTGAGAACACAGCCTGGGTCTGATGGAACTCCATGATCAGGCCATGCCTGTAAATTAAATTGGATGTTGTTAATGCTAGTTGAGAAATCAATTAGAAAATACATAAATGGATGCGAGATATTGACTGGAATTCAGAACAAAAAATTTAATAATGCAGTTTCTAAAATAATAAAAATTAAGAATCTCCATAGGTGGGTAAGAAAATCGATGCATACACATTTCATTTGCCGTAAAATACTTTCAACATTTTATTAACTTTATTTTATAACTTAAGTTTCTTTTGACACTTTAATTTCATTATGCCTTTACAGAAAAGACAATATTATATAGTATGATACAGATAAATTTTACCCAAATGGTCTAAAGAGCTGTTAATGTTTTACTTTACATTATTTTTTAAAATTATCATATGAAATGCATTATTAGCATCAGCAGGTAGCACATAATAAGTTAAACATCTTTGGTCTGATTAAAATTTTTTGACAAATATTCCCACAAAACAAATATTCAAGAATTTATTTTTTCAAAGAATGGGAAATTTATATTCTTTTTACCTGGAAATGGTAATGGAAGACCTTCCTTTCTTCCCCTAATACACTGTCCATCATTTCACTATCACATCCCTTTCGACCACCCCTAAGACCAAGAGGAGCTATCGCATCTTCCCTCTCATCCTGTACATATGACACGAGGAACTCCCGCAATGTATAATCTGCTGTTGATGACTCTGACAGATTCCGCACTCTTACTCTTCCATATTCCTTCATCTGACCCTCTTCTGGCCAGTACCTAGCACACTTGTTCTGTGACAAAAGAAATTCACTCAATTAGAGATCTGTTGTAATCAATGAAAGAATTAGAACAGAAAATGATTATTCAACCAACACATGATAGTATTTTGGAAGGCTGGCAACTTTCCCTACATATAATTCCTCAATAGTCGATAAAAACTTGGTATATTGCAGATTATAATTTGTTATTAAATAATATTTTCAAGGTTTATCATTTCCTTGGATTCCTACAATAATTATTGCAACTGCTTTATTGTGTAAATAGTGTGAATCAAGGGGTTTAATTAAAATTCCTTACCAGCATTATTGATATCATGTGTATAGCAGAGACATTGAAGAAGGTGCATGGTATTTTCTACACAGTTTGGTTTGATGTCATTTCATGAGCATGAGAACTCTCTTTCATCTCTCATGCATTGAGAATGATATAAAGGTTCAAGAAACTAGGGATGATCAAATAAAGTCATTGCAAGAAAGATACCAGGCACTAATTTCAACCCCATGATTAAATTTCAACAATAATGCAAAATAATTATGATTGGATGTATATGCAATTTAAAAAAATGATTATTTGTACATTTTGTTTATCATCATAAGGCATTATGAAACTCCTCCTTCCAAGTACATTATATAAATTTACAACTTTGATACTTTAAAGAAAAAATATGAACACTTACTAATCTATAATCAAGAAACCTAAATGTATTCAAGAAACTTACCTTTCCTCTCTCAATCTCTTTGGTCGTCATGACAATGACCCTTGTATTCTCTTGCCAAACCATTTGCCAAAAGTCAGATGTGGTACTTGGCAAACATCCTTGAGTGGCAATGTAATGTTTCATTCTACCTTCAGGAAATGGTTCATCCTCAGGCTAGAAATAAACCAGAATGATACAAAGAGGTTAAATAAAACATCATTATATAATTGTAAATGTATAGCTTAAGTTCAGCACTCAACCTAGATACCTAAAATTAGAATACTATGGAGGATTAATAAGAGTTCCATGTTTTACGATTTTAATGGAACTTTTATTTGATTGTTTAAGTGGGCTTAAAAATAGTAAAAATTCAAAATAAATAAGAAATGCCAAACCCGCTTATGACATTTTAATTTATAATTTTAACATTCAAGGTAGTACAGCAAATTAAAATTGCATATGGAATTAGGTACTCAATTTTAATCAACTACATATACACATATAGGAACTCTACAAGCAAAATCAAATTAATCCTAAAAAAACAAAGACTTGAATACCCACTTTTGTCTAAGGGGTCTTAACTAGGACAAAAGATTACACAACTATACATGTAAAAATGATGTATTTGATTGCTAACGAATCTGAAATACATGGCATTGCTTGGTACTGAAATGAATGAATGCCATTAACTAGCGGAGCCTCAATTACTTTTATTAAGTTTATTGAAATCCCACCAACTCGATTGTGTTGCCATGCACATATGGAAACTACATACCTTACATATTGAAATGCAAGTAAAAAGTGATCCTAATTATTAATTCAGTTAAACTATAAATGGTTTTACCTTGATATAGTTCGCATTGATATATTCAGATCCAGGGATTGAAGGGTCAACTTCTTTTAATTTTACCCTGGTGTGGTCAACTGCAGAACAAGAAAAAAATAATACAGCGATTATTCATTTAAATAATAGAAATTTTATAAGAATACTGACTTAACATCATGCTAACAGATTTAGATGCCTGTATGTTTCAAGGTATTTCATTCATCTTTATATGTTACCTAATCATATTCAGTACCATGGAAATGTTATAAATATCAAGTCAAATTACACAAAAATAGGTACACATGCATGTACAATTATTTTATTGTTTAAGAATACTGAATTTAAAATGATAATGAATTGCCAAAAAAATGTTTACATAAACACTAGCCATTTAGCCAATAGGAAACAGTTTCTGAACCATTCATTGAAAAACCTAATTGTGACCTTGAAAGCAATACACCAAAAAATGTTTAAACCTTAACCCTTTTACTTTGAAGAAAGAATTCCCGTAAAAAATTAAATGGTGCATTACAAAGATCACATTTTCAACCACGTATTTTTAAAATGAACGGATATTTAGAGAAACCATGACATTGGAACAAATATTTTACCACATATTTTCATGTTTCGGGGAAAACCGAAGTTAAAGAACAAAATTACATAAGCAATTAAATCAAAGATTAAAAGGTCCATGATAGCATGAGATCTATTAGAAATGGTTCACAATCATATTCTGCATTAAAGCATCAATAAGAAATAACTTACATGGCAGGATGTTTTTGTATCTGTTCTTGTTACGATTTTCCACTTTCTGGCCCTCCTTCCTTGAGAACAGGTGCTTGCACTCTTGCTGCTGGAGAGATTCAAATTCCTCCCAGAATCCAGCCTTTCCAGTTGAATGTCCATTTTCTTTCTGTTATCAAATAAAAATAAAAATTAGCAACTTTCTGAAACATTCCAATTCCCAATACTTTCATGAAAATCAGTGGATGCCCCAACGTTATTTAGATTCAACTAGGTAATCTCTTAATCACCAAATGAATGCATACCAAATATTTGTCACCCAGTTTAACAAGAGAATAAAAAAAAAAATTAGCAAAAATCATTTAGCAATGGCAAAAAATTCTCAAATATCTCAAGTATTAGTTCTAACCAATATTTAAGTTATTTCTACCTTATTTTTAATTTCAGTTTCTTCTTTAACTTCAAACCTTTGATTTGTGCAAGAAAACATTTTAAACCACTTGCTACAACATTATTAAGATTTATAAATGCAAACATTTCAAAAATGGGCAACAAAGCTTGCCAATTTAATCAGAAGAATGATACATAATTTAAATTGGAATTTTAACGACAGTATACAAATTTGGGCCTGAATTTAAACAGAGTTTATCAAGATTTCAAGTGTGAATAATGATTGGCTGCCAGCACAAAAAATAGAGAGCATAAAATATTTTTGGAACAAGTCGAAGAGTACATACAAACTTTTAGACTTCCTCTCTACTAAGACATTGCCAATTCAAAACCCATTTATTTTGTCAAGCACATCAAAATTCTTACCAATGCCTAATAATCACTGACGTGTTTCATTTTTGTCCATCAGGCAAAATTTGATGATAACTCCACATGGTTCACAAAATGTTTAATGATTATCATCTTTCACTAACCCTTCAATTAGATGCTATTTGGAATATCAAATACCTTGGATTTATTGACTTACCTGAAGTTCCTTGACGCGACTGTGGATACCACTGGCATTTATGCGTGTTGCATTGAATGGTTGCTTGAGATGAACGACAGTACCAGAAGTCTCCACCATTGGATTCCTCTTGTAGTGCTCTATCAGTTCACTTAGACTGTCAAACTTTTCTCCCCCACCAACATCATACCTGTTGTCCTGAATTATCAAAATAGGCATATTTTAACAGAATTAAAGTTGGCAATATTATTCCTAGGGAAAACATGAATTTTAATATTTTTTTGAATGGCCAGATTACTGAATTCTGCACATTATTTCGGCAACAATGCAAAGTGAAATTAATAACTTTATTAAGAAAAAGGAATTTGATGAGCAATTTTAAGCACAATTAAAATATTTAATGATTAAAAAAATAATATGACCATTCTCTGCCATAATACATCATGAAAAGAGTTCAGGGGCGAGCATCCTCCAATTTGAAAAAATTACTTACCTGACACCTGATCATAACGTGAGTCACTTTGTCATCTGTTCGAACTGAAAGAACATAATCCCCTGGCTTGCTCTGAGATTCCCGAACAAGGAAACTTCCATTTTTCCCCTTTTCCAGGATCAACTTCTCAGCCTCCTTGCCGGACAGATGGCCATGGAACCACCTGGAAAGTAGACAGAACAATATACAATTAGCAGATGAATAAACAATCTTGCATTTGGATTATTAGTTACATTGCTATGAATTTAAAACAAAATTTCACAAGTAATAAATGAGCTTTAAATGTCTTTCTGCAGTGGATAGTTGGCGTACTTCTACCCTTTCATAATACTTCATTCCAAACATTGTGGCAGCATCTAAGGATACGCTAATGCTATAGCCCTGGAGGAATGATTTTATCATTCACAGAAAGATGTGGTTGACCCTACTAGTTACACAAGGGCTTTTCATAAAACTCATATATCCTTTAAAACATTTTTAAAGTACATACTGATAACATGCTGACCAAATTTCAAGAATTTCATCCTGAATAAACACAAACTACTGAATGATGTTCAATTAAGAACTTCCTACTTTTATCTTTATAAATAATAACATTAAGGCAGCATAAAAACTCTAATGGCTACAAGTTTCTGGGAATTGATTCGATACTCATACTGTTCCTGCAAGTTAAAACAAAGTTGCATGACTTTCTGCATACATGAACTTTCTGGTAAGCATTGGCATAAAAAGGGAAGGGATCGGATCAATGTCAATCCTGAATTGAGAATTTAACAAGGAGCAATGCTGTCTATCAGGCGATATTGTTGGCTATGTTACAAACTCGGCATATGAGACTAAGTTTTGGTATGTAGCAGCTAGTAACATGAACTTAAACATTTCTAGGCCTATAAATTGGAACATTATGTGGATTTTCGTGTTTTCGGCCATGTTTTTACCAGAATTGAAAAGAACTACCTTCCTCTCTCTCGAACAGAATACATAAAGTAATGCATCAATAGTACAGGGCTGAATGACATACTCTCTAATGAAAATAAATGATTTTTTCCGCTAATTCAAATCAAGTAATGGTAACATTTTTCGGAAAAGATTTTTTTCAACCAGAGGTTCCATTAGAGGAAGAACATAAAAATAAATCGACATCAATGCTCACTTGGAGCGCCTCCCAAAGCATTATATAGATTTTATTTTCCGCAGCGATTTCAGGCAAGTGTGAACCAAGCAGGTGGCCGTGTAGATTAAGCGCGTAAGTGTCATATTACCTCAGTTGATCGAGTCATAAGACCGCAGTCCACTCCAACAAGTGTAAGGGCAAAGTCGTGCACAGACTCGAGAGAAGTCGAGTATACGTTTGTAATGACAAGCGTAGTTGTGAAAACTCTTATTTCATGTAAATTATATCCGTAAATCAAATGAAAATTAGCGAGAAGCCTCATTGCTCCCGCGGAACTGTGATTCACCCGATGCAAACCGTCGGATTCTTACTGTTCTCCGGATCCTTAACTTCACACATCAAAGATTACTGGGACGATTTTAGCCAAATCAATTCATGCGAGACCCGATTCAGCTAACCGTAACTTCCTGTCGGGTAGAGCAAGGTCAAAGCAAGTGGTTGGCAGGCGAGGTATGACCTGTGATCAGCATATAGAAGAACGTGCGACTCATTATAAAATTGTAACTCTATGAATGGGAAGTAAGTTGACTTAGTTATGCTGGTGTAACTATCGCATTCGCAAACTATCCATGGTCACGTCCCAGAACACAGGTTTTCGAATCATTCAATAGGCATTGCAAGTTTAGATTGCTGTGTAATAACCTTAAGAGCGCCAGGAAAAACGTCATTATTACCACAGAAAATTACAGATTGAAGCTCTTGCATAAATTGGAAGGATGTCTCTTTAGCAGTGATGTTGAAAATGCATTATTACCCCTATCGTACTACGGTAGGAGAGATCGTGCTAATCAAATTAAAGAGATTAAGCGTAGAACAGATAGATTTAAGATGTCATTTTTCTCACGAACAATAGGGGATCATAATAACATTGTTGACCGCGGTAGGGTCATGTTCGGGTAAAATTATTCTGGTGTGTATTCACCCCCTGCCAAACACCGTTTGGGCGGCTTATAGGGTATATATAAATAAATAAAGATAAGCGACAGTCCAGAAGACGCACGCTCCGCTGGCGAGTTCATACCACGTTGCGTGGACCCCCTCAGGATCTCTCTACTTACGGACAGAGGAAGGCGCAGGGTATCACGGTAGCGCCGTCCGCGAGACCGTCGAACACGCATTTCCTCCTCTTGGAAACTACCACCGTAGGCATGGAAACGCGCCACGGAGACAACACTCAATAAATATCCAGGAACGTTTCCTATGCCATCCGCGCTGGGATGGAAGAACGAGCCTCGAAGAGAAGACAGCGAGGAGTGCTCTCTTCTTAAGATCGGAGCGATTGTATTTCTTTCCTCGACCTCCTTAACACAGGTGTGACATGAAGCAGAAGACGCGAGTTGAGTTCTCCCACTCGGGAAGATCACCGACGAGGAATTCCTGAAGACTTCGGGGTGCACGGACGCGAGGTGACAAGCAGAGTAGCCTCCACACACTTGTGGTTCACTGGGAGAGCTGTCGACAGATCCTCGTGATCACACGGGCCTTGGGCACGACGCGAACTGGCGCGGCGAGTAGTGTGCCGAGGAAGCCGAGGAAGGAATGGTCGGTGAAGGGGAGAGGAGTGAGGGAAGGAGGGGTGACTTATCGTCCGAATGAGAATGAAGAGGGCGGAAGGAAGGGAAGCCGGAGCGGTGTCCGCGAAGGAGGGTTAAATTGGGGACGGGGGGTGAAGAAGGGGGGAAAGAGGAGGCGACGGCGTCTCCTCCGGTGGTCGGATGAGTAAACAGCCGGGCCATCCGGATGTTGGTGAGGTTAGGGCCGGAAGAGGAGGAGGGGAAGCGTGGGTGGGGCAGGAGGAGCAGGAAAGAATGTCTCTTTATAAAGCGGGGAGGGGAAGGAAGGCGGCTGTGTCCGCAGCCGAATCCATACTTTTTTTTCTTTATTCATTTTCTTTTATTCGAGGGCCACGTGGTGAGGACACATCATCGCTGTGGGCTTCTGATCGTTTTTTTTTCCGAGAAGACTGAATCCGCGGAAGTCGATTTGACTCCTCTTCGAAGATCATGCGGATTTTTTTTTCCGTCGGGAAGAGCAAAGCTAAGACAATTGAAACGTCTTTAGGGATTCCCGCTTGAATGCCTTGAAACATGTGACGATTACGTCGCGAAGAAGGGAACATTAAACTCGTGACCAAAACCGCAGCGCACGAGGGTTTATTCACACGTGATGAATTTTCACGACTCGGACTTCGGCAAAACTTAGGAGAAAATCAGAATCACAGGAAGCGTCAAAGTAAAGGAAAAGTTAAACTGATGCCGCGGTATACACTGCGATTTTGGTTTCTAGATGTAAGGATGCTCTCTTGAAAATAAATGGGTAAATTTATCTGCCGATACATTTGTAATCCATAATGCTGATTCCAGAATATTATTTATTTACTACATACGATAATGGTAAATAATATTTGATCAAATAGATTTGACTGCAATGAAACGGCTGTTACCAGAGTAGCTGAGGAAAACTTGGATGAGCCCTAAATTTCGTTCCCTTACAGGCATTTAGAGGGGAAGGGTAAAGGGGACGAACACCGCAACCCTTCGGATCCCTAGGGACTACCTGTAATGCGCTTAGTCCCTATTACAGAGAAGAGTGAGTAAATGAAATCCTTGAAAAAGGATTGAAACATTTGGTAACTGATCCATGTCTTGCCATAACTAAGGTATTTTGACTACTTCATGAGGTTAGGATTAACCTTGGCCTTTGAAGTTAGGACAGCCAACAAAACAATCATTACCCTTCTACAGTTTCTTGGCCACGTCCGCGATTGAAACATGGATTACATTGAATTACTCCAATTGAAAGGAAATGGGTTCGAGATTATATTCTTGATATATCAGGTCAACCCAAATTAGAAAAGAAAATTACCCTTGTTTCATGAGAAGCATTTCGTAATCTCGAAGCAGTCAGTCGACTTAAGTATACCAAAACGTGCTCCTCCACCAAAAATTCATTCGACACGGCATGACCTTTCACCAGGTAAATGCGATCGTTCTCTCACGACTTCCAAGAGAACGTACCCATTCGATCACATAGGAATTAAAGAGACGAGAACGGAACGACTTGTAAGCTTAATGGTCCGCAATCCCAGCTATGGCAATCATCGAAAGGGTTAACAACAGCATGCTCCGACATTCTTCAACAAAAAAGCGTACGAATTCCATGAATTTTTGGCACCGAAAGGTTGCGCAGGAATCACAGGAATGGAATGATCAGAGGAAAAGAATGCCAGATATAAATGTAAGTCGATTCGTGCGAAGAGCAAAGTCTTGAAAAATACGTATCTCTACGCTCTATAATTGTCTTCTCCAAGTTAGGACGACTTCTCACCCGCCAGGACCGGTTACTATCGGCCGAGAGGACTACACGCAAGATAGTGAAGCCCTCCACTCGAGCGCAAAATGAAAAAAAAAGCCTTAAGAGATAACTCCCACATTCGGTGTTGCAAATAACTAGACCGAGTCTCCACATACACCGAGTAGTCTTCGGAGACGACGAAGATCTCACCGTGCAGGAGAAGGGGGAAACAAACGAGCGACTGGACGCGATGGATTGCGTGGGTGGGAGGAAGACCACTAACCGGAAGACTGTGAGGAGCAGCCCTGAAAAAAACGTCCGCAGGCTTACTATTTTAACGCATGAAGGCAGATGTCCGTCCACAAGGGATATGGGGGGAACGGAGGGGGAGGGGTGGGGTGAGGAGTTGGCAGGGGTCTACATAAAAGGGAGAGGGGCACATAAACCTTTTTATCCTTCCTCCATGATGGGATAATAGCCTCAAAATCGATTCTCAAATGGGTTTCCCGTAATTATTTAGGCACGAATTCCAGATTCTAAGGAAGCTGAACTCGTTCATCATTTGAAAGAGGTTCTCACATTATTTCTGTACTTAAAAACCTTTAAAATATTATAACAAGACGATTTGGAATGTTGAGCAAAATTTCTTGATACTTTTGGACATGCAGTAATTGATTTACCCCTTGGTGGTACGCGGGGCGTTAATATAATACATTGCTTTCTGGCCTTTTTCAGATTCATTAATGTATGATAGATAAAATAAAAGTAAAGAAGTTTTAAAAACTACGCTGATGTTTTCGGATCAAGTTGACGATTTTCATGAATATTACCAGTCTAGAATTTTATAACATAACATCCTTAGCAACAGCCATTAACGATTTCCACGAATTTTTAACTTCTGCAAATTTTCACATAGAATTCTAAAAACGCCGTAGGTCGAGAGGATTCGGCGATTGATGTTTTATGTACGAAGAAAGTAATCTCTGAAAGGCATTTTAAAATTGAATATCGCTTTGGGAATGTATCGTTTGGACTCCGAACCTAAAATAGAGAGAATGTTGCAATGATCCAGTATTTGTTAACGACCACACACCATTATAACTCCGAATTTCAACATGAAACAATGTAGGAACACACATAATCTATTTGTCCTTTTTTTCCGGGTGATAATTTATCGGTTAAAAACTTTTGCCAAACCATAAAATAAAACACAACGCGCGACCTTGACTTCGGTGCATAATGACCATAGAATACAAAAAAAGTTATCGAAGAGTGAATTTTATTTATTCTATCAGTTTGACATCATGAGCTTCAGTTTGACGAGAAATTGCCCTAGCTCTAATTTAGATTGAAAAAAAATCAATTGGACCAAGTCGGGTAAGTGAATTATAAAATCCTAAAACCTCGGATGACGTGTTTCCCGCACGGCCCATAAAAGGATTATCTCGAAGTATCTAGTCACCACCGCGTCGGAAAACGAAGTTATATTCCAGGGGAAACGTCAAGAAAAAAAGAAGGATGCGTGAAATTACATTACTACGACATGGTAAACAACCAGCTCAAGTCTATTTCCAAAATAGCTTCGAAATGTAACAACCACCGCCTACGTAACATCGGATTTAAAAAAAAGTGACTTCATCGGCTTCATAAAAGTGGCTTCCTTTTCCTTTCAGTAAGACCTACAGAGTTCGCTGTATTTACTATCGTACCTTAGAACCTCATGCGCTTCGTAACACCATCGACGACGCAAATATATCCTGAAGATTCACAGAAGCATTATCCAGAGAAACAGAGATTCGCTATGATTAAAAGTGATGTTTCTTTAGCATTGAAACGTGTACGGCATACTCATGTGATGGAAATATATCGTACATACCTGTACGCTTGCACGTGAAACAGGGGCTATATGCCACAATTTAAATAAGGCAAAAACGTGAGTACAATAAGTAATGTACCCTAAAGAGCACACTTTTACTTAATAATGTACTCGTACAATAACTCGTATTACAATATCCTATAACCAAAATTAGCATATTCATACGTGCGCCATTACATGTATCTCGAAATCAAGTTTTAGGTGGAGTAAAATTTAAGACATTCCATACAATGATATATCACTTTGGTACGTGAAAAACTACGATAGCCAGAAATTTACTGCCCACTAAGGTCGACACTCGACAGTCACCAGAGAGTTGAGAAATGTTTTGGCGTAAGCTAACGCACCTAAATCGCACCATCTAGCTCCTATCTACGGTGGCAATATTTCTGATTGAATCACCATTTTGAGTTTTTAATTTCACAACTTTGACTTTTATAACTCGTACATCAGTTATTACTTTTCTTGGACTCGGATGAGTAATTCATCCAGCCCACCGAAAAATATAGAATCGATTTATTTGTCGCAGCCACATGTCACATCCTAACAACAAGGCCATTTGCCTGTGTGTAACTTCTTCCATGACTTTCGTCGAAAAAAGTTCGTCCCTTTGTTACAACGCTGGCCAAGATTATCGAGTGCCGAGAGCGGATTTTGTTCGCCCTAAAATCCTAATAAACCACATCGTGTGGGTATAATAAAACCAAGATTAACGATACATCTTTCCATCTTTCTTGATTCTAATCACTAGGCTTTATTAACATATAAATCAAAATCGAGACAGGAGAAGTCATGAACTATGGCGTAATAATTACGACTCCTTAAACTATCTTTATAAGTAGTAGCAGCTTTTGAAATTTAAGTGAACCCCGCGTACTCAAAAGAGGGCGGAACCGATTTTGAATCTAACGGCATGACACATAGCGCAAGCTGAGCCCATGAGGTAATTCAACCGGAACACACAGAGAAATAACACCAATATCCAAGATACCGTTGCTGACATTCAACAACTTCAAATACGATAGCTCCGTCAGAGACCCATGGGTGTGGGGAGATAAGTTATCTGAGGCTTCAATGGGATAGGATAAAAAGGAAAGAATGCATAGAAATTGAAAATAGAAACTGCGGGAAGTTTACTCAACACAACCGCTCCTCGGCACGTCTAATATCTTCTTTAAGTTTCCGTCAAGATAGTGCTTTGCTCGTAAGGAGGATTACATTTCCTCATGAGCTGCTGACGACAAAGGAGGATGATGGACATGGAGCAAAGATGGGCAGCAAATTGTTTCTTAACCATTGACATAACGTTCATAAATAACGTAAAACGGATGGTATAATGCGAAAATCGCTACGCAACTGTCTTGACGCAAGGTGAACCCTGTCGTATTTCACGACCTGATGTTTAGTCGTTTTATATTCGTCAAGCACTAGCTGAAGACATCGATTGCGCGTTAGCAACGGCCAGTAATGATATCATCCCAAGTTTTATTTATAATCTGCAGCTCTAATATTAATTTAAAATTAATAATAATTTGTGAACAGTGTGACGAGGGAAATTAAACTAAAGACTTATATTTTCACATTTCTTCACGCCTTGTCCACGCTCCAGTAGACGCAAGCAAACTAAAAGCACTTGGCTGAAAAAGATGGTATCCGGTGGGGTGAGAAAAGGTGTTGATTGATGATCTCACTGATTTTCTTCGAACATTTTCGTGAGACGGTATCCTACACATCTACCAGCAGGCATAATTGATCTTCATGGGCTTTTGGCAAAACACAATGCCATATCCCATATCTGGGTTCGTCAATCTCACAAACTGTGTCCATACTCACTTTACATTCACGGCAATGCGAAATCATGATCCTGGTCGGTGAATCCAAAATCCAGTTTTAAACGTTGGTGCTTATTATTATATCAAGCGATGACAGCACTGACGGAGCCGTCATTTACGACCTGGGAGCATCAAACAAATGATCATCACAATTCTCAAACTCTCCGAAATATCCTCCCAAAGAAATAGGTCAAACTGAATAAAACCAATAATCATCTCTTTAAAAAATATTAATAAATTAATACATCGTAATTTATTCTCATTTCCTCCTATCTCCAGCGAAACGAGGCTTACACTGCGATAACTACGAGCCCCTTTTTAACGAATATTCAGTGAGCTTCGAGAAAAGAGACGGCGGGCTAAGAGAAACGTTAATTGCATGGAAATTTATAGAACGTCAGAATAATACGTATTTTAAAGTCGGACGTAACTTAAACGTTGTTTTATTTACGTTCATTGCGCGCGAAATTTTAAAACACAATATAAATTCGATTTGGAGGAACTCGCGGAAAAATGGGTGGGTAACTACGACCGATTTAGAATAAAATTTTTCCCTCGTGATGTGAAATCCCTTATACCATCTTTCAGTGAAAATGTCAATTTAAATGGTGGAATCGAAGTAAGGGTATTACGAGCGTCCTTTGAGCTACTATGGTTGTTTCTGAAAAATAATAGAATTACTTAAAAAAAATAAGTACTCTGGTGATGTAAACAGATAGTTCATTCTCTTCCGCAAGCTTATTTCCCTACGAACGCATCAAAAATTATTTTAAAGGTCGTGCTTGCTAAAATTCGGAGAAATATGAAGTCCCACTCAAAATTCGACCCAGCCCCCTTAAGGGCGCGGAAGCGTCATCAGTCATTCCTGCGTCGACGGATCTGATCTACACGCGCTAAGGCCCAAGCCTCGGCGGTGACCTCATCTGGAGGGACGACCCCCACCTCCTCTCCCACACGCATTCCACGGGCGCGAAATCCGAAGCGCTCGCCCCTCGACGCCTAGGCAACCCGAAGGCAAGTCAACTATCCATCCCCTGGACGACGGACGACGCGTGAAGCAATTTCCCGATTACTCACTCGCTCGCGCAAGATCGCCGTCGGAAGAGCTCTTTATAAAGCCCGCGCACATATCTACAAGGGCGAAAGGGGCATTGACGGGTAGGGGGAGGGGAGAAAAATGGAGATGTGACGACGGTCACCCCGACAGCACCTTACTTTTGCTGGAAAGGACGACGCAAATGTGCGCGGTAGGTGATTATTCCGGAGTGGAGCTCGACAGCCAGCCGCAGGTACTGTGTGCACTTGGCAAAGGCGGGCACGGGAGGGAGAAGGAAAAGACCGTAAAAAGTCATGACCCATGCTCGCGGGAATGAGAATAAAAGACGTCCGGACGGAGCGAAATCGCCACATTACCAAGGAGAAAAATGGATGTCGTAATGGCATATTGCGACGATAATGGTTGGGAAGGGCGATTTGTTTAGCCGGGGGATAATGCGCGTGTTCAGAAAATGAGTAGCGTAAGCAAACTTAGTCACCGTGAAACATTATATTTAATCGGGTGGTGGACGCATTTCCGTGTCTGGGATATATTTGTGACGAAAATGCGTTTAGCGGTACGGAAAGGGGAATTACGCTAACGAAATTTTTTCATGAAAATAAAGAAAGAGTGTAATCACAGCCGCTAAGTACTCTCGCAAAATGATTACTCGTCGAGTATTAATATGGATAGTTATTTTATGTGGATATTATACTTATTGATATGGGTTAATTTATATGGATATCGTCGGGTTTTAAACTCGGCCTATTAGGAAAGAGGATATCCGTAGACCGAAGGATTTTAATGTGCGATCACCGCAAAGGACGGAAAAAAACAACCTGACAGAGAGAGATAGAGGACAAAATAAGTGTCACAAATAAGTTGGGGAGGAGGTTGTCGTTGAAAACCCGAAGAAGACTAAGTAGATGGAGGAAATCTTTAAAGGGATGGTGGACGCCATTACAGAAGGAACAACGTTCGTTAAGTGGGGAAGAAGGAAGGATGGAATAGGCATTTTGAACTACATTGAAGGATTAATAACCACAAGGATCTGTTGGAGGAAATATATTTAAGGAAACATTTTTCTGAAAAGTCATGCAGGATGACACCACTTCGAGGGACTGCAGAAAACTTGGGTTTGGGTACTACGAAGGCTTTTCCGTAAAAAGAACGATCATCATTTTTTTATCTATACAATTTATTGTGCAAAACATTAAATTTTATGTTATATTGTCAACTTGATGTGCAATGTATATACGTGGTACAAGTTTCATTACATCAAATTTCTGGCGAACAATCTCAACGAGCCTGCATCGAAAGGCATGTAAATATTTTATTTCTCGTTCCATTATACATTACTGAACCATATCCCGCTAAATACGCTTACCCTTGCACTCTGATGTCATACAAGCATATACCTACATATTACTACATTTTGATCCAGAAAGCGAAACAAATTTTAATTACCGCCTCTTCCCACCGCCCGGTGAAGCCCTGAGGAACGGATGGAATCGAGGCAAACAAGCGAATTAATTTAAACGGAAGGACAATGGGGACTACTTTATTTTTGTTTTCTTATAAGGCGGAGGAAGAAGAATGATGAAGGCACACCGAGGGGGGGAGGGACAACAATAGGCTATGAGAATTATTTCCTCCATCCTTTCGCTCCGTTACTGAGGAACTTGTTCATTTTATTTACTACGAGCGCACTTGATTTAATGAAGATGTTTCTAAATACCAAGTGGGAGAGATTTCGGGGAGGCCGAGAAACAGAGCTGCAGGCTATTTCGATGCATTCGACGCAATTTGTGCTATTATTCGACATCGTCCAACGGCGTCCGATCTGAGAGGTGGCATCTCGATAATATTTATTTTATTATTTTTATTTACACAATTACGTTGCAATTAGGCGATTTTCCTGGTGGCAACGGTCAAGTTTGGTCAAAGATAACTCTTACAACGAAAATTACATACGTACACATATAAAAACGGATAAGAGCAAAATATTTTTACATACAATCACACTTCCACATCACAAACAAACAAACTTCCACATCACATACAAAATGCCGTCCACATCACATACAAACAATATTTTCACAACTACAATGAAGTTTATTACCCAGTGGCTGCTTTACATTTCAACTTAAAACTTCTGAAATTGGATGGAAAGGGCTCAAACAAACCTCCAGGCAGCTGGTTCCAATCAATTATAGTTCTATTTAAAAAAGAGTATTTTTTCTTATTTGTTTTTTGAGTCCTTTTTTATTTTGAAACTATGGTCGTTTTTTCCCTTAAAGTTAGGCTTTTCTATCCCTGGCCATAAATCTTCCCACGCTTCGTCAGCGAGATGCCTTATCTTTACCTTCGACACAAAAGATGTCGTGGTGAAATGGATCAAGGTCCGATAAATCTACATCACTACAAGGTAGTTGTCAAGAATGAGGTAGATCGAAATCATTTCTACCAATACATCGATCAAGCAAGTGGGTTGTACACAAAAAAAACGTCCAATCGAAGAAAACCTTGTCCAAAATGCGATGGTGTGATTTAAATACGATGCGCGACAGGACATACTCCGTCTTCAATAGAAACTGCAATCTCGAGTCATTGAAAATTTCGCGATGTTCAATTCGACTCGAGTTTTGGTGCTCTAATTCGACCACTGCAAATCCTTAAAGAGAGAATCTTGGGGAAAGACGTGGTTTGAGTCAAGAGTATTAGATAATTAAGAAGATTAGAAGTATTAGAAGATTAAGATTACAGCGCGCACACAGAGGAACGCACTGAATGACACCTAAGGAAGACGTATTCCGAGGTGGTAATTTGGGGTAAAGGGGTTGAAAATATTTTTTCCTTTAACTCTTGCCGAGGTCGTCTGAGAATTAAATTAAGCCACCTTCTCCTTCATCTCCGGGATCGAGCGAAAGGACTGACAATAAGACAAACGCAATGGAAGGTGTGATCGTTCCCTTCAAACCCCATTTCTCTTATCCGTTCTCCTCTATACTCTACTTCTCACGTCGGTTCCTGCAAATTAATGCGCGAAAAAACTTAACACGAGATTCTCGCGAGTGACAACTGATGAAACGACAACCGTTTCGTTCCTCCCCTTACACCTTCGCCCACGCCAAGGATGAGAGACCAGATAGGCTCGGCAACGCGATTACATACGCACTGGTCTTACCCCGAGCGTGTGTTTGAAAAAAATAATCGACTCAAGAATCGGAAAGTACAAGTGCACCTACCAGTCTTCTGCGCTGTCTCACATGCGTGTGTTATAACTGAAATAAATCTGTTACAGTACTCAGCACTTCAACTAAATCTGGAAGAATAAAATGTTTATGCAATATATTTATCTAAACTCAGACATGTCACCACGTCAAACGCATTCGTCTTGACCGGGATTTGAACTCGAAGTCCGACCGAGAGCTGTAGCCAATATGGCCCCCGAGGCGTCCTTTTACTGTGTGATAATGAATTTTACAAATTAAATTTCTGAATCTCGAAACGCAGCAGCGGATGATCCTATTAAAGTAACTGTAGCGGCATTTCTCGCAAATTCTTCGAACACACACACACACTATCTATATATATATATATATATATATATATATATATATATATATATATATATATATATATATAATTGGCTGACACAACATAACACAAATAGAAAAGAATAGACACATATAAAAGAACACTTACACGGTAAATTGTTCGAGCTTTCGGCCCTCTCAGGGGCCTTCTTCAAGTGAGTCTCTCTTGAAGAAGGCCCCTGAGACGGGCCGAAAGCTCGAACAATTTACCGTGTAAGTGTTCTTTTATATGTGTCCATTCTTTTCTATTTGTGTTATGTTGTGTCAGCCAATTATTGTGCCGCTCGTATGAGTTTTTCCGTACAATCGTTATATATATATATATATATATATATATATATATATATATATATATATATATATATATATATATATATATATACATACATACATATATATATATATGTAAATATAGACCATTTACTTTCGGTAATAATATGGTTTAGAAACGAGAACAAAATAAAGTGAACGGGATAACGCAAAGGAATAAAGTCTATTGGCATACTCCGCATATAAGCATACTCCGATTTAGCTGGGCATTTTAAACCCTTGGCGTCAATTGCTAGGAACCTATATTTACGAACGTTATGCGATCGATGGCATAAGTCAATGCAGTACCACACCTACCGCGAAATTTTCTAACCAACCTCCATGTTCTCATTACTATCACTGTCGACACAGACACTTTTAGAAGCAGGTCATATATATATATATATATATATATATATATATATATATATATATAGTTGGGCTTATATATATATATATCGAGGGGCTTATATATATATATATATATATATATATATATATATATATATATATATATATATATATAAGCCCCTCGATAAAAAAATGGCGACCAACTATCACGATGAAGCGCTAATCTATGACGTGTGGAAAACGTCAAGAGATCATCCACGAGACATCACAAACATCACATAGGAATTGCAAAAATCAAAGATTCATCAAGGAAAAAACGAGTCGAAACTTCCGATTGACGCATTCATCCGCGCAAAGGTTAGAAGATTATTTCGACCATCGGTCGTTTACATCATCATATTCATATGGTATAGTTTATATATACTCGTATATATAATTTTTATCACCCTCCTATCTCTGTCTCTAAGCCCCTTCCCACTATCTCCTTCTGAAAATCGGCGGACACCACTGATTTCTTTTATCTAAAGCAATTTCCTGGCGATTAAAGAATTCATGACTTTATTCACAGAAAATGTGAACGAAAGATAACAGCGATGAAGTTAGCTTTTGAATCCTTTCGTAATCGAATTAGCTAATCTAACGATCTGTCGTAAGGAGCAGCAGACGCCTGAATAATCATTTTTAAACTTCGCACTGTAAGACTAATGAGCGGAAATAAAACTGCTAGCTTACTGTCACACTATTCTATAAGTTATGATTCACGCGAAACCAATTCGCTGTTACAGGAAATGCAGAAAATAACCGATTACTCTGCAGCCTGGAGTTTCATATGATTCATTTTCGCTGATTAAATAAATATTCCAAATTTACCCCACCTCATCACATCCGCAAAATCATTCACAAAACGAGGAGTTAAGATGGGCTGGATATTCTGTCAACTAAAAGCAGCCGCTTTAAACAACTATGAAAATGATATGGAAACAAGATAATCCCATCGAAGTAATCCAATATACGATATTACCAGAAAAAGATCCAGAAGGTACGTGATAGAATTTATAACAAGACGAAAGCCTGAAGTATGAAATCTTTCATAAATAACTTGGATAAATTACGTACAGCGTGATACATGCTCACAAAAACATTTACTTATGAAATACCGTTGCGCCATCGAAGGAATAATAGAGATTTCCCCCAATTCCTGCATGATTCCTGAGGGATATAGTAAGCAGAATAGGAATGACGAAGAAGACTTTTTATAAGGGGGAGCAACTACTAACGGCAAGGAGTACAAGCACATGCATAAGTAAATGATTTGTAGAAAGTTTTATACACACACATATAGAGTAAACTTTCATAAAGATCTGAGACTTGGATGATAGGAGCATCAGAGAAAAGAGGATTGGAGGCGATGAAATGTTGATGCCGCAGAAGAACGCAAAAAATAAAATAGATAAACAAAATAACAAATGGAAAATACTTCGAAGAGTGGGTGAAGGCCAATCGAGGATACTTGAAAGAAGAAGAACAAGGAAATCGATTGAACATATCTTGACGCTCGATAGCTCATTGAAGATCATAATTGAAGGAACCATAGTGGAGAAGAATTACAGTGGAGGGCCTAAAGTGAACTGCGAGAATCAGGTAGTGGGCAGTGTCGGCACAAGGACGTATGAGGGGGGGAGAGAGATTTAGCAGACGACAGGATAGTCTGAAGGGCTAATACAAATCAATCCTCGGGATTAATAACCCGTGATGATGATGACGACGCTTGATATCACCCATATTGTGAATTGCTTGCATCACTTGCGCGTCTTTTGAAGGCGTACTTCACCTCATCTTTTTCCAACATGTCCTGTCCACTTTAAGGTCATCGCGTCCCGACGCGACTGATTCTGGTTCCGCTCGCTAACTTAACCCCGGGCACCCACCGCACCTGCCCCTGGGGCAAGCAGACGATGTGGGCCCGAACAAGGTCGATGGCGCGACTGGGGGGGAATAAATGTGGTCGTCTGAAATTCACGCATTTCCTTGATGTGCCGCCAGTCCGTGCCCGCGGGGACTAGTCGACAGCGCCACTCTCGTAACCGTCTCCGAGTGGTCGGTCTTTCCGAGAGGTCTGATTCATCCGACGAGCCTTGGGGTTTCTTCTCTGGAGCGCAGCCTTAAATAGCTATCACGGCCGCTGGGAGACCTCGGAGGCCGGAAGGACGGATTTTTCTTTTTATTCCCTTGATAAACAGTCTCATCCTCCCATAAGGATTCGGAGAAATACGTCGCTCACAAGTGATGCCTTGATTTTGGTAATTTACAAAGCTCTCTCGCCCCCAGCACCCCTCCCGCTAAAAAGCGGTAGGGGAGCGGCTTGGTGCGGGTTTACTGGATTTTCACCATACGGTTCGAATCTCAGCATGGGCAGGATTATTCAGAGGTTACATAATCCCTACTTTGGGTGCCGTGTGGAAAGCACTTCCAGTGGAGTATGCCGTCCATCGTTTGGGACGTTATAACGTGAACCTCTCGGAGCCTTCCGTTATTAGAGTAAGCTGATGCCGACGCCGGGTTTCCCTCCACCCTTCTTCCTCCACTCCTCAAAAAGCCAACGGAAATCCTCAACCAAATTATCCACCTATCCTCAATTGCACCAATGACCTCCGCAGTCTCCTTCCCTTATCAATGCTATTTACTAAGAAGTATTCACGATACTCTCCGTTTCTGAAGGATTTGGCAGGAATACCTTAAATTGGCGTGACGATCAATATTTGGTCGATTCTTCGTTTTCGTGTTCCACCACTCACTGACAAAGAGTAAAGAGACGAGCGGGACATTTTTACCCGGCGAAATTAGGGCAAAAGGAGTAGAAAAAATAAATAAAATCGTTGTGATCATAGATAGTTATTTTTCATATGTTTTTACCTTATCCACTCCTATCCCGAAAATAAACTGTAATATTGGAAAAACACCCCTTCGTTGTAAACGAAAGTGTTATTAAAACTGTGATTTCAATACCCTTATAAACTCATAATGCACTTCAAAAACCTTCTCTAGCACAATTGGAGCCCTCTCAACAATCAAATAATGAATTTTTGACCTTACCCTCAGTTTTTTCTGAATATATTTGGGGAACTTTGGTAGTCAAGGCAGAGCAAGATTATTGAACAGATGATCTAGGGCGACTCTTGAAGATCATCTAATGTAAAATTCAAAGGAGCGCGACTTTCTGATTAATGGAACTTGGTGGGAAAGCGCAGGGAATGGAATTCGACTTCCATCCCCTTAAATATGTGAACTTCACAACCCAGAGAGTTTGGTTCGGATGGACCTACACACTTATCTACCAAGCCAAGATTTGGATTGATCGCATTAGTTGTGACACGTTCAGAGTTATTAACATGGCTGACTTTTAAAATAGATAATTGCGATCCACTAGTGCTGATTCCAAACGAATATCACACTGACTGTGGCAGGCTGTAGTAATCTGAAATATTTACTCGGTGCTTCGTCTTCCCTTGACCAGTCACAAGTCACAAATACAAAAATATTCCTGTCAGGATGAGTGACATAATGTATGGACGGCGTCAGCAGGAAGCCCGAAGAGGATCTGACGCCTTTAGATGTGGTTCGCTGGCGATGCTTCACCCTCATTCCGACAACTATCTCTCACATGGTTTGCCGGATAAACTCCCACAGGTTTCCATGGAAATCCGTGGGCAGGAGAGTATGCAATCATGCCTCTAAGAACTGTAGCGCAACACCGGGTGGGAGGTCCTCGAAGAGCGCAGGCGTGGATTTCTATGCGAGTCACTCCTTGAGACTTTTTTAACTTTTGCCGTCCGAGGAACGCACCTTTAAGCCTATGCGTTCTTATTAGGCTTTATACATATCACCTTATTCGTGTATTCAATAGAAAATGGTTGAACTTCCATACGATAGTACGGGATTTAATGATAAATCCTTTTCAAAATTACCTTTTTCCAGCAAAAGAAACAATAACAACTAACTGGAAACCGCTTTAGTGTTCTCAGATTTATATGAACAAATAAGACTACCAAAAACGCCTCTATATCAAATACACTTATGAACTAAGCAGATACCCAGGCAGGCAGCAATGGAAAACCAACCAAAGATTACACATTATTTTAGAGCACGGGAAAATTCATTACAGCTACCGAGTTCTAAGTAATTGAAAAATATTTTATTGAAAATTAGTGCTCTCCTTTTTGACGTCAGTCAGAGATCATACGTGACATTAAAAGTTTGATTACTCTCCCGAAATTTAAATTGATTGCCGGACAACGTCAATTCTTTTAAAGGGAAAATATTACAATCGGGCGCGGGGCATTTTTTCCATGGCAGTCGGAATGAAAAAATCGATATTCACCGACGATGCTTGAAATTGAGATGGATAGCCAGACAGTAATCAGTCGCGAATCCGACTCCATCTTTTTTATGGCCGTAGCCCTGCCAAAAACGGCAGAAGGCGCCATTTCTGGATTACCATATTGGCCAACGGGTGTGTACCCTTGTAACAGATTTCATTTCCCGCGCTTCGGCGAAGGTTAAAGTGTCTCCACGGATGCGATCGAGGACGGAAAGAGGAAGAGGCGACAACTACACGTATAAAAAAGAATGTAAATGAACACGCGGCAATCTCTCCCCATCGTCAAAAGCATTGTCGTCCTGGGGAGTGGGTGGGAGGTGGGGTTGTACGGACCGGAAGTGGGGTGACGCAGTTTGTCCGGCGTCCAGTCGACGAGGAAGGGGAGGAGCAGATTATCCGACGTTTCCCAACGGCGTGAGAGGAACTGAGGGGGCGCGAGCGGACCGCGACACATTGACCGTGAACCAATAGCACCATGAGGATCTTTCGTTCTTCATTTTACTGCCGAAAAAAATTGAAACAAGTCTCTGTCGACTGGCGAGAGAGCGATAAGGAAGTGACAAAAATCCCCCGTCCCAACAATCGCACGCTCGGGTGCTGCGACGCCTGCCGCGCACTAGAGTTCCGATCGATCTCGCAATGAATCGATTTCCCCGCAAGATGGAAAGGCGATAAGCCCTAGATGCACACAGGAGATAATTTTAAATACATGCATGTACATAAATATTCACGAAAAGTGTTCAAAAAAGTGAATTAAGTAAAGTTATTAGTAATACAGTAAACCATAAACACAGTAATCAACCCGAAGGTCGGTTTGGTAGGTGATGGTAGAGTTCACCGAGTACTAAGACCGACGGCGTGTGAAATTTACACATCAGGGTAGGGGGGGCAGTTCCTTTCCCTGTGCCGGTTATGGTTTCCCAAGAAGATCTGGTACCCGAAAAATCACATAGCTTGGGTGGAGCTGCAGGTGCCCAGGGAGACTTGCCCGGGTTCGGTTCCCGGGCAAGCCTCTCTGGTCAGCCCTCCGGTCAGTAGTCCAACGCTCTATCCCTGGACTACCGCGACCCGCATATATTTATAATATAAAAGTTCAGTCACACACATATACCTACCTCTGGACTACCGCGAACCACTGTTATATGTATATTTATATGTATATATATATATATATATATATACATATATATATATATATATATATATATATATATATATATATATATATATATCTTCGAAATGGAACGCTCTTCGGCGACGCACAAATATATAAAAACACGGATGTAGATTTGCAAAATATAGAGACACAAAAAAGGACACTCACAATATGTTATTTGACGTTTCGACAGCTCGGCTGTCGTCTTCAGAATCCTGAATCCCTTCGATTCTGAAGACGACAGCCGAGCTGTCGAAACGTCAAATAACATATTGTGAGTGCCCTTTCTATGTGTCTCTATATTCTACAAATGGATGTAGATTTATATATATATATATATATATATATATATATATATATATATATATATATATATATATATACACATATATCTGTATACACGTATCTCACACAGTGAATCAGTCACACACACACCCATATATACCTGTATGTATGTACATGAGTGTGTGTTTTTGATTGCATACATCTACATATATATTTCGTCAGGAATGCCAGATCGACAAACATGGAAGGCAAAACTTAGGCCTGCACGTTCGAAACTGTAGTCAACATTTTTTCAGTGGAGGTGGCAGCTCCCACAAGTTCAAAAGATACATAAAAAGTGCGCAGTTTACTCTTTCTATTCGTTTGATACCGGCGATTTAGTCAACATAGTCGAATACAGTTCGCGGGCGACAACTCAATCCAGGAATCGCACTCATACGTGACCGATGGTGAATTTTGCGTAAATATAGGTACGTCTCATTTAAAAGTCGACCCTACACGTTGAACCCTAATACGAGCCGATTCTAGAGTCAAATCAATGCTACATCGCATTTATATCCGAAAAGGAATGTGATATTAATGGGACGATACATTATGACCAATATCGAGCACAGAAATAAATGTGATTTTGCTACGAAAATTACATTTATTCGGACTATTCTAACACACGTTTACCCCTATATCATTAACATACTATATAAATAGGTAATACTGCATGGTTCCGAAACTTGAAAACTTTTTAAATGTGGGAATGGGGAAGAACGGAGAAAATAAATGGACGAAAAGGAAAACAAAAGAAGTCTAAGGTGCGACGAGATAAGAGAGAAAGTAGCTATGATAAACTCGCAGAAGACAGGAGTAGGGAATTGTTTAAGACGACCGTAACAGAAGGGAGAATGCTGAGTAAGGGAAGTATGGAGAGGAGAGGCATTGGCATTCAAGATGGCAGGATGGGAGGTGTAAAGTATGTGTACGTAGATGACATAGAAAGCGTTTGGTGCAACATTAAGGACTACAACGGCAGAAGCCTATACGTGTGTTCATTTTATAGACCCCCAGATTCTAACACAGATGTCCTACACAAGCTCGACGAAAAAATATCCACTACCAGCAGCAGACAAAGCAACAGTATTACTATAATCGCTGGTGACACAAATCTACCGTCAATTGACTGGGACAACTACTGCGTACGAAAATCTGCCAAAAACAGAGATTCATGCCAAGAACTCCTTCATATATTCACAAAACACTCCTTAGAACAAATAGTTAAATCACCAACACGGGGCCAAAGCATACTAGACATCTTTGCGACTTCTATGCCCGAAATCATCACTAACATTGAAATAATAGACGGAATCAGTGACCATAAGGCTATTCTTGTGGAGTTAAAAACTAAGTTCGTCAAAATAAACAAAGAAAAGCGTAAAATATACCTATACAACAAGGCAAATTTTAACGGACTAAGAGAATATTTAAAGATAAAATTACCAGAATACAAGACAAAAACACTGACAACAAATACAGAGAACACTTGGAATTATTTCTTAAATATTTTACGCGAAGGAATGAAGACGTACATCCCGTCCAAACTCAAATGCGACAGTAAGGAACCTAGATGGTACAACGGGGAAGTCAGATCGGCATTAAGAAGGCAAAGAAAGCTACAGTCAAAATTCAAAAAGAGTTTAAAAAGTGACGATATAATTTATGTGAATACAACCAAACAGCTACTAAAAGAATGTCGTAGTAAGACGAAAAGTATTATGCGCACAGCACTACACTCTTTTAAATCTAAAATGCTAAGCGAATATCTTGAGGAAAATCCAAAGTCATTCTGGTCCTATGTTAGGGAAATACAGGGTAAACGTCCCACTGTTCACTCTTTGAAGACGGAAAATGGAGAAATCATTACAGATAGC